>NW_012105198.1:2572710-2581189 GCF_000951045.1 Mandrillus leucophaeus | reverse complement strand
ATTCTGGAATTCAGGTTTCAGGAGCTTGTTCCAGGACAAGCACTTTGGAACATTATCAGTCAGATGGAGTTGGTGGCAAGACAATACCACACTCTAGGGTTAGCTTTCGGCAAGACAGAAAGAAACCCACCTCAAAGCTATTAAAAAAGAAAGAGAGTTATTTCATATTGGTTTGAGTTTTTTGCAATCTAAGGGTAGATCTTGTCAGACTGCAGGCTGCAAAGACGTTCTGGTGCTGAACAGACGCTGCTGACCACGCGTCTCCCCCATGGTTCAGCTCTGCGCCTTCTCTCCCATGTCACTGCTGAGTTGGTGTTGGCAGCTCCAGGAGCACATGAGAGCAGGAGGAGAGCCTCCCCTATGCAGCGATTGCGAAACATTTATGGGGATGAGTGTGGGTCATGTACTCACCCTTGAACCAAGACTTGTGACCAAGGGAACAGAAGAAGCTTGACCTGAGCCACCGGGCTGCGAGTGGAAAGGTGCTCTCCAGGGGAGATGGGGGCTGCTAGAAAGAACAGGTGTCCATTCCTGGGGCTCCTCAACGTCCTCCTGATTCCTGTGTTATGTCCGTCACAGCTCTGGTGGGAAGACAGGAGGGACAGGGTGCAGGCTGGTCCCTGCCAGGAGAAGAAGAGCACTCTCATAATGTCAGAGAGCCTTCCTGGGGAAAGGGCTTCATGGGAGCTGCGGAGCCAGCCTGGACATCTGACTGCAGCCCTGCTCTGGTGTCCTCCCTCTCCTGTAGTCCCCCTCCCCCCGCCAAGGAATCTCAGAAAAGCACACACCTGATCTCCGGCTTAAATCCTCTGGTAGTGCCTACCACCACCACCTGTCTCCAGAATAAAGCCCAGCCCTCTGAGACCAGACCCGGCTGCACCTTTGGCTGCTTTGCTCATTAACCATAAGAGGTTTCGCCCAGCGGAGCACATCTCCCGACCAGGTCCTTGCTGGCAGGCAAAGGAGAATAGGAAGTCCCTGGATTGGAACTAACCCATCCAGGTTCCAGTACTGCCCCCAGACCCTACCTGGCCCTGCACAGTCATGTATCTGCACACCAGGTGGGGCCATGCATTTCAGATACTTCAAGCCACCCAACCCGCACACCAGCCCTGAGGTGCGTGCCAGGCAGGGGAACTGAGCAGATCCCCAAATGTCCAGGAACCAGAGAGAAGCAGAGCTGGACTGTGGACCCAGGAGTTCAGTCCAGAGCTATGCTCAGAGTCACGCTGATGTCACAGGTGCATGCGTTTGCTGACAGCCTGGTGAGCCAGGGCCTTGGGATGCCACCCATCTTTGGACTTCAGTGCTCTCACCTGTACAAGGTACACTGAAGCTGGGTCCCAGCTCTGCAGCCCAGAGCTGGGGGGTGCCAGTGAGTCCTGTGGGCTGAACCATAGTGGGTTGAGTCCATTCACAAATGCCACAAACAATGATTAAGCACCTGTCATGCACTGGCTCCTGTTCTAGGGGCAGGAAGTAAAGCCCTCAGGAAGCAGACAGACAGCCTCCTGGAAAGACAGTACACCAGAAGCCACCTGAGAACATAAGGGCTGTGAAGAAATGAAGCGCGGTGCTGGGAGGGGGCCTGGCCTGGGGGCCCCAGGAGAAGCTGATGTTTCAGCTGAGCCTCCAAAGGCCAGGGGAGCAGGGGGTGCAGGGAGGGGGCCCCAGGCTGTGGATGGAGGAATGCACGTGGGGGCGGGGGCCAGTGGGGAGGCGCTCTGGCCAGAGCACAGGTGCAGCTCAGCCCGGCAGATCAGGGAGGGGCCCGGTGGTGAGGGGAGGGCGTGGGAGTGCAGAGCTTGAAGCAGAGTGACAGGGTCTGGTGGTTGTTTTGAAAAGATCTCTCATGGGCTTTGTCATGTGCCAGCCCTGTGTCTTTGGGCAGTTTTCTTTCCTCCATGGTCCTCAGTTTCTGCAGATGTTGGATGTGCGGGCTGAGGTTGGGACATCTAGTCTCCACTCAGTTCCAGGTGGTTCCACCCTGACTTCCTCTTGCCCTCCCCTTCCACAGAGACTTCAGAAGGGCCTGCGTCCCTCCTTGGCTCCTTCCCTGAGGAGGAGGCATCCCCTAGATACCTCTCTTGTTGCACTGGGGGTGACACGCCTCGAGGCTGGACAGGCTGCAGGTTGCTGGAAGGTCTTTCCTCCGCAGGCCCAGAGAACCCAGGGTGGGGCAAATGCCTCAAGGCTGCGCCAGGCAAAAGCCACAATCTGATCTTCTTATTGTGGTTGATTTTAGGAGCTAGAAAAAAGCCAATTGTTTGCTTTGAGCAGGAAGAATGGTGAATCCAGACCTCTCTGCAGTCAGTGCAGGAACAGAAGAAATGTGCTCCCGTTCTCCTGGAGGAAGGAGGAGGATACTTGGTTTCAAGGGAGAGGAGGAGAGGGAGGGAGAAGTGGCTTGGGCAGCCCAGGGAGTGCCCTGACCCAGGGAAGGGGATGCTCAGACCAGCCTCCACTGCCTTGAGAAGCATTTTGTGTTTGAAAACAAGATCCAGATACTTCTTCTCACTGTGCCAAATCATGCCGTAGAGCAGTTAAAACAAAAGCCCTCTTGACCCTCCCGCTGTGGTTTGCTACTCCCCTTCCTGAGTTCATAGTTTGGTTTTTTTTTTTAGGGATTTCTGTTTTTGTACTGGCCTTTTTAAAAAAAATGCACATACATATGTACATTTAATTGTAGTTTAAAAATAAATGGATTCATATTATACAATTATTCTATAATCTGACTTCTTTCTCTTGATAAAATGCTTCTAAGATATTTCTTAATCTCAATATATGTTCATCACTTTCTTAATAATGTGCTATTATTTCTTAACAATTCTCTAATTGAAGAATAGATTATTTCCAATTCTTTCTTTTTAGGAAAAGATGTTTCTTTGTGCGTGTGTTGTGTGTGTGCATGTTGTGTGCATGTGTGCACTCGGTATCTTCTCTTCTCTTCTAATGAAGCAGGAGACCCATCTTAGGGCACTGTCCAGCCACATTCCGCCAGGTTCTGTGGGACCTGGGCCCTAGCCTCAGAGGGGGCGGGCCTCTGACTCACACATGGCCTAATCTGCTTCAAGGATGGGCTCCAGTAGGGTTGTGTGGCTTTAGCTGGGTCAATCAGAGTCCCTTCTGAAACCTACATGTGGAGGTAAGCTCCCTTTTGTCAAAACGACCCCCAAGGCTGCCAGCAGGCTTGCCTCCCACCTTATGCGAGCAGAAGAGGTGAGAAATGGTGTCCACTGGAGCACCCTGGGCTTCTCAAGTTTTGGTTCCAATAGACTCGAGGTGGGCTCCTCTGTGTCCTCCTGGTCACATGAGTCCATACATCCTCTTTCCTCCATAAACCAGCTTAGGGTGGGTTTCTGCATTTATGTAGTTCCTACTGTGTACCTGGTTCTACCTTGGGCTAGAAATTACAGATGGGCTGTTGCTCTCAAAGCACTTACATTATGTCAGAGGTTGAGGAAGCAATCCACAAGTAAAGAAATGCAGCATCAAGTGAGCTTCAGATAATGGAAGTGATTTCCTGGGAGGGAGTCCTAACTGAAGGCAGTGCTTTGGGAAGCTACTCTGCCATTGGGACTGGCTGGACAGGGGGGTGACGACTGTAAGAATTCTGCAACTGACTGTGTCTGACTGCAGAGGGAGGCTTACAGAACAAAATGATACACTCAGAGATTTTAAATCTCATCTTATGATATGGTCAAAGAATTAGCAAGCTTCTGTGACATGCCTGAAACAATCTCTTTCCTTTGTAGCTACAGGGCTGATATAGCTGAAAGTAAGACTCCAAATTTGATGATGGGGTTGCAGAGTTACAGCATAAATTGAATTCCCAGCCATGACAGGTCTGTTGTGGAGATGCTAGGGCACTGATGGGAAAGGAGAGGAAATCTGAGATTTGGAACAATGGCATGAATCTGAAAAACAGCTTTTCTTCCTGTCTGGAGAGATGAGTCTTTCCTTTCTTAAAAACCTTGTAATGAGCTCACATGGGTCAGTTTTGCAAGAAGATGCCAGTTCTTCACAAAATTTACCCCTATGCCCCTCTTGCCTTCAGAGCCCAGTATGCCCAGGAAGCAAGACTGAAATTTGGCCCAGGAGAAGACAATTTAGGGCTTCACTGGGTTTTCGTATGACTAGTTGCTGGAGGAAGTTGCCCCCACTTTATAAGTACTTCTGCACGATACGGCAGCACCATCAGAACTGGAGGGCTGCAGCACACCTTAGAAACCATGTCCCATTGATTGGATAGAGATATGGTCAGAGGTATGAATCTATACTTATTCATGGCAGTAGCTAATGCTTTGGGACTTGGAAAGAACAAGATTTTAGGACTGGTGGCCAGGAGCTTTGGGGAGGAGGTATGTGGGTGGAAATCTCAAAATAGGCACAGAGATTGTGGGAATATTTATGTTTCCCAAGTGATTGCTTTCCAAAAGGAGAAGGGATTCCTGGTCATCAGGAACATGACATGTTCTGTGAATGTCAGCCAACCTCTTTCTACAGACTCTAGTTCTTTCTCATGGAGGCAGTATATAAGGAAACTATACATGGGCCAAGCAACATGGACTTTCCTCACTGATGTATATCTGGCTATTGCTCCTAGTAAATGCTCAACCTATCAACAAAAAAGACTAGCATTAAGTCATGGATGTGGCACCATGCTGTGTGGGGACTAGCTAGCCACCTGCTGGCAGATTAACTATGTAGGACTCTACCTATCATCCTTAATGAAATAGATACTTCTTCTGGAGATGGATTTGCCATCTCTGCTTGCAAGACTTCTGCCAACCACATTACCTGTAGACTTATAAAACTGCTTTATTCGCCATTGTGGCATCCTGAACAACATTTCTTCTGGCCAAGGGACTTATTTTATGTAAAATATATGTAGCAGTGGACTCACAGCTGTAGATTTTACTGGCTTGCTACCTATATTGTTACCCAGAATCAGCTGAGATTACAGATCAAGGGTCAGCAAACTTTCTGCAAAGGGCCAGATAGTAAATTTTAGTATTTTAGGCTTTATGGGACATATGGTCTCTGTCACAACTGCACAACTCTGCTGTCATAGTGTGAAAGTGGCCAGTGATGATGTAGAAGAGAATGGGCCTGATTGTATGTCAATAAAGCTTTATTTACAAAAATAGGCAACAGGCCAGATTTGGCCATGGGCCGAAGTTTGCCAGTGCCTAATGTAGATGATTGGAATTGTGCACTGAAGACTCAACTGTGGGGCCAGCAAGAAGAACACACTCTGCAAAGGCAGGGTTTTGTTCCACAGGTTCTGGTCTGTGCTTTGAACCTTTGCCCAATCAATGGTGCTGCTTTTCCCACAGGCAGAATCGTGAGTCCAGGAATGAAGGGTAGGTATGGGAGCAGCTCCTCCAGGCCCAGGCGTGTGTTTGTGAAACTGTCGCTTTTCATCTCCACAGTTTTTGGCACTGCTGGTTTAGACACTGTATTTCCCAAGGCAGAAATGCTTCCAGCAGGGACCACAACAGTGGTTCCAATGGACTGGAAGTTAAGGCCACTCCCGGGGTGATGAGCTCTTTATACCTCTGAGTCAACAGGTAAAGAAGAGGACTTTTCTACTGGCTGAGACGATTGGTCCTGCTCATCAAGGGGAAGTAGGTGTACTGCTGTGTAAGGACGGGGAAGTTTATGCTGGAACCAAGGGCACTCTCTGGAAGACTTCTTAGTAGTTCTGTATCCAGTAATAAAAGTTAGTGGAAGACTACTGCAACCCAATAACATCAGGACCACGGAGAAGTGCAGGTCCTTCAGGAAGGAATGGGAGTCACCCCATCAATAAAGAACCGCAACAGAAGGGCCGGTTACAATGAAAGAGAGCTTGAAACAGACAGCAGGATGAGGAGGTGATGAAAGGTCACTCTGGCCGCACAGTCAGGTACAGCATCAAGGATGGGCATGCCACTTTCTTTCACTCGCTCTGTCTTTATTCACATACATTTACAAGTCATTTCTTTGTCCCCTGCTCTTTTATATAAGGCATGTTTGTGATGTCTAACTTTAAAATTAGCCTTGTGCCAAAGCATATTTGGGTTAGATAGTGACTGAACTGGAAGGCTGCCTAAAGATGATCTGACCCCCTTTTCCATCCAGGGGCAGGAACGTCTTGGTTTGTGCAAGGGATTATTGTAAGCATGCTCCTGTCTTTGCTGTTTTTGTATGGGTGCATGAAGAAGTGTAAAAGGTGAGAATGGCATGGTGCTGAGGATGGGGACTGTGATGGTGACTCAACTGTAGACGACAGCCCCGCTCCGGCTCTTCATGTGGCTGGGAGGCTGGATGCCTGCAAACTCTGGGGCTTCTTATAAGCTGGCTCCTTGTTAGATTCCACAAATGGAAAGCCCGAGAAGGAGAATGGAATGGACATGGGCAGCAGCAGATGTAGCATGGGGCCACAGACACAGCTCCTGGGCTCCAGCCCAGCCTTCCCGGTTATATGGACCATCGGAACTGTCCGTGGACTTGGAAGGGCACATCAGCAGTGGGTTCTGCTGTGGCCTCAGCAGCACAGTGCTCGTGGGCCTGGATTCTCATGTCTAGGGTAGTGCGGACCCTGCCTCCTGCACAGAGGTGTTGGGAGGGATGAACACACAGAAACAGCAGCGGCAAGTCCTGCAGCAGCCACAGCAGCCCAGCCATCATGGGCCCCAGGTAGCCTCACTTTCCCTTTCCCCCCAACCCTGGGTGGTAGACTCTTCCTGCCATTATAAGTATTTGGGTAAACTTACCTTACCCCGTTTTTTGTAGTCCAGCCCTTCCGGTGCTTTTGTAATGAATTTGCTATATAAATCCCTGTTCCTGGCTGGGTGCAGTGGCTGACACCTATATTCCCAGCACTTTGGGAGGCTGAGGCAGGAAGGATTGCTTGAGCTCAGGAGTTTAAGACCAGCCTGGGCAACATAGTGAGATCTCATCTGTACAAAAACTACACAAAGTTGGTCAAGCATGGTGGCACACACCTGTAGTTCCAGCTACTTGGGAAGCTAAGCTGGGAAGATCTCTTAAGCCTGGGAAGTTGAGGCTGCAGTGAGCTATGATCGCACCACCACACTCTAGCCGGGATGACAGAGCAAGACTCTGTTTCAACAACAACAACAACACCACCACCACCCCAACCACAACAATAAAAAATCCCAGTTCCCAGTTTTACCTGAGGCATCTTAATTTCCTGCCTGGATAGACTGCCACAGAGTGTGACAGGGTCAGGGGTCCTTTAGCAGGATGGTCAGGGAAGGCTCCCCAAAGAGGTGACATTGGAACTGACATATAACTGACAAGCAGACAACCATGCTGAGGTCTGGCTTCAGGGAACATGTTTGTACATACATCCCCTATGCAAGTGCAAACAGAAAGATTCCTAGAAGTGGAATTGCTGGGTCAAAGGGAACATAGATTTCATATTTTGTTAGCTACTGTCAAAATACCATTTAGAAAGGCATAGCAATTAACAGTCCCACAAACAAAGCATGCACTCTTCCATATTAATCACTTATTCATCTATTTCAAGATGTCTACTATATGCCAAAAACTGTGCTTGTGTTGTGTGTGGAGGGAGATGGGTTGGGTAATCATAAAGAGGAAAGGATGAGAACAATACAGACATGGAAGATAAATCCTTTACATTTGAGGAGCTCATCCCCTGTGGGGGACAGGTCTGTGACTGCTGCAGCTGCTGCCACCACTTCCTTCCATTCTCCTTCCTAATGAGTAGCCAGCTTGCAAGAGCCCAGGACACAGTCTGCAGGCTTCCAGCCTCCCAACCACGTAGAAGAGAGCACGGAGGGCTGGAGCAGGGTTGATGGTACATGCACCTCTCAGGACAGTCCACCTCTTGGACTCCTCAGCATCCGTTCCACCCTCTTAACCCCACCGTAGTCCACCCCCTTATCCATGGGGGATGCTTTCTAAGATCCAGTGGATGCCTAAAACCACAGATGGTACCAAACCCTATGTACATTATGTTTTTTCCTAACATACATTCCTACGGTAAATTTTAATTTATAAATTAGACACAGTAAGAGATTAACAACAATGACTAGTAATAAAATTAAACAATTATAACCATATACTCTAATAAAAGTAGTGTGAATGTAGTTTCTCTCTCTCTCTG
This sequence comes from Mandrillus leucophaeus, assembly GCF_000951045.1. Classification (NCBI taxonomy): domain Eukaryota; kingdom Metazoa; phylum Chordata; class Mammalia; order Primates; family Cercopithecidae; genus Mandrillus; species Mandrillus leucophaeus. Next base: position 2,573,046 of record NW_012105198.1, on the reverse strand, counting down.
AAAAAATATATCAATATTTTTGGATGGCAGTTGACCACAGGTAACTGAAACCATGAAAAGCAAAAACTGCAGATAAGAGGGGATTATGGTATTTACACTTCCACATGAAAATAAAAGTGCCAACACCATGTTTCTACTTCGTGTGCTGCAACCGCCCCTGTACAGGTGAAGGCACTCTCCCCTCTTCCCTTCTCCCACAAAGAGGGAGTGAAGTGAAGAATCGGGTATCAGGCAGGCTTCCTGGATGAAGGGTCATTTGAGTTGGGCTTGAGGGACGAGCCGGTCTCCAACAAGCATAAGAAGGAAAGAATATTTGGAATAGAGGGAAGAAAGCCC
>NW_012105198.1:2566352-2572660 GCF_000951045.1 Mandrillus leucophaeus | reverse complement strand
TCTATTTCAAGATGTCTACTATATGCCAAAAACTGTGCTTGTGTTGCGTGTGGAGGGAGGTGGGTTGGGTAATCATAAAGAGGAAAGGATGAGAACAATACAGACATGGAAGATAAATCCTTTACCTTTGAGGAGCTTATCCCCTGTGGGGGACAGGTCTGTGACTGCTGCAGCTGCTGCCACCACTTCCTTCCATTCTCCTTCCTAATGAGTAGCCAGCTTGCAAGAGCCCAGGACACAGTCTGCAGGCTTCCAGCCTCCCAACCACGTAGAAGAGAGCACGGAGGGCTGGAGCAGGGTTGATGGTACATGCACCTCTCAGGACAGTCCACCTCTTGGACTCCTCAGCATCCGTTCCACCCTCTTAACCCCACCGTAGTCCACCCCCTTATCCATGGGGGATGCTTTCTAAGATCCAGTGGATGCCTAAAACCACAGATGGTACCAAACCCTATGTACATTATGTTTTTTCCTAACATACATTCCTACGGTAAATTTTAATTTATAAATTAGACACAGTAAGAGATTAACAACAATGACTAGTAATAAAATTGAACAATTATAACCATATACTCTAATAAAAGTAGTGTGAATGTGGTTTCTCTCTCTCTCTGAAAAAATATATCAATATTTTTGGATGGCAGTTGACCACAGGTAACTGAAACCATGAAAAGCAAAAACTGCAGATAAGAGGGGATTATGGTATTTACACTTCCACATGAAAATAAAAGTGCCAACACCATGTTTCTACTTCGTGTGCTGCAACCGCCCCTGTACAGGTGAAGGCACTCTCCCCTCTTCCCTTCTCCCACAAAGAGGGAGTGAAGTGAAGAATCGGGTATCAGGCAGGCTTCCTGGATGAAGGGTCATTTGAGTTGGGCTTGAGGGACGAGCCGGTCTCCAACAAGCATAAGAAGGAAAGAATATTTGGAATAGAGGGAAGAAAGCCCTGCAGAGCATAGTTTGAAGCCTGCTGGTCTCAAGCAGAGGCAGGTGCAGCTGAGGAGTCTGTCAGGCTGGAGAAAACCGGCCCTCACTCTCACTCCTTCGTTTGCACTTGGTTTTAGAAGGCTTTCCCGTTATTTTATCTGACCCTTACGAGTTTTCTGGGGTCTCCCATCACCTTTCTTCTCATGGTCTGACTCCTGTTATGTGCTAGGCTGCAAGTAACAGGACTCCAGCTCCTGTGGTTTAAACAATATGAGAACTTACGATTTTACCTGAGGAGAAGTCAAAGGGCAGAGCTGTTTTAGGCAGGTTACTTCAGCTGCCATGCCATTGAGGACTCTGGTCTTCCCCTTTCTCTTTTCTGGAAGCGCTCCTTGCAGGCTCTTTGTGGATGAAGGTCAAGCTTGGACATCCTTTTTTAGGAATTTTCAGCTTCTGAGCTTTTGTGAATGTGAGTCTGCAGAGCAGGGCAGATGTTTTGTTCTTCAAGAAGCAGAAGAGGAAATGACGGTTCTAGGTAGGTCTCAGTACTGAAATTTGGGGCCAGATGACTTTTGTTGTGGGGCTGTCTAGTGCATTGTAGGATGTTTAGTAGCATCCTTGGCCTGTATTCACTAAATACTAGTAGTGGCTTCACCCCCAGTGTGACAACCAGAAATGCCCAGACATGGCCAGTTCCCCAAGGGGACAATATCCACCTGAATGAGAAGCACAGGTATGCGTTATTTCCCCAGGACAAAAATCTTAGAAGTGGAACTGTGGGATGCAAGGGTGTGAACATTTTCTTAAATATATGTATATAATTTTGGCTGGGCGTGGTGGCTCACACCTGTAATCCCAGCACTTTGGGAGGCCGAGGCAGGAGGATCACCTGAGGTTAGGAGTTCGAGACCAGCCTGGCCAACATAGTGAAATCCCATCTCTACTAAAAATACAAAAATTATCTTGGCATGGTGGCACATGCATGTAATCCCAGCTACTCGGGAGGCTGAGGAAGGAGAATCACTTGAACCCAGGAGGCAGAGGTTGCAGTGAGATTAGATCACATCACTGCACTCCAGTCTGGATGACAGAGTGAGACTCAGTCTCAAAAATAATAATAATAATAATGATAATTTCTAATTATAAAATTAACGCATTATAGCTGCAGAAAACCTGGACAATGCAAAAATGCACAAAGAAAAAAAAACTAAAATCACTCCATTACACCATCCAGAGATAACTGTTCCTAATATTTCATTTTATAAACTTCTGTCATTTTTCTATACATATAAATAGATGCATTTTTCATTTTCAAACAAAAAAGAGATGATAATGCACACACTATTTTGTAATGTACTATTTTCATTTAACGGTGAATGACGACCATCTTTTCATATCAGTGAGTATAATTCTACCACACAGATTTTACTGGCTGTTGGTTTGTGACTGTAAGATTGTATTATAATTTACTCAATCCCCTATTCACTCTTTAAAACACTTATTTTTATTTCACAATTAATGTATGTTTATTGTAGAACAATTTCTAAATGAAAATAACCACAAAGTAGGAAATCAAAATTACCCAGGATCTCACCAGCCATGGGTAATCAGGGCTAATATTTTGCTGTCCCTCCTTTCTTACTTTTCTTATAAAAATTGATTTTTTGGCGTCTCTTATTTTATCACTTGCTCTTTTCACTTAACAATGCAATGTTGATACATGTACTTGTATAACACCATTATTGATGGCTGCATAGAATTCCATTGTATAAAAATACATGATTTATACAACAAGTGATTGCTTATTTGCTGACATTTAGGTTTCTTTTTTCACCATTACAAAAAACACTGCAATAAACAGCCCTGTAGCTAATTCTTTTCTTAGGACAAATTTCTACAAGAACAGGTGGGTCAAAAGGTATGCAAAATGAATATGGAAAATGAAATTGCCCTCTAAAAGGCGAATACCACTTTCGGTTTCCAGCAAGAAAGTATAAATGCCCATGTTCCCGCACTCTTGCTAACACTGAATATAATAATAGTAATAATGAAGTGCCAATTTTATAGGTGAAAAATGGTAGCTTGTTGTTTTAATTTGCATGTACATGAATACTAATGAGGCTGAACTTTTTTTCAAATGCCTTTTGGTATTTGTATTTCTTCTATTGATAATTGTTCATAGTCTTTGCTCATTTTTCAATTTGTATGTTAACATTTCCTTGATTATTTATATGTCAAGGATATTAACCCTTTACCTGGGTACATAGATTGCAATTATTTTCCCAAATTCATTATCTGTTTTTCACTTTGTTTTTATTTTTCATTTCATTTATTCCATCTGTTTAAACCAGTAGAAGTTTAAGATGTTTAGGTAGTCAAATTTGTTATTCCTTGGTGGTTTTTTTCTTTTTTCTTTTGGAAGGCATTCCCCACATCAAGATTTATGTATACTCATTTATAAGTGAGGGAGGGAGGTGGTGCAGCCACTCCAGATAAGGGTGCCCAGAGCAGGGCAGGGCAGGTTTATTTTTAAGTTGATTTTTCTTTTTTCTGTTCATTTTGATTCAGTGGCATTGGAGCAAAACCATCTTTACTTGCCACATGGAGCAGTGCCCTGGTCACCAATGAGTGTTGCATGCGGGCCTGGCTCCACGTTCCCTGGGTGTTCTGGTTTGGCGCCGCCAGAACTCTTTCATATATGATAGCTTCCTAACATGTTTTCATATCTGCTGGGGCAAACATCTCCTCAGTTGACTTCTTTTCACTATTTCCCTATCCATTCATGAATGAAGTCTTCCTGGTAAATTTTGCGATATTTTTTTCGAAGTTGAAAAGATAAAATGCTCATTTGTATTTGGAATTAAATTGTATTGTCTTGAGAGGTCAGTTTGGGCTGAATTTATATAAGTACTATATTGAGATTAAATCTTGTTACACAAGGATAAGATACAGGTTTCTATTCATCTAAGCCTTCTTTGTACCTTTCTGAAAGATCTATATTGGAAACTTTTATAGTTAAAAACAAAAGTGTTCCCTGCTCATTTTTAGTTGAATGGCACTGGGATCAAAGAATGCAGTCATTATAGTTCTCTCTGCCTTTGCTTTTTGTTGGTAGGTTTTATGTAGATATTTTGATGGTTGATTATTTGACCAGTGTATTCCAGGCATGTTGCAAAGGAAGGCATGTTTTTGTTCATACAATTCAAGGTTTTATTGTATGTATTCATACTTGCCCTTCTCACTTCTCTCTCTCTCCATACATACATACACACCCAAACACAATGTTATTAATAACATATTTAGAATAGTTATTGCCCGCTTTTTTGCCTATTTGGTCTATCAAGATTGTGAGAAATAAATTATAGTCCTCAATTAGAAGAGTATGTTCACAAAACTCACTCATAGTTCTGAAGGTTTTTACTTTCTATATTTAAATGCTATGTAACTTGGTACATAAAATGTCATGACAGTTTGGTTCTCCTTATCCCATGCCATGCTTTTTGTCTTATATACTACTGAATCTGGAATTAATATTTGGCCCATGCTCTCCTTCTGATTTTATGTTCTGGTATGCTTTTTTTTTTTTTTTGAGATGGAGTCTTGCTCTGTCACCCAGGCTGGAGTGCAGTGGTATGATCCCGGTTCACTGCAACCTCTGCCTCCCCAGTTTAAGGGATTCTCCTCCTGCCTCAGCCTCCTGAGTAGCTGGGATTACAGGTGCCCACTACCCTGTCTGGCTAATTTTTGTATTTTTAGTAGAGGCATGGTTTCACCATGTTGGCCAGGCTGGTCTCGAACTCTTGACCTCAAGTGATCCACCCGTCTTGGCCTCCCAAAGTGCTAGGATTACAGGCGTGAGCCATTGCACCCAGCCATATTCTGGTATACTTTGATTTTTTAGAACTTTGCTTCAGAACATCTCTTACGAATAGTATTCAGCTTGATTTTGTTTTACTCAATATGAAAAGATGGACTTTAATAGGGCTTGCTTTAGACTTACTGTTAAACAAAAAGTTAAAAAACTATTGTAGTTAATAATTTCAAGCTTCCTTCTCTCATCTTTTTTGATTTTCTGCTTTTTGCCCCCTTCAGATTCTGTTGCCATTTCACCAGATTTTCATGTACTTCAAGGTTTTAGAAAGGTCATGTATTCTATTCTTAGCTTTAACTAATTTCAGCTTTTTGGACACATTCTAACCCTTATGTTTCTGGCTGCCAGATCCAAGAGTAAAACACGGCATATATTGAAGTCCTCCTGTTTAAGACTACTATTAGGATATTTTGGTTGCAAGAGACAGAAGTTCCCAACGAAATGGCCTTAATTCCAGGTGGAATGCATCAGCTCCCATAAGTGCCGAACCCAGGAGTATGTCAGCTTCTGACAAGGCCACTCTGGGGCTCACCTTTAGTGACGTGCATTTGTGATCGTATAATTATCTGCTTGTCTGTCTGTCCCCCACCGATGGTGGGCTTGCTCGGTGAGCCTGTCAGGAATGCTTCCGGCTGACCAGCAGTGCACTCAGGTGTAGGCATATTTGCTGGTCGTGTAATAGCTGTAAATCAGGGGCCAGGCAGTTGCGTGGGCCTGAGTGAAGGAACTGTTTATAGAGGCCTGCACAAGATGCCAAGGACTCACCAGGGACAAGGAGGCACCCAGAAGTTAGCAATGCTGCCAGCTGTTGCCACTCCAGGCCTGAAGGTCTAGGGAAGGAAACAGTGTTGCCAGAGCTCAGGGGAGGGGCCTCAGACAGAAGGTGCCGCTGGGAGGGAGGGGTGCAGCCTCTCCAGATAAGGGTGCCCAGAGCAGGGAGGGATGGGAGCCAACACCCAAGCCTCTTTTACTTCCCTCCAATCTCTCTCCAGCACCCACACTGGCCAGTGTCACTGCGAGGCAGCCAAACTGGTTGGAGTCTGCAGGGGTCGGCCTTCTAAGCCCTGGGTGTCTGGATGGGTTATGGAGAGTAACCAGCCGGGGTGACTTCAGAGAGCTGACAATACCAGAGTGCATGTGCCGGGTATGGTGGCTCATGCCAGCACTGTGGGAGGCTGAGGTGGCCAGATCACTTGCGGCCAGGAGTTCGAGACCAGCCTGGCCAACATGGGGAGACCCCATCTCTACTAAAAATACAAAAATTAGCCAGGTATGATGGCGCATGATTGTAATCCCATCTACTTGGGAGGCTGAGGTGGAAGGATCCCTTGAACCCAGGGGGCAGAGGTTGCATTGAGCCAAGATTGTGCTATTGCACTCCAGCTTGGGTGACAGAGCAAGACTCTATCCCTCCAGCACCCCTCTAAAAAAACCAGGGTCCATGTGAGTGTCTCTGCCTTCTCCTGCCTTCTCTCCATGGTGGGGGGAATGCCTGTCGCAGCTCCAA
>NW_012105198.1:2558417-2565612 GCF_000951045.1 Mandrillus leucophaeus | reverse complement strand
TCAGCCCAAAAAGTCCCCTAGAGCCCACCTGCAGTCAGTTCCCACCCCAAAACCACAGCCCTGGGGAACCAAAGATCTGCTTTCTGTCACTAGGATTATATTGCATTTTCCAGAATTGCATATAAATGGAATCCTACGGTCTGTGTTCTTTTGTGTAGAGCTTCTTTTGTCAGCACGATGGTGTGAGAGTCACCCGTGTTGTGGTTCGTATCAGCAGCTAATCCCTTCTTACTACAGAGTGGCTTTCCGCTGCACGAACCTGTCACTGCTGTTTATCCACTTCTTCCATTTTGAAGCAGTTTCTCGGCTTCTAGAGAAACCCTCCTTTTCTCGTTTATCTCCTCTCCCTTACCTCTTAACTTGGGGGCTCCCAGGGTTCAGGCAGGTCCTTTTCTTGTACTCACCCAGTTTCAGGGCTTCACATGCCTTCTAGAGGCAGATCCCCAAATCTCAGCCTGCCACCGGTCCTCATAACTTGTGCACACAGATGTCTCCTAACAGCTCCCACGGCACACGCCTGCATGAGTTTCTTCTCCCTGCTGTGACAAATGACCACAAATTTCACAGCTGAAGCAAAACAAATGTGTCCTTTCATAGTTCTGGAGGCCAGAAGTAGTGGCATCAGGGTGTAGGCAGGTGGTTATTCTGGAGGGAGGACGAGCTTCTAGAGGCCTCCTCCGTCCTTGGCTCGTGGCCCCTGCCTCTTTCTTCAAAGCCAGCAGCGTAGGTCCCTTTCTGACTCTGACCCTCTGGCCTCCCTCTTATAAGGACCCACTTTGTGATCACACTGGGCCACCTGGATAATCCAGTATAATTTCCCAATCTCAAGATCCATAACTTAAAAAACCTGCAAAATCCCATTTGCCACAGAGGTGATATATTCTGGGGACTGGGATAGGGGTATCACTGGGGCTCATGATTCCACCTTCAACCATGTCCAGATAAAACCCTAGAACTCTGACCTTCCCTCCACCGTTTCTTCCCATCTAAGATATTGCCCCGGGCTGGCCTGACCTCCCCTCACCCTCACTAGCCCATCAGTAACATCTATTGGCCCTCTCTCTGAAATACACCCAGGACCCAGACACTCACTCCTCTCACTGGCGCTGGCCCAGGCCTGCACAACTTTCTCCTGGGCTAACGCGCTAGCCTTTGTTGGCCTCCCTGCATTCCAGCTCCTGTCTCACTCTGGGTCAATGCCAGGGCCTCAGAGTGGCCTGTCCAGCCTCACAGGGGTGGCCTTTGTGCCTTTGGGGCCTTCTTTTCAGCCCCCTCCCGTCCCCCACTGAACGGGGCAGGCGGCCCCTTGCTCCTGTCACATGGTGCTCCTTCTGCCTGGAGCCCCTCACCTCCTCTCAGAGGGGCCTTCCTACTCCACCCCCACCCCTGCCTGCTGGCGCTGGTCCCTCCCCTGCTCTGAACTGCTTTCCCCAGCACCAAGCTTCTCATGCACGTGTCCTCTGCTCACTGCCCGTCTTTCCCATTAGAAGGAAAGTCTCATGAAGGCGGGCTCTCCACCCGTGTTGTTCACCCATGTATCCTGAGTGGCATGCAGCTCTACAACATGACAGGGGCTCGGCACACGTTCACTGAACCAGTGAACCAGGGGAGCCAGATCTCAGGGGAAGGCGGGCGGCACAGGCTTGCCTTCCTGGTAGGTGGGGTGAGGACAGGGCTTCCTGTGGGGAGGAGCTCAGTGAGTGGGACGGTGGCCCTCAGAGCTGGGCTTCTGCTGGGGTGGGGTCTGGATGGGAATGAGGTGAGACTGGAAGCAGGAGCTGGGAGAGGGAGGCTGCCCTAGGCAGCTGAGGAGGAGGGAGAACATGCTACAGGGCTGGGATATTGGGGGTTGGGGAGGGGTCTCTTCACGACAGCTGTGCTGCCCATGGTGTGTGTGTGAAGGGGGTGCCTGTGGATGCCTGTGTGGACATGCCTGTGGCGGGGGAGCGTCTGCTCATGGTGCCCTGAGGTATACTTCCGGCAGTGTGTGTCTGGAGGTATGATTTGTGTGCATGTGTGTGTCCTTGTACATTTATGAGTATCTGTGTGTGTGAATGTGTGTCTATATCCATGTTCATACGTGCATTCATACATGAATGTGTCTGAGTGTGCCTTCGTGTCTGGGAGTGAGTGCGTCACCATGCATCTTTCCATCTGGATATCTGTGCACATGTATAAATGTGTGTGTCTGGAAGTGAGCGTGTGAGCGGGTATGGGTCTGATTATATATATATGTATAATCGGTCCTTTTTTGTGGTTTTAAAGTTCAAGGATAGTTTGTTTTTACCACTTTAAAGACAATGAATTCATTTGACCTTGTTAATTTGGCATCTTCCCAAGTACCAGGCATTTTGCTAAGTCCTAGCAACAACAACAACAAAATGGTCAAGACATAATTGCGCCATTACAGAATTTACAGCAATTGTGTGCAGGCCTTTCTGTTTACAAAGCAATTTTCTGAAGATAATATGTTCTGTGGGGATAGAACGTTTTGGAGATTCAGATGCTGTAATTATATTTTTCAGTCCCATCTATGTAAGTATATGTAAATGGATTCCAAGGAAGCCAGGGGCATCAGATGTGCATTGCAGATGTCAGTTGCCTGCTCTATGGAGATCTGACTAAACTTGACCCAAACTCTTAATTTCTTAGCCTTCTGAAAGTGCAGAGATGCGTTCCCTCTTCCCTGGAGTTCTAAAACTTCCTGAGCCTTCTGTTTGTGTTACATCCCTCCTGTGTTTCTGTTTTCCAAGTGTGCTGCTATGGTTTATATAGGAGTTTATTTAGCACTTTCCAAAGAGACTAAGGGATTTGAGGGCAGGGACTACAGCTACTTCTTCATGTTTTTATTTTTTAGACAGAGTCTTGCTCTGTCGCCAGGCTGGAGTGCAGTGGTGCAATCTCAACTCACTGCAACCTCTGTCTCCTGGGTTCAAGTGATTCTTCTGCCTCAGCCTCCCTAGCAGCTGGGACTACAGGCATGCACCATCAGGCCCAGCTAACTTTTGTGTTTTCAGTAGAGATGGGGTTTCACCACGTTGGCTAGGATGGTCTTGGTCTCTTGACCTCGTGATCCGCCTGCCTTGACCTCCCAAAGTGCTGGGATTACAGGCATGAGCCACCGCTCCTGGCCTGACTATGGCTACTTCTAAGATTTGCTCACGGTTGTCAGGTCAGTGTGTTATTCACAGTCCCTCTGAAGCTTGACCGATTCATAGTCGGCAGTAGGATATTCAGAACACATGATTTCCATCCCTGCTATTGAGGTAAGACCTGCAAATGGTGTGCTCCACACAAAGGATCCCGAGTTCTCTCCAGAAACCCAAGTGGGTTGGAGCTCCCATGGCAGAGAACTTGCCTTCTCTTTTAAGGTCAGAACTTTATTTGCTTCATCTTCCTTTTCCTTCTCGGGTTTATTGTACCTAATAAAATGGAGTGGTTATTTTACTATTTAATAATTTCTAAGATCAAAGGAAGTTAAGTAGTCATTTCTGCTCTTATTAATTAGTCTTTTCTTTTTCAAATTAGTTTTTCCTTGATGTTCTCAACAGATAAATGTGAAGTCATTTATTCCTCTCCATGAAGGCCATTTAAAGTCTTAGTGGATTTAGCTTTTGATTTATTCTTGAGTTTTAAATAAGGGGAAGAAAAAGAGAATGTAAGTTAGAACAGATATGTTTAAAAAGACATATAAGCTGCTTTTTCTCCTTGGACTCTCATCTTTTTTTCTTTTTGTATTTTTAGTAGAGATGGGGTTTCACCATGTTGGCCAGGATAGTCTTGATCTCCTGATCTTGTAATCCGCCTGCCTCAGCCTCCCAAAGTGCTGGGATTACAGGCATGAGCCACCGCGCCCAGCCTTATCTTTTTTTAAATTTTGTTTTGAGATGAAGTCTCTTTGTCACCCAGGCTGGAATGCAATGGTGCAATCTCGGTTCACCGCAACCTCCACCTCCCAGGTTCAAGCGGTTTTCCTGCCTCAGCCTCCTGAGTAGCTGGGACTACAGACACAAGCCACCACGCCTGGCTCATTTTTGTATTTTTAGTAGAGACGGGGTTTTGCATGTTGGCCATGCCAATCTGGAATTCCTGACCTCAAGTGATCCGCCTGCCTCTGCCTCTCAAAGTGCTGGGATTATAGGCATGAGCCACCATGCCTGGCCGGACTCTAAACTTTCTGAACCAAACATACCATGCAAATACTTAAAACTCATGCATTACCTGCATTGCACCTCTATGTATTTTCTGTAGTTTGTAGCTGAGTTGGGGGTGAGAGGAGAGCATTGTACCCAGGGAGTAAAATAATAAAATCTAATCATTTTCTAGTATTGGTGACAAATGTTGTAGTAATGTTTTATTTTAATAAATAGTGCTTTATTCCAATTTTTTTTTTCTTTTTAGCAATCTTAAAATTTGGAATCTTACGTGTTTCCCTTATCGAGGAGGCACCGACTTCCTTGGAAACAAAAATCTCTGTGGAATTTCATTTAAGTGTCAGACTTCTGAGCAGGAACTGAGACATTCAGCAATTCCTGTTCTAGTGGGAACCATGGAATGGCACCATCATTGCAAATAAATCAAGCAGCTATGTTTCTAAATATGATTATGGGCAGTGCCATGCTGGGCACACTCATTAAAGCAAGAGCAAATGTTATCTCTGGTTTAGGAAGAGGATTGTGTTGCGTTGCTTCTTATAAACCAGGCTGTCCGGCGAGCCCATCTATCAAAGGAAAGCTGGTTTGCATGGTTTTTAAATCCTATTAAGTTACCTGCCAATTAGAAATGAAAAGATCTGGAACTACCTTGAAAATGAAGGTAGGGTGAAAAAGTTGACACACTGTGTTACATGAAAGTCTTCTTGGGCTGTCTGGAGTTAGGTGTTTCTATAGTTAACACTTGAAAAAACTGAGAATATTCAGTGATATCAACATGCAAATATTTGTAGGAAAACAGCAACAGACTATATCTCAAGCACTTCAAAGGATGTTTGGCGGGCATGATCTTCCCAGAAGCTAAAGGCTTAGAGCCAACCTGGGCAAAACCTCCCAGTATGAGACACAAACTTCTCTTGGAAAATGCTCACAGCAACAAATATGTCCAGATCCTTATTTTCCCTTTGATTTTTTTGTTTTTTAAACTGCAGTGTTGACTAATGACAAACATATTGGTGTTTGGCTTGTGAGGTGTGGTGCTTTACTGCTCTTTCTTGGTGAAGGCTGGACCATGGTGGCAAACAAAATCTAATTAGTCCGTTTGAAGTACACCCCACTTCTTCTGTTTCCAAGTCCCTCTCTTTTGTTGTCTAACATTAAGTGTGTGGTCTTCTGGCGTGTGAAAGTTTTTTCGTTATTTTTATCCATTTAAAAGTACATTGCATGCTACACATATGGAAATATTTAGGAGGAGGTACACTCATGCCTGCAACTTTGAAATACATAGAAAAATAAGATGGATCGAGGAACAGAGAGTTGGATAATCATGTCGTAAAGCAAGGATAGTAAAGTATTAACTGTAGAATCGATATAGTGGCCATATAGATGTTCACTGTCAAATTCGACTTTTATGTACGTATGAAAATTTTTATAATTAGATATTGGGAGAGAAAAAGGTCAAGTTTCTATCATATAGGAGTCTCACTTATAAAAAACCCAAGCTCTAGGAAAGAAATCACTCTTAGACCCACAAAAGTCCTGATTTACAGGCAAACTCAGGAACTCCGAAGTTTGGGAAATTCTCAGTCAACATGAATTTGTTGTCTTTCTTTGTTTTTTAAAATGTATATATTTATAGGCTGGGCACCGTGGCTCAGGCCTGTAATCCCAGATCTTTGGGAGGCTGAGGCGGCTGGATCACTCACGGTCAGGAGTTCATGACCAGTCTGACCAACATGGTGAAACCCTGTCTCTACTAAAAATACAAAAAATTAGCTGAGTGTGGTGGTGCACACCTGTAATCTCAGCTACTTGGGAGACTGAGGCAGAAGAATCACTTGAATCTGGGAGGTGGAAATTGCAGTAAGTCGAGGTTGCGCCACTGCACTCCAGCCTCGGTGACAGAGCAAGACTCCATCTCAAAATAAATAAATAAAATGTATATATTTATTAATTCACTTACTATAAAAAACCAATGTTATCTAAAAATGTAAGAATTACAGTCACATATAACTTAAAAAGTGAAACCCCCTCAGTGTCTCTTTCTTCCCATTATTTCTTTTTTCCTCCATGTAACCACTATCTCTCCAGACTTGAAAAGTCTACATGAGCCGATATAGCCCTTTGCTGTTTGTTAGGATTATGCTATGCATGTACTGACAATTTGTTTTTATCATGCAAGACAGTGGAGACATCTTTCTATGGCACTACATGTGGATGTGCCATCTTTTTCTTTTCTTTTTTGAGACAGGGTCTTACTCTGTCATCAAAGCTGGGGTGCACTTGCTCGATCATAGCTCACTATGACCTCAATCTCCTGGTCTCAAGAAATCCTCTGCCTCAGCCTCCCAAGGTGCTAGGATTGCAGGCATGAGCCACCGCACCTGGCCCCATCTGTTTCTTTAGAATTCTCCATAGTACTCTAGTTGTATAAATATGGGGAAAGTTATGTAATCAATCTTTCATTGACAGATGTACAGTCCAGCAGCATATAATAATGTTTTGATCAAGGAGGGAATGCTTATGTCACTGTGGTCCTATGAGATTATAATATACTGTATTTTTATACCTTTTCTATGTTTAGATACACAAATACTGTTGTGTTACAGTTGCCTACATATTCAGTACAGATTTATAGCTTAGAGGCAATAAGCTGTAAACTTGTTGCCTATTGTACAGGTGAACAATAAGTAATACCATCTAGGTTTATGTAAGTACAGGCTATGATGTTCACACAATGGTGAAATTGTCTAACAATGCATTTCTTGGAACATATTTCCATCATCTTTGTCATTAAACAACATGTGGCCATATTCACCTCCTAGGTCACCATAGCAAAATACCACAGACTTGGGTGGTTTAAATAACAGTTATTAATTTTTTCAAAGTTCGAGAGGCTGGAAGTCCATGATCAAGGTGCCGGCAAATTCAGTTTCTGGTGAGAGCTCTCCTTCTGGCTTGTAGATAAGCCACATCTCACTGTGTCCTCAAATGGCCTTTGGTCTGTGCTTGCATGTAGAGATCTCTGGTGTCTCTTTCTCTTC
>NW_012105198.1:2552906-2557602 GCF_000951045.1 Mandrillus leucophaeus | reverse complement strand
CCAGGCTGGAGTGCAGTGGCATGATCTTGGCTCACTGCAAGCTCCGCCTCCCGGGTTCACGCCATTCTCCTGCCTCAGCCTCCTGAGTAGCTGGAACTGTAGGCACCCACCATCATGCCTGGCTAATTTTTTGTATTTTTAGTAGAGACGGGGTTTTCACCATGTTAGCCAGGATGGTCTCGATCTCCTGACCTTGTGATCCACCTGCCTGGGCCTCCCAAAGTGTTGGGATTACAGGCGTGAGCCACTGCGCCCAGCCAAACACTGCCTTTTAAATAATTTACTTGATTGATTGAGACAGGGTCTCACTCTGATTCCCAGGCTGGAGTGCAGTGGCACCATCTTGGCTCATTGCAGCCTCTCTCTCCCAGGCTCAGGTGATCCTCCCACCTTGGCCTCTCAAAGTGCTGGGATTATAGGCATGAAGCACCACACCCGGCCAAATATTTTACTTTAAAAATAAAAAGAAATGATAGCAAAGGTTACCTTCCTGTGTGCCTTTACATCTTAGGGGAATGAGAAATTTTACCTATATATTAGAAATGGTATTCTTAAAAAAGTTTAAGTCCATATTCTGTTTTAATGTGTGAATTTCTTTTTATGCCTTAAGATGAGAACAAAATGGCTACATATGGAGAATGAAGAAAATTCAGTAAATTTTATGGTGGTGATCACCAGAAGATTGAGAAAATGGTTTTAATTGGTTGCCTCTGGGGGTAAAAGAGATGTTGTGTCCGGAATTGGTTCCTTTTGGTGGGTTCTTGGTCTCACTGACTTCAGGAATGAAGCCGCAGACCCTCGCGGTGAGTGTTACAGTTCTTAAAGATGGTGTGTCCAGAGTTTGTTCCTTCAGATGTTCAGATGTGTCTGGAGTTTCTTCCTTCGGGTGGGTTGGTGGTCTCACTGACTTCAGGAGTGAAGCCACAGACCTTTGCAGTGAGTGTTACAGCTCTTAAAGGTGGTGCGTCCGGAATTGTTTGTTCCCCTTGGTGGGTTCATGGTCTCGCTGACTTCAGGAGTGAAGCTGTAGACCTTCGCAGTGAGTGTTACAGCTCATAAAGGTAGTGCCAGACCCAAAGAGTGAGCAGCAGCAAGATTTATTGTGAAGAGTGAAAGAACAAAGCTTCCACAGCATGGAAGGGGACCCCAGCAGGTTGCCACTGCTGGCTCAGGTGGCCAGCTTTTATTCTCTTATTTGGCCCTGCCCACGTCCTGCTGATTTGTCCATTTTCCAGAGCGCTGATTGGTCCATTTTACAGAGTCCTGATTGATGTGTTTACAAACCTTTAGCTAGACACAGAGCGCTGATTGTTGCGTTTTAACAGAGTGCTGATTGGTGCGTTTACAAACCTTTAGCTAGACACAGAGTGTTGATTAGTGTGTTTTTACAGTGTGCTGATTGGTGCATTTACAAACCTTTAGCTAGACAGAGAGTGCTGATTGGTGTGTTTACAATCCTTTAGCTAGACAGAAAAGTTCTCCAAGTCCCCACCCAACCCAGAAGCCCAGCCAGCTTCACCTCTTAATCTCACCTCTAAACAGGATACCCCAACTGCTGTTGGGAATTGGACGATGAGTGCTCTAGCTACTTCCTGCTGGATAGAGGTGAAGAAAGGGCCCTGTAGTTGTAGTGTCCTCCAGAGGGTAACTCTATTTAGGCCAGTGAAAGGGCCAGCGGGTCGGTCCAGGGGTCCTCGGTAAAAGTTGTTAGTTGAACTCATTTGGGGTTCCATTTGTAAGACCATCTGTAGCTTGATGGCCTCAATTCTAGAGGAAACAAATTTGACAAGGAGGTTAAAAATAGGGCCAAAGGCGAGTAATAGCAAGATGACTGCCACGGGACCTAGAAAGGGAGAAGCCATGTCGCCCACCTCCAGAGGTTGGTATAAGAGTTTGAAAGGCATTGTCTGATTTCAGAAGCCTTTTCCTTTAAACACCGGGTGGCCTCTTGTACTATCCCTGACTGGTTAGTGTAAAAACAACACTCTTCCCCTAAGAAGGTGCAGAGTCCTCCTTTCTCAGCAGTGAGGAGGTCTAGGCCTTGGCGGTTTTGGAGAGTCACTGCTGCCAAAGAGTCTATTTGGGATTGTAGAGTAAGGATAGTGTTTGTTATTTCTTGCCAACTGTCTGAGAAATCCTTTGAGTGTGTGGGATTGTAGAGTAAGGATAGATTTCGTTATTTCTTGCAAACTGTTTGAGAAATTCTTTGAGTGTGTGGTAGTAGGATAATGAAGTACATAAACTGGCTATTCCGGTTCCTGTAGCAGTAGCCATTCCTAACCCTGTAAGTAGGGGTATTAGTTGTATGGCTCTGTGCTGACAGACTTGAGCTTTGAGGGGTGCTAATAGGGTCTGATTTCCACAAGATTAGAAGTTAGGATAATATATGTTTATACTGTTAACTTTTAGCAAACTTTACTTTTGTTGGAAACTTTGTAAGTTTGGGATTTCAGTTATTCTTTGCTATTAGTAAGACCTCGTTCAGTCCATATTAACTTAGAATTGGTATAGATGGCTCCTTCCTGATTCTGTGAGTACTTTAATGTTTGGCTGAGTGCAAACAGCTCCCACATTTGAGCAGACCAATTATTAGGCAATTTTCCTAACTCTGCTTCTACAAGAGTTTCTTCATCATTTACTGAATACCCATTATGTCTTTTTTCCTTAATCACCCAGGAGGAACCATCTATCGTCCTGTTTTGAAGGGAGTTCCTCCTAGATCTGGTCGGACCTTTGTATGGTAATTAATTAAGATTTAGATCCCCATTAGTAAACCTGCTGGGTAAAGGATTTTTGATAGGAAGGCTATGGCTTGTCAGTGGCCTCAGTGCTTTTGGGCTATGCCTTTGTTTACACTGGTAACAAGGAGGTATTGGAGTGTTACAGGGTTACAGAGAAGACCTTCAATGATGAATTATAGGTTTTAAATTTACCCTGGCTTTTAAAGGAATAGAGTACACTGTTTTTTCTTTACTACTTCTATCTCTTTCTCTCTTTGACTTCGTCTTTGTCTCTCTCTTTCTGACTCCGTCTTTATCTATCTCTTCCTCTCTCTCCCTTTGATTTTCTGTCTCTCTCTCTCTGACTCCCTCTTTGTGTCTGTCTCTTCCTTTCTCTGTCTCTTTGACTTTCTGTCTCTTTCTGTCTTTCCTTTCTGCTGGTCTTCCCCTGCCTCTGCCAGTCACTTATGCTGCTGTTCTCCCCTCTCCTTCCCCTTTTGATGGCTTTGGCAGTGTAAGACTTCCACCTCCTTGGGGTTTTGCACTGCATGCAATAACTCCATGGTTTCCTTGTGGTATTTAATGGGGGTTCCCCCAGAGGTTAGGAACTCCGTTTCTTTCCATATTGCAGCATGGGCATGTAGGATTAGATAAGCCATACTTGCTATCTGTAAAAACATTTATTCTTTTTTCCTTTCCCAGTTCTAAGGCTCAGGTAAGTGCCACTAGTTCTCCTAACTGGGTGCTGGTCCCTGGGGGAAGAGGCTTACTTTCAAGTACAGTTACATCACTAACTATGGCATAACCTGCCCTTCGTATCCCATTCTCCACAGATGAACTTCCATTGGTATATAGGTTAAGGTCAGGATTAATTAGGGGGACTTCTAAGAGATCATCTCGGGCGGCATAAGTCTGGACTATAATTTGTTGGCAATCATGCTTGACTGGTTCCCCATCCTCTGGGAGAAAAGCAGTAGGATTGAGGGCCACACAAGTACGTATTTGAAGTACTGGTCCCTCAGGGAGTAGCACCTAGTATCTAAGTAGGTGGTTGTCCGATAGCCATAAACTTTCTTTGGCACCTAGTAAGCCATTTACATCATGAGCAGTCCAAACAGTGATATCCTTTTCTTGTATTATTTTGATAGCCTCTGACGCTAAGACTGCCACTGCCGCAACTACCTGTAAACAGTGAGTCCAGCCTTTTGCTACTATATCCATTTCCTTACTTAGGTATGCCACTGATGTGGAGTTGTCCCACCAGTCTGCGTAAGGACTCCAAGAGCTATTCCTGCTCTCCCTGTGACGTATAAAGAAAAGTTTTGTCCTGTGGGAAGACTTAAGGCTGGAGCTTGAGTTTGTTGCTTCCAATGCCCAGACTTCAGGGTTGGTTCCCTATTCAAGCAGGGACAACAAATGGGTAACTTGTTCTCCATATTCATGTAGATAATAGCTCCAGGTTTGGCTAATATATCCCTCCCTAATAAGGGTGTGGGACTTTCAGGCATAACAAGAAAGGCACGTGAAAAGAGTAAAGTCTCCCAATTACAACTGAGGAGGTGGGAGAAATACCTGGTTACAGGCTGTCCCAGGATTCTTTGGATGGTAATGGATCTTGAGGACAGGCGTCCAGGACAGGAGATTAACACTGAGAAGGCTGTGCCAGTGTCCAGGAGGAAGTCAATTTCCTGGCCCTCAATAGTTAAACGTACCTGGGGCTCAGTGAGGGTGATGACATGAGCTGGTGCTTGCCCCGGGCACCCTCAGTCCTGTTGTTGGATCATATGGTTAGGGGCTTCTGGCCCAGAGAACCGTTGTACTGTGGGGCAGTGTGCCCTCCAGTGATTGCCTCAGCATAGCAGACATGGACGAGGGGGCAGCTTGTTTCTCATTGGACAATCTTTTTTAAAGTGTCCTTGTAAACCACACTGATAACAAGCCCTACCAGGTGATTGGCCTGCTCCATTTTCTGTCCT
>NW_012105198.1:2547930-2551701 GCF_000951045.1 Mandrillus leucophaeus | reverse complement strand
AGGTCAAACTGCAGGATAGTATTGTAATTTATACTTCCCTCAGGTGGCCATTTTTCCCCATCAGAGAGAGAATATTGGGGCCAAGCCGTAGTGCAGAAAAAAATGAGCTGCCTCTTTTTCAGGGTTTGTGGGTCAAATTGGTCCCAATGGCTTACGATGCATTTCAAGGGTAAGCCTGTTGATGCCTGAGTGTTTCCCATCTGAAAGAAAAAACTGCCCATGGTTTTGGTTTGTTTGTTTCTCCCCCTGCCCAAGAACCTGCCCTGGACCCTGCTGATCGGAATAGTTGCACTCACTGATGCAGCAGCAGAATCACCTCTTGCCCAAGAACCTGCAATGGTCCCTGGGTCCTGCTGATTGGAATAGTTGCGCTCACCTACGCAGCAGCAGAAACACTAGTTTTGCTCCTAGACCACAAGGAGGACCAAAGAATGTTGGATTTAGTGGCCCTTACCAACACATTCTCGAAAACCTGCACTCTTGCCTGTCCTCCTAGACCACAAAGAAGACTGAGAAAAATTGGATTTAATGGCCCTTACTGACACATTCTTGAAAACCTGTTAGAGTCCTAAGCATTCCCCTGTTAGTGATGGGACTTTACCCCTGTCCTATAAAGATGTTATGCCCCAAAAATGAAGTGGAGGGCCATACCCTGAGGGAGGGGAGGGATATCCAGAGTTGGAAGACTGCTGCCTTTTTGTCCTCACTTATATGAAAAGGAAGGATATCATTTCTGAAGCTCCCCATATCCTAGCTTCTGGAATAGCTTTTGTTAGGCCTGCTAGTCTGAGGAGGGATCCTAAAATTCCAGATAAGATAATCCCCCGCCCCAACGGGGCTTTGGGCAAAAATTATGTCTTTCTGATTGGTAAGCCTGGATGCCTAAAGAACGTAACAGAGTCCTGAAGTTTATACTAGAAATCATTCTTATAGGAGAAACTAGAAAAGCACCAGAGACAGGGAGTGATTTTTAGAAGCGGGACTAGCCTCAGAGAAGAGAGGCGAGAGGAAGTTTGTCTGACAGGCATAAGGACCCAGGAGGCAAGGGTCAGGATAGATAGGATAGATGGGTGAGTCTTGCTTGGGCAACATGACTTTGAGAGTTCTGCTCATGGCTGCAGGGTCAACCAAGTTGTTGTCAGGACCCTGAAGCTGAATGACTTTCCTCTGTGTTGACCTTTGGCTTGGCCCAGAAATACAGGAAAATCCGAAGCTGGTTCCAGGCAAACCAATGCTCCCAACTCTGAAGAGTCAGGAGTTGTTAGAGAGCCCTTTCCCAGAAAGCCTGACACCTGTGTCTTTAGTCCAGCGGCCGCACTAGTTGCTTTTAACTGGCCAACAAGTGCCCAGTATTTAGCCCCCAAATTCTAAGAAAAAATCGGACAGAATAGCAAGTGAAAGTAGTCTGATGATACTCACTGCTTGGCAATAGATGATAGTCCCATCTGGGTCACCAAAATGTGTCTGGAATAATTCCTTCTGGTGGGTTTGTGGTCTCGCTGACTTCAAGAATGAAGCCACGGACCCTCACTGTGAGTGTTACAGTTCTTAAAGATGGTATGTATGGAGTTTGTTCCTTCAGATGTTCAGATGTGTCTGGAGTTTCTTCCTTCAGGTGGGTTCGTGGTCTCACTGACTTCAGGAGTGAAGCCACAGACCTTTGCAGTGAGTGTTACAGCTCTTAAAGGTGGTGCGTCCAGAATTGTTTGTTCCTCCCAGTAGGTTCATGGTCTCGCTGACTTCAGGAGTGAAGCCACAGACCTTCGCAGTGAGTGTTACAGCTCATAAAGGTAGTGCCAGACCCAAAGAGTGAGCAGCAGCAAGATTTATTGTGAAGAGTGAAAGAACAAAGCTTCCACAGTATGGAAGGGGACCCCAGCAGGTTGCCACTGCTGGCTCAGGTGGCCAGCTTTTATTCTCTTATTTGGCCCTGCCCACATCCTGCTGATTGGTCCATTTTACAGAGTGCTGATTGGTCTGTTTTTACAGAGTGCTGATTGGTGCATTTACAAACCTTTAGCTAGACACAGAGTGCTGATTGGTCCGTTTTTACAGAGTGCTGATTGGTGCATTTACAAACCTTTAGCTAGACACAGAACGCTGATAGGTGCGTTTTTACAGAGTGCTGATTGGAGTGTTTACAAACCGTTAGCTAGACACAGAGCACTGATTGGTGTGTTTACAATCCTTTGGCTAGACAGAAAAGTTCTCCAAGTCCCCACCCAACCCAGAAGCCCAGCGGGCTTCACCTCTCAATGTGACATGAAAGTATTACTTTAACTATATCTCTGTACTATGACTTTTTTTTTAAAATAAATTATGTGCTTGAACTATTTTAATACAAGTTAAAATATTTAAAGAAAGGGCTTTTATAAAAATAAAGACAAAGTATAAATTAAAATCATGCAATGAGTAGAGTACTTAAAATCAATAAAACGACACATTCAAAAGGTACATTTTTCACTTTGATTTTTATATCTTTGGTTTGATTATAAGAAACAAGAGCATAGAGGCAGCTCTATGAACCAGGGCATTTCATAAAAGAACTGTTATGGGGACTACAAATGTAATGTTAGCTGGTTTATTCCTGTAGTAGCTAAGCAAAGATGGACTTCCTAGAAGAGCTGGACTTTTGTTTATAGCCATTGTCAAGAGACTTTCTGTCCATCCAGTTCCTCCATTTTAATAGTCATGCATGGACAAATCAATCAATCTGTTATATCTTCCTTTTTGACAAAGCAATTGGATTTAAGGTACACCACATATGAGCACTTGATCTTGCTCACATTTTAGCGTTCAGTAGCAAATGTTGAGTTGTTATGAATAATGAGATTTATGTAATCATTTGATACCTGAATTATCTTCTGCCATAGGGTGGCTAGGACACTTCTTAGAGGGATTCCTGTATGACATCTTTCCTTGCTGACGAAAGTGTGTTTCTTCTGATCCTAAATTCGTGGTGTTCCTGTTATACTGGGTCCTGCCAGAAGATGGGCATCACTGTGCTGTCAAGAGAGAAGACAGACATCAAACCAGAGTTACCTGGTTGTCTGCAGAATCACAGCAGGCTTTTCTTTTCCTAGGCAGCAACCTCAGAGGACGAAACATTGGATTTATAGTTAAGCCCAGTTCAAATCTTGTGTTTACGATTTACTTGCTAGGCTGATGTGTACAGCTTATAACCCTTCCAAACCTTGGCTTCCTCAGCTGTACACCGAGAACCCTCCTAGGGCTATTGTGGAATTCAAAAGAGAAAATGCATTAGCAGGAGCTTGGCACAGGAGTTGCCTAGCACATGGGATGGGACTGGTGAGCTACAATGTCCAATGACAAGAGTGGTTCTCATCCTGGCTGCACGTTACCTGGGTATCTTTGAAGAAAAACCCCTGTCCGATGCCAGACCAACGAAATAGAACATTATTGAGGTGGGGGGGGATGGTTGAGGGAGAATAACCTTAAAAAAACCCCTAAAAACGCCCCCCCACCAACTCTTCCCAGGTGATTCTCGGTAGCCGGGCTGGGAAACACTGCAATGGAAGATGAAATGCAGCTGGGTCTATGGGAAATGGAAAGATCGAGAGACGCAAATCAACCAGAATTCAAAAGTAGTCAAATATTTGCCTATGCATCAAATTTCAGGGGTCTGAAATGCTCCCTGATCCTAGTTATGTTTTAGCTATAGAATATCCATAACAAAAAATTTCATTTGAAAAATGTAAATGTATAGTTATATTTATAAGTTACATCTTACATGTAACTTAACAGTTAATT
>NW_012105198.1:2543168-2543995 GCF_000951045.1 Mandrillus leucophaeus | reverse complement strand
TATCTTTCAGGATCAGTTGACCCTCAAGTGAGTTGGGTGACAGGGGAGTATATTTTCTTAAGGCCTCCCGTAGCCACTTGAGGAAGGCAGGATTTTCTTCCTTTCCCTGAGTTATGGTGGACATCATTGAATAATTCATGGGCTTTTTCCTAATCCTTCTTAGTCCTTCTAGAACACAGGTCAACAGATGTTTGTGACTCCAGTACCCATGATCTGAGTCGAGGTCCCAGTGGGGATCCATACTGGGGATGGCTTGCTGAACCGGTAGGGAATTTGTCCCTTTCTTCAGCTGTCATTCTATCATTTACTTGACTAAGATACCAGGTATCTTCAAACTCTCGGGCTGCAGCTAAAGCCACATTCTTTTCATTAAAGCCTGAGGTTTGATCTAACAATAGCATGACATCTCTACAAGTGAGATAGAAGGTTTACCCTAGACCCTGTAGGACATCTATGTATCTATCAGGATAATCTGAAAACTTCCCCAGGTCTGCCTTGCTCTGCTTTAAATCAGACAGGGAGAAAGGGACATATACCTGGGTTGGGTCAAATTCCCCTCCCCCTACAGCTTGAAGGGGACATAACTGATAGCCTGAGGGTTTTTGTGGTCCTTTGGAGACTTCTTTGCTTATTTCCTTCTGGGCGGGGGAGATTAGAGGAGGCTTATCATTAATAGGAAGGGGAGCTATAGGGAGGCTAGGATATGGGGGTAAGCTGAGAGGTCTTCCTGTAGGATGTAAATTGCAAGCTTTGCATAGTTGTGGATTCTCCTTCAATGAAAAGAAAGCTTGGACATAAGGTATTTCACTCCATTTGCCTTCCCTCTT
>NW_012105198.1:2472335-2539353 GCF_000951045.1 Mandrillus leucophaeus | reverse complement strand
GTTTTTACAGAGTGCTGATTGGTGCATTTACAAACCTTTAGCTAGACACAGAACGCTGATAGGTGCGTTTTTACAGAGTGCTGATTGGAGTGTTTACAAACCGTTAGCTAGACACAGAGCACTGATTGGTGTGTTTACAATCCTTTGGCTAGACAGAAAAGTTCTCCAAGTCCCCACCCAACCCAGAAGCCCAGCGGGCTTCACCTCTCAATGTGACATGAAAGTATTACTTTAACTATATCTCTGTACTATGACTTTTTTTTTAAAATAAATTATGTGCTTGAACTATTTTAATACAAGTTAAAATATTTAAAGAAAGGGCTTTTATAAAAATAAAGACAAAGTATAAATTAAAATCATGCAATGAGTAGAGTACTTAAAATCAATAAAACGACACATTCAAAAGGTACATTTTTCACTTTGATTTTTATATCTTTGGTTTGATTATAAGAAACAAGAGCATAGAGGCAGCTCTATGAACCAGGGCATTTCATAAAAGAACTGTTATGGGGACTACAAATGTAATGTTAGCTGGTTTATTCCTGTAGTAGCTAAGCAAAGATGGACTTCCTAGAAGAGCTGGACTTTTGTTTATAGCCATTGTCAAGAGACTTTCTGTCCATCCAGTTCCTCCATTTTAATAGTCATGCATGGACAAATCAATCAATCTGTTATATCTTCCTTTTTGACAAAGCAATTGGATTTAAGGTACACCACATATGAGCACTTGATCTTGCTCACATTTTAGCGTTCAGTAGCAAATGTTGAGTTGTTATGAATAATGAGATTTATGTAATCATTTGATACCTGAATTATCTTCTGCCATAGGGTGGCTAGGACACTTCTTAGAGGGATTCCTGTATGACATCTTTCCTTGCTGACGAAAGTGTGTTTCTTCTGATCCTAAATTCGTGGTGTTCCTGTTATACTGGGTCCTGCCAGAAGATGGGCATCACTGTGCTGTCAAGAGAGAAGACAGACATCAAACCAGAGTTACCTGGTTGTCTGCAGAATCACAGCAGGCTTTTCTTTTCCTAGGCAGCAACCTCAGAGGACGAAACATTGGATTTATAGTTAAGCCCAGTTCAAATCTTGTGTTTACGATTTACTTGCTAGGCTGATGTGTACAGCTTATAACCCTTCCAAACCTTGGCTTCCTCAGCTGTACACCGAGAACCCTCCTAGGGCTATTGTGGAATTCAAAAGAGAAAATGCATTAGCAGGAGCTTGGCACAGGAGTTGCCTAGCACATGGGATGGGACTGGTGAGCTACAATGTCCAATGACAAGAGTGGTTCTCATCCTGGCTGCACGTTACCTGGGTATCTTTGAAGAAAAACCCCTGTCCGATGCCAGACCAACGAAATAGAACATTATTGAGGTGGGGGGGGATGGTTGAGGGAGAATAACCTTAAAAAAACCCCTAAAAACGCCCCCCCACCAACTCTTCCCAGGTGATTCTCGGTAGCCGGGCTGGGAAACACTGCAATGGAAGATGAAATGCAGCTGGGTCTATGGGAAATGGAAAGATCGAGAGACGCAAATCAACCAGAATTCAAAAGTAGTCAAATATTTGCCTATGCATCAAATTTCAGGGGTCTGAAATGCTCCCTGATCCTAGTTATGTTTTAGCTATAGAATATCCATAACAAAAAATTTCATTTGAAAAATGTAAATGTATAGTTATATTTATAAGTTACATCTTACATGTAACTTAACAGTTAATTAACTAAATGTAACTATACACTTACATTTTTAATTGTTTAGTTCAGTGGTTTTAAGTATATTCACAGTGTTGTATAACCAATCTCTGAAACTTTTTAATCTTGCAAAGCTGAAACTCGATACCCATTTAACAATGACTCCCCATTCTCTCCTCCCTCCCACCCTCCTGGCAACCACCATTCTACTTTCTGTCTCTATGATTTCAACTACTCTAGATAACTCATATAATGGGAATCATATAGTATTTGTCTTTTGTAACAGATTAAAAAAACAGCAAAACCCAAACTCTCCCCAGGTGATTCTAAGAAGCTAGGCTGAGAAATACTGCAATAGAAGTTGAAATAGGCCAGGTGCAGTGGTCACGTCTGTAATCCCAGCACTTCGCAAGGCCGAGGTGGGCAGATCACTTGAGCTCAGGAGTTTGAGACCAGTCTGGCTAACATGGTTAAACTTGGCTCTACAAAAAATACAAAAATTAGCAGGGTGTGGTGGCGTCTGCCTGTAGTCCCAGCTACTTGGGAGGCTGAGGTGGTAGAATCGCTTGAACCCGGGAGGCAGAGATTGCAGTGAGCTGAGATCATGCCACTGCACTCTAGTCTGGGTACTGTCTCAAAAAAAAAAAAAAAAAAAAAAAGAAAAAGAAAAAGAAAAAGAAGATAAATGCTGCTGGGTCTATGGGAAATCAGTGGAAAGATGGAGAGATGCAAATCAACCAGAATTTAAAATGCCAACATTTCACACAGCATAATGTCTTCAAGGTTCATTTATATTGCAGCATGTGCCAGAATATCCTTTTGTCTTAAATTTGAATAACATCCATTGTATGTACAGACCACATTTTGTTTATTCATTCATCTGTCAATGGTCATTTGGATTATTTCCACCTTTGGGCTGTTGTAAATAATGCTACTGTTGAATATAGGTGTACAAATATCTGTTTGAATCCCCATTTCCAATTCCCTCTCTCTTTTTTTTTTTTTTTTTTTTGAGACAGAGTCTCGTTCTGTTGCCAGGCTGGAGTGCAGTGGCGTGATCTCGGCTCACTCCAACCTCCACCTTCTGGGTTCAAGCGATTCTCCTGCCTCAGCCTCCCGAGTAGCTGGGACTACAGGCATGTGCCACCATGACCAGCTAATTTTTGTATTTTTAGCAGAAACAGGGTTTTACCATATTGGCCAGGATTGTCCATCTCTTGACCTCATGGTCCTCCCGTCTCGGCCTCCCAAAGTGCTGGAATTACAGGCATGAGCCACCATGCCTTGCCCCAGTTCTTTTAGGTATATAGCCAGAGGTGGAATTGCTGGATCACCTGGCAATTCTGTGTTTCACTCCCTGAGGAACTGTGGGATGCGAGTAGATAATGGGAGGTTGCTCAGGTACAATGTGCATTGCTCCAGAAGTGGATGCACTGAATGTCCTGACTTTACCACAATGCAGTATGTCAGTGTAGCAAAACCATATTTGTATTCCATGAATATATAAACTCAATTAGCTGGGCATGGTGGCATGTGCCTGTAGTCCCAGTTACTCAGGAGGCTGAGGTGGGAGGATTGCTTGAGCCTGCGAGGTTGAGGTTGCAGTGAGCTGAGATGGCGCCACTGTACTCCAGTTGAGGCGATAGAGTGAGACCTTGTCTTAAAAAAAGAAAAACAGAAAAACCAAACAAAAAACTGTTGGAGGAACTACTGTTTCCTGCAGTGGCTGCACCAGTTTACATTCTCACCAGCAATGCACAAAGATTGAATTTGTCCACATTGTCTCCAGCATGTGTGATTTTGTTTTTGATAATAGCCTTCCTATCTCATGTTAAGAGATACCTCATGGCGGTTTTGATTTGTATTTCCCTCCCTACCGACTAGTGATGTTGAGTGTCTTTTCATGTGCTTTTTGGCCATTGGCATGTCTTCTTTGAAGAACTGTCTATTGAAGTCCTTTGTCCGTTTTAAAATTCAGTTGTTTGTCTTTTTGTTATTGACTTGTAGGTGTTCTCCCACATACATTTTAAAATTCTGTTTCCCAAAGTGTGTTCCCTGGAACACTGGTTCGGTAGGATCTTAATGGCTTTTGGAGGAAAAAGGGTTCTGAGACCAAACTTATGGGATGCAGTGGGTTAAATAAAATTTAAACTTGTTTCTTTCCTATAAAACAGCTTAGAATATTAATACACTAAATATGTATGCTGAATCTCTAAGATGGGAGAGTATAAAATATTTCTCAAACTTACTTGACCACAGAATCCTTTTACAGTATGATGTTTTGCAGGTCTAGAGTTTGGTAGGCCAGGATCTGGGGAATGCTATCCTTTATTCACTAAATTGACTGTTGGAAATTTCCTTTTTTTACCTTATGGCTCGATTTTGTTGTCTCTTCGTGTCTTCTGTTTACTTATTATGGCTGGCGGCTTTCCCCGGGTCTCCTCTCTTCCTTTTCTCACCTCTCTTAGTGGCCAGCAAATCTTGTTGAATTTTTTTGCTACCCAGACATATCTTAAATCCATCCCTTTTACTGTTTCCCAGTCCTCAGTATTGGTTGCTTGAACTTCTACAAAAGTATGAACCAGTCTTGCTTGACTCCAAGCTACCAGAATAATCTTCTAAATATGTAAATTTGATAACACCTCTATTTAAATTCCATATTAGCAGTTAGCAGTGGTTATGTCACAAACTTTTGAGCTGTGTTAGAAAATGTTATTCAAGTACTAGATTTAATGCTGTCTACTTAGAAAAAATACAATACAGCAGAATCAAAGGCGTTCCTAAATCTTTACTCTCAATCACTTGCGTTCTTCTTGAAATGAGTGAAAGCATCCTTTCTTGAGGGGCAGCGTTAGAGGGGTGTGATATAAATTACATATAATCTGTAGTCAAGTGTCTCTGTACCATAGTAACCAACTGTTACTGTTGCAGCATTTGTTTTATGACAATCATTTTTTATTGCGATGATTTATGTCTTGCTTGTATTTTTTGAGTTTTGTCAAGATTTGATTATGCTTCATGTGTCTTAGAAAAACAGATTATCCTACTTACCAATGATTCTCAATAGGGCACAGTATTCTCCCCATCTCTGAGGGTGCTTAGGATGGATACGGGGATTGGGAATGTCATAATGGCTGTGGGTGCTATGGGTGGTCTGGAGCCCATGGTGTTAAATATCCTGCAATACATGAGACGGTTCCATAGTTGCCCCACTCCAGGTGTCCTCATTGGGAAGCATTATTAGTCACCAAAGCACAAATTTTAGCAAGGCATGTAGAACCTCGTCACACCCAGTCCCTGACTATGTTTTCTGCCTAGCATAATATGCTGTACTTCTGCTCCCTGCTGCTCTCCAGAATGTGAGATTTTCTTGTGCAAATGAGTTTTTTGTGTGCTGTTTCCTCTATATGGAATGCTCTTCCATCCTTGACTGGTTAATAAACCCTTTTTTCTTGTATTTATTCCTTTGGAAGCCATCTCTGACACCTGTCCTCTGGGGAGAGTTAGTTGGTCTTCTGTGTTCTCGTAGCACCCAGCATACATCTGGTCACCACTGGGATGTTCACAAACTTCCCCTTCTCTAGGAACATGGTAGCATCGTATTTCCCTGCTTTTCCTTAAACTTCAGCACTATCAAATGACTTGCTTTGGGCAATGAAATATGAGTGGAATTGACATGCGTAACTTCCAGATGGAAACTTCAATAGGCAGTCACAATTTGCCATTTTTTCTTTATTTCTGCTACGGTAAGCCAGATGATGGCTGCTCTGTGATACCAGGTCTTGGAGTAAGTGGAGCTCCCTGCCAATGCACAATTGATATAAACATGAACAAGAGATGAGTTATGTTGTTTTAAGCCACTGAGATTTTTATTTTTATTTATTTTTTTGAGACGGAGTCTCACTCTGTCACCCAGGCTGGAGTGCAGTGGTGCCATCTTGGCTAACTACAACCTCTGCCTCCTGGGTTCAAGCGGCTCTCCTGCCTCAGCCTCCTGCATAGCTGGGATTACAGGTGCCCGCCACTACGCCCAGCTAGTTTGTGTATTTTCAGTAGAGCTGGGGTTTTACCATGTTGGCCAGGCTGGTCTCAAACTACTGACCTCAAGTGATCCACCCCCCTTGGCCTCCCAAAGTGCTGGGTTTACAGGCATGAGCCACTGAGCCTGACCGCCACTGAGATTTTTAGGTTGCTTGTTAGTACAGTATACTCATGCTCATCCTGATGGATATACGTCTATTATAGTAGTTATCACTTTTTTTTTTTTTTTTTTTTGAGACAAGGTCTTGCTCTGTTGCCCAGGTTGGAGTCCAGTGGCATGATCTTGGCCCGCTGCAACCTCCGCCTCCTGGGTTCAAGTGATCCTCTTGCCTCAGCCTCTCAAGTAGCTGGGATTACAGGTGTGTGCTAATTTTTGTTCTTTTTTTGTTTGTTTATTTGAGACGGAGTCTTGCTCTGTTGCCCAGCCTGGAGTGCAATGGTGCAATCTCGGCTCACTGCAAGCTCCGCCTCCTGGGTTCACGCCATTCTCCTGCCTCAGCCTCCAGAGTAGCTGGGACTACAGGCACCTGCCACCATGCCTGGCTAATTTTTTTGTGTTTTTGGTAGAGACAGGGTTTCACTGTGTAAGCCAGAATGGTCTCGATCTCCTGACCTCATGATCTGCCCGACTCGGCCTCCCAAAGTGCTGGGATTACAGGTGTGAGTCACCGTGCCAGGCCATTTTTGTATTTTTGGTAGAGATGAGTTTCACCATGTTGCTCAGGCTGGTGTCGAACTCCTGGGCTCAAGTGATCCAGCCACCTCGGCCTCCCAAAGTGCCTAGATTACAGGCGTGAGCCACCGTGCCCAGCCATGTGGTTTTGTTATTGTTGGCTTTACCAGACTATCTCCACAGTAGACAGTGATCTTCTTGATGGTTGGGACTATCAGCTTTTTGTGCCTGTGTTGCCAAAACTTTGCACAGTGGCAAACTGTATTATCTGTCAGTGTGTAACAAATTAGCCCAGAATGTAGTGGCTTAGAAAAATGACAAGCATTTATTATCCTTGTGGTTTCTGGAATTTGGGAGCAGCTGGTCAGGGGATAGTTCTACCTCAGTCTCTCTCATGAGGTTGCATTAAAGATGTTGGGTGGAGATGTAGTCATCTGAAGGTTTGACTGGGGCTGGAGGAGGAGGGGCAACCAACAGTGTCAGAATATGTGAGGGACTGAGAAGCTGTGAAATCATCGTATTTCAGAACATGAGGTCAGTAATTCTGAGCATAAAAGTAACAGCTGCAATGGAAAGTAAGATGAGGCACACAGGCAAGTGTAGAGGGATGAAAAAGGACTTTGCTATGAAGAAACAAATGCAGAGCCTCCTGGAGATAGTGAGCTATCAAAGATGCAAGAAATGATGTTTGCTAAAAGAGGTTGCTGACTCACTTGGCTGGCAAGTTGGTGCTGGTTGTTGGTGAGAGACCTTTGTTCTTCCCCACATGGGCCTCTCCACAGGCTGCTTGAGTGTCTTCACAACATGGCAGCTGGCTGCCCCTGGAGCAGGTGATCCAAGAAAGATATGATGGAAGTGGTGATGTCTTTTATGACTTAGCTTTAGAAGTGACACACTGCCATCATGCCATGTTCCATTTGTTACATGTGATTCACTGAGTCCAGCACACATCCAAGACGAAGAGGATGAGGGTCTACCTTCTGAAGGGGGGAATGTAAAAAACGAACAAAAAAAAATTGTGGCCATACTTTAAAATCACCCCACAGGAACATATTGGGTTCTCTGTAAATACTCCAGAAGGAAATATCAGCTCTTTTTATTCAGTTTGGTGAGAAGTGCCTCAGCTGTTATCCTTTTTAACTCCAATAAGTCCCGTTTTTTTTTCTCCCCCTCAATTAACCTTTATTTCAAACTTCATCTCTTAGTTTCTTATTCTCAGCTCCAGAGAATGAATTATGTATAACAAGTTCCAGACATTTTTTTTTGTGTGTGCCTAAGGTGCTTAAAATAGTAAAGAGCTAAGTCTCACCAACCTTGTAAGTTAGACCCAAAAAAATTGTCCTAGGAAATAGAATGTAATTTAAAATTTTATCATTTCCACAGATTGACAAAATCATCTTTACCTTATTATTAGAGGGGTTTTTCCCAAGTTGGTAGTGACATTTGGGACTCTGTCATCACCAACTTATTACTGGAGAGAAGACTATTTTCCTCATCCGTGGTGTTTTGGACAAAGCCCTGGCTAGTCTTAGTCAGGTTGGGCTGTCAGCCTTGAGCTGGTTTCAGATTCTGGGTAGCGATTCTGTCAGCTGCATTGTCTCAGCATGGCCTTCAGTGCTAAAAATTGTCCTTTCTGAGATGCTGAGCTTCTAGGTTTGTTAAAGTGGATCCCTTTAAACATGTTCAATTCCAGGACTTCTTCAATTCCAGGACTACTACCAACCTCTAGTTTTGTTAGGGAGAATTAAGTTTCCCCTTTGCTAAAGCTCCCTAGCCACAGCCTTCCCACCACAGAACACTTGCTGAGCCACAGCTCAAATTTCTCTTGGCCCATGACTGTTTGTCTCAGCTTGTCAGAGTGGAAATGGGTTACTTGGAGATCAGAGGTTGCACACAAATTGAGATGAGGACACCCACATTGGAAAAGGAAAGTTAATAGCTAGAGCCACACACTTGGCTTTTCATTACCTACCCTATCTGTGGGAAGTTTGGAGGGAGAGGTTATCCAACCTTCAAAAGCCAATCCCTTGTCCTGCCCTACAGGAACTCATATAGAGCCCTGCCACCTCCTGTTCCACAGCTGAAGTTTCTCTCCTTTGCTGACTTCTCCTCTCCTTTCCTTTTTTTCCTTCTTTTTTTTTTTTTGAGACAGAGTTTCATTCTTGTTGCCCAGGCTAGAGTGCAATGGCACGATCTTGGCTTACTGCAACTTCTGCCTCCCGGGTTCAAGTGATACTCCTGCCACAGCCTCTGGTGTAGCTGGGATTACAAGCATGTGCCACCACACCTAGCTAATTTTTGTATTATTAGTAGAGATGGGGTTTTACCACATTGGCCAGGCTGGTCTTGAACTCCTGACCTCAGGTGATCTACCCACCTCGGCCTCCCAAAGTGCTGGGATTACAGGTGTGAGCCACTGCATCTAGCCACTTCTTCATTTCTATGGATGCTAGTTTTCTTTATTGTGGGAAGAAACCTCTTTACCCTACTGCCTTCTTTTAGCAAACACCTTTTTCTTGCATCTTTTATAGCTCACTATCTCCAGGAGGTTCTGCATTTGTTTCTTCTTAGCAAAGTCCTTTTTTATCCCTCTACACTTGCCTGTGTGCCTCATCTTGCATTCCATTGCAGCTGTTACTTTTATCCTCAGAATTACTGACCTTACATTCTGAAATATGATGATTTCACAGCTTCTCGGTCCCTCACGTATTCTGATGCTGTCGGCTGACCCTCTTCCTGGAAGCTTGCATTTTTCTCAACTTAGTGATGTTGGACCCTCTTAATCACCTCTCTGACTTTGCTTTTCTCGCCTTTTCTACCACCTTCTCTTTCTTGTCTGTGTTTTTTTTTTTCTATCTGCATTCAGAGCATCCATGCCCTCTCTCTCTCTTCAAGGCCCCTTTGATGACAGCCCCCGCTCAGTGACTCTCAGATGCTTATTCTCTTCCTTTCTTTCTGCCCTTCTTTCGGTCTCATTTTAATTGTCCAGCCTATTCCTGGATCCTGATGAAAATGAAGCTTTTCTTTCCTGCAAAGTTGGTGGTGTTTTTCCAGTTTCTTTATCATTATTGGTAGTTACCAATCTCTCCCTGAAGCAAAGAGTCTTTGACTCATGTGTGAATCGTGACAGTCCTTTTATAATATAGCATAGACTTGGCCAATGCTCCCCATGAATAAAGTTCTGTTCCTGGCCTCTCTCCTTGTTACTCATGACTGGCCTTCTTGCAGTAGCCTCCTGTGAGGAGTCTGTGGCTCTGATCACTCCTTATTCTGTTAGGACCTTGATTTGGTGCAAGGAGTAGGAGCCTGAGGCTTTGAGACATCCTGGGTTCAAACCGGGACTCTGCTGCTTAGCAGTTTAAGCTGCACTGGTCTTCTTGTCTCCAAATGGTCAACCTTGACACCTTTGATTTCTTGATAGTGGTAGGAACTCAGCTGCACCTCTTTGAATTTGGAGAGATTTGGATATTGGCTGTTACTTTGACTTGCAGTGGGGCTGAATGCAGTTTTGCTATACTCACGCAGTTGCAGCAACCACCAGTGGAACTGAGTTCAGAACTTAATAACATTGTTGATTCCCAGTCTGCTTCCAGACCAACTTGCTCCTGAGTCTGCTGCATCAGAGCCCAGATTGTGGAGAGCCGAAGGAATTTCCTTTCTCCTGAGGCCATAGATGCAGGATGTTTCCTCCCTAGCATCAACTACTTCCTGGGACCGTAGAACGAGAGATGTGCAAAGTTTCAGAAAAAACTTTACAGCAGAGGTCCTCAGTGGGGCAGTGCTGCCCTCTGGGAGGCGCTTTGGGAATTTGTGGGGTCCTCACAAGGATTGCGGGGCTCTAATGGCATATGATGGGTGGAGACCAGGGATTGCTGATGCCCTGCAACGTGCGGGATAGTTCTACTCAAGAGTGATTGCCAGAAACCCTGTATAGCTCTGAAATGCCCTGCTGGGTGTGTGTATGGGAGAAAAACCTGTGTAATTATCTAGACATTAACTCTTTTTTATATAATAAAAACTTTTTTTTTTTTTTTACCGTTTGAGTATGTGCTGAACTTTCCAATAATGCAACCACCAAGAGTTAGCATTTTAGGAAGTTCCCTGGCTGTTGGAAGCTACTTGTATTTTTAGATTGTCAATTCTACATACCCACCTCAGTCTGCCCTTTTAACAATGACATTTATTATGATTGTACATACAGGTGCAAGTACGTGTCTGCATCATTATGTCTTTCAGTGTGTCTTGTCCCCCATATCTACATATTAAAGTAATATTTTCAATTCCTGTCCTTTTGTTTATTGCGTATATTAGAGTTAGGCTATTATATTAATTTTTAAAAAGTACACACATAGGTAGATATTATCTATGAATTTCATTTCAGCCTGGTAAAGAGCTCATGGTTTTGTAAGGAGAGTCACGAGTCAACAGGGCCTATGCTTGCTCAGGGAGGTGTGGGTTTGCTACCATGGCTGAAAGGACAGTGACAAAAATACCCTAATTCATCAACTCCAAGAGGATCATTTCTTCATATTTCAATGATTTTACAATCATGTTTTCTAACTGATGTGCATGTTTAGATGCTGTGACAGAAAATTTACATACCACCTTAAACCATGGTGTTAGAATTAGGGAGATATGTGAATATGAACTTTGTGTCATTTTAAAGTTCCTGATAGTTTAGACTTGTTCATTGTCTTCATCTTTTTTTAAATTTCAGACTCTTTTTTTCCTCTTTCCGGCAAATATGTGTATTTTTAGGGCTCTGTACATTTGCCAAATTAATCTAAGCTGCAATGGATTTAGGTCGCATGTTACTTTTAGGTGGAGAGGCAGTATGGCATATGGTTAAGAATATAGAAGCCGCAGCCACATGGCCTGGGTGGACATCCTGGTTCTACCACTTAGTAGCTGTGTGACTTGGGGACCATTGTCCCCATCAGTGGATAACAAAACCCACTGAAGAAGTTGGAGGAGAGTGAGGGTTAGCTACTTACCTATACTGTCTCTACCAGGGTATACTGTATGACAAAGTGGCCTCAGATAAAATCCCATCACTCACACAGAGATTCGTTAGCCAAATAGTCACGAACAGACAGATAACGGTGCGTACCCTTTTTTCTGCAAGTGTGAGACGCTCTCAGCGCTCTGTGATTTTTAGCTGTTTTGGCTAGCACCTTTCATGCAAGACTGACTTGAGACTCTCCTGCAGTTAGCATCAGGCAGCCAGAAATCCTCCTACCACAATGGACAGACACAGGACCATTTAGGGATTGAGATTTGGCTGCCATTCCAGAGGGTGCACATCACAGGTCTTGCTAGATTCTTACACCTTGATGAAGAGAGGAGGATATCCCCCAAATGTTTTACTTTAATGTTGCCTGCCAAGAGTACTTCTTGAACATTCGTTATGCCATTTATTTTTTATTTTTTTATTTTTATTTTTTGAGACAGAGTTTTGCTCTTGTTGCCCAGACTGGAGTGCAATGGCATGACCTTGGCTCACTGTAACCTCTGCCTTCCAGGTTTAAGAGATTCTCCTGCCTCAGCCTCCTGAGTAACTGTGATTACAGGCATGTGCCTCTATGCCTGGCTAATTTTGTATTTTTAGTAGAGATGGGGTTTTGCCAACCATTTCACCAGTAAGAACCTGTTCTGACATTCACTATGC
This sequence comes from Mandrillus leucophaeus, assembly GCF_000951045.1. NCBI lineage: Eukaryota > Metazoa > Chordata > Mammalia > Primates > Cercopithecidae > Mandrillus > Mandrillus leucophaeus. The sequence goes on along the minus strand of NW_012105198.1, from coordinate 2,527,272 downwards.
TAATTAGCCCAACCTTGAGTGTTGATGGCATTATAGATAACAGAAACTTTGTCGCAGACGCCTCTGGGGCAATGGTCCTTCTGATATGACATTAAACCACTATTTTTGTTTTTTGAGACGGTGTCTCACTCTGTCACCCAGGCTGGAGTGCAATGGCTCTCACTGCAAGCTCTGCCTCCCAGGTTCAAGCAATTCTCCCGCCTCAGCCTCCTGAGTAGCTGAGATTACAGTCATGTGCCACCAAGTCTGGCTAATTTTTGTATTTTTAGTAGAGACAGGCTTTCACTGTGTTGGCCAGGCTGGTCTGGAACTCCTGACCTTGTGATCTGCCTGCCTCAGGTCTCCCAAAGTGCCAGGATTACAGGTGTGAGCCACCACGCCCTGCCACCACTCTTGAGTGTTCTTTTTTTTATGAAAACAACCAATTGGCCTTAGAGTTAAAGGTTGGACTAGCCAGCACATGCTTAGCCTCACAGTGTGTATATAAAAGCATTTGAAAGTAAATTCCTTGTACCAGTACCTCTTTGGGCTGTTAACGATGTTCCTGTGAGTTACTTTATGTAATGTGTTCATAATATCATCTAATATTAAGTGCTATATAAGTATGTGGTATCATTATTATTGTAAGTGCTTTGATCTATCTTAAGAGCATGCGGTTTTATATGGTCATGTTATTTTTCCCACCAAATATCTGGTCTCCCATGTAACATACCAAAAGGAAGTTCGTGCGATTGATCCTCATTATTTGTGGATTGTGTATTTGTAAAGTCATCTACTTGCTAGATTTTATTCATAATCCCCAAACCAATACTCAAGGGGCTTTCACAGGCATTTGTGGACATTACACAGAGTGGTGACATTTGAGTCACCTGATATACATGCTCCCAGCTGAGGTGGAACGATGTGACACTCTCCCTTCTCATTTCAGCTCTCATGCTGTCAACAACATCTCTCTCATGGTCTATTTAGAGCTGTTTTTCACATTGTTGCGTTTTTTTCTTGGTGACTTCACTGTTTACAATGGGTCCCCAAGCATAGCGCTGAAATGCTGTCCAGTGTTTCTGACTTCATCTGGTTACTGGGAGGAGCAAGTGGCACAAGCAACTACCACACTTGGCAAGAGTAGGTGGCTCCTGCCTTGCTTAGTGCAGTGGCCCTGCCCAGGACAACAGTGGCCCAAGGGGTGTCAGGTTGCATGACTATTTTGAGCCTGCATGCAGGAAGGCTACAATGTGTCTTACACAGAAAATATGTGTGTTAGATAAACTTCATTCCAGCATGAATTTTAGTGCTCTTGACTGTGAGTTCAATGTCAATTAATCAATTTTTTATATTAAATAACATGTATCGAAACAGAAACCACATAGAAAACAGGTTATGTATTGATTTGTTGATGAAAATATTATGAACAGAAGCTTGCATAAACCTAACCTTATATTTTCCCTAGGAGCAGTGGTTCAGTATTCACTAATTCAGTGTTTGCAATGACTTTATAGAACATAACTATCATGAATAAGGAGAATCAACTGTACTTACTTCTTAAGGCCTTCTTTTTGATGCTATCACTCTGCAATTGTTCAAGAACCTCAGGGGCAGAACTGGCTACATAATTTGTGGGGCTTAGTGCCAAGTGAAAATGCAAGACCCTTGTTGAAAAATTAAGACTTTTGCTGGGTGCTATGGCTTACACTTGTAATCTCAGCACTTTGGGAGGCCGAGGCGGGCAGATCACCTGAGGTCAAGAGTTTGAGACCAGCCTGGTCCAACATGGTGAAACCCTGTCTCCACTAAAAATACAAAAATTAGCCAGGTGTGGTAGCAGGTGCCTGTAATCCTAGCTACTTAGGAGGCCGAGGCAAGAGAATTGCTTGAACCTGGGAGGCAGAGGTTGCTGTGAGCTGAGATTGCGCCACTGCACTCCAGCCTGGGCGATAGAGTGAGACTCCATCTCAAATAAATAAATAAATAAATAAATAAATAAATAAATAAATAAAATTAAAATTAAGACTTTCAAGATGAGCATTAAACCAAGCCTGTGGGCCCTCTGTGGTTGCACATGTCACATGCCTATAAAGACAGCCCTGAATTCTGGGGTTAGTCAGTCTGAGAGACCATCTCTAAGCACCAGGCTGGGAGAGAGGGGAGAATCGACTGTGCCTACACAGCTATTGCTTCTGGTGGCCAATGATGTTGTAGTTGAAGGTGAAGGCTGTATATTTCAATAGATGCTACTTAGCCACAGTGCAGTGGTGCTCTTGCTTGCCCAGGCCCCACCCAGTTTGCCATGCTCCTATTGCTGGAGCTCCCACCACATGACCAGTGACTTCTCCCCAAATTACGAACACTATGAAAGGGCCAGCTCTTGGTAGAGCATGGAATGCTCACCCAGATGCCTACCATGGTTTTGAAGCTTTATTCAGGCAACTTTGGTGGCAGAACTCACCTAGTCCATCCAAATTCATCCTGATGAGTTGCTCCAACTTTAATTTTCGGAGACTAGAATTTGGGATCACCAATATTTTTACCCAGGAGTTTCCTAGAGCTTGATATTAATTTGACTTTTCTCATTCTAGAGGTCTATGTAGCAAGGTGGAGGACAGCTCTGCTAACTCAGAGGACCAGTAGGCTCATCCCCTCAAAGTGCAAATACCTATTAACCATGTCTGCATAATGCGCAGGCTACTTACGTGACCTGACATAGAATAATGACAATTTTCTGGGTCTGCTTTGGAAAAGCAGTAACAGTGATAGCATGAAGATCATATATGTGGTTTGGCCTGTATCTTGTTCCATTCTGGCCATAACAAAATACATAAACAGGGTGGCTTCTAAACAAAAGTTATTTATGTTTTTACAGTTCTAGAGGCTGAGAAGTCCAAGATCAGGATGGTCAGATTCTGGGGAGGACCCTTTTCCAGGCTGCAGATGGCTGCTTTCTGGTTCCTCATACAGTGAAAGGAGTGAAGTAGCCACCCCCCCCCCGCCCCCGCTCTGCCCTCAGCCTCCTTGATAAGGCACTAATCCCATGCGTGAGGGTTCCACCCTCATGACCTAATCCACCTCTCCAAAGGCCACACCTCTTAATATCATCACTCTGGGGGTGAGAATTTCAGCATATGAATTTCGGGAGAATGACACAAACATTCAGACCATAGCAGCTTGCAAAGATATTTTTGTAAATATTCAAACTAGTTGCTAACATTTAAATCAGGAAATTTCACAAATTTCATGGCAGGCTTTCTGGGAAAAAAAATTCTATTTTTTTTTTTTTGATAACATTAGGCTTCCATTCCCATGTCCTCCATTGCCTGGAGCTGGATAGCAGCTCCCTCTTTCATGAGCTGTCCTCTTCCACAGCCCCCACCTGTCCATTCCTCCCACTCACCTGCCTGGTTTGTGTGAGCAGGGCTGATATCGATGGCTGACAGGGCCTGCTCTGAGCCCACTGGGCCCAGTTGGTTCCAGTTGTTAAATATTTTGACTATCTCCCCTGCTTGGAGCCATTTGAGTTGCTAACCTTGCTCCACAAAGAAGCAGCTGTCAGCTTCTTGCTAAAAAATAAATTTAAATTCTGACTCCAGGGTCATTCTGTTACACTGATTAATCTGTTAGATTGTCAGTATTTGCCACCATTTCATTTGTGGGAAGCAGAGCTTCTAGATTGAGTCTAAGAGGAATTCAGAAAGTCTGGCCATGTCTGTGCTGATGGAGTCGGTGCCCTGGAAAGCCAATTTGTATGAGGGCTGAGGCCCCTCCTGGGGGACAATTCATCCTGATGAAATGGGAGAACTAGGTACGGAGAGCCTGGCCTTGTCAGAGAAAGCTCAGTTGTCAGATAATGGCATGGTGTCTGACACCTGATTTCTCCCAGCTCCTATTGGCTTCTCTGTAGCCTTAGAGCACAGGGCAACAGGTAGGGAAGGAAGAGTTTTTCTCTACAAACTCTGGGGTATCTCTCTGACAGAGCTGGACATAAAAGAGATAAAGAGACATTCTTCCCTCATTACACCACAGACAACCCACCTGTGTTTTATTCTACACACTATGAGCACACCTGTTATGTTATTGGCAGGGCCTGGCAGACACTTTAGTGCTGTTGGAGAAGATGTGTGGGCCCCTGTTGATGGTTTTGGGTCCTATTTAACCTCCCCCCACACCCTTCCATGTCCTTAACTTGTTGGAAACAGACACAGGAGGCAAATGGGCTCAGATTAAATGGAGCATGTGGCAGGACAGTTATACTGGCTGTAATTTTCTTAAAATACTTTGGTGTAGATGATGTGCATATGTGTGAAGTTAAGTTTAATATGTACTCTGGGAGTGTAGGTTAACATTTCAAGCATTCGTAGTCTGTTTACCGATTACTACATAGAAATCCACCCTAACATTTGGTAGGTTAGAAAGCAATATGTGAATCTCTCTCATGGTTCTGTGGTTGAATGGTCTCAGCTGGGCAGTTCTCAGAGTCTTTCATGTGCTTGCAGCCTGATGGCAGCAGGGGCTGGAGGCATCTGAAGGCTCATCTGCCTGGATATCCAAGATGATTTCTTTCCTCATGTGTCCAGTGCTTGGGCTGGGATGGCTGGAACAATGAGACTAGCTGGGCATCTCTTTCTCCATGTGGTCTCCCTACGGGGCTAGCTTGGGCTTCCTCACATTATGGTGATCTCAGGGAGCCAGACTTCCAAGAGAGCATTCCAGGAGACCCATGCCAAGGCTTCAAGGCTTCTTATCACTTAGCCCTGGAAGTCACGTGACATCACATCTTCTGCCACCAATGCCAACTGTGATGGTGGACTTTATGTATCAAACTGGCTAGGCTGCAGTACCCAGATAGTTGTTCAAGCATTATTCTAGATGTTTCTGTGAAGGTATCTTTTAAAGATGAGATTAACATTTACATCAGACTTTCAGAGTAAAGCAGATGGCCCTCTCTAGTGAGGGTGGGCCTCATCCAATTAGTTGAAGGCCTTAAAAGAGAAAAAGGACTGTTCTCCCTTGAGGAAGAGGGAATTCTGCCCATTGACTGCCTTTGAACATGAATGACAGCGTTTCTCCCCTGAGTCTCCAGTCTGCCGGTCTGCCCCATAGAAGTGACTTGTCAGCCTCCCCAGTTTCATGAGCCAATTCCTTAAAATCCCTCCCTGCCTTTCTCTCTCTCTGTTTCTCTATCTCTATTTCTATTTCTATCTATCTATATCCTATTGGCCTAGTTTCAGAGGGAGGGGAATTAGATTTCCAAATAGAGGAGCATAAAAAAATGTTCAGCCAGCTCTAATCCATCATAATTCTCATCTGAAATTCCCACTGTCTGGGTAATTAGCTGGGATTTGAAAGAGCCTAAATAGGACTCCACCTTCCAGAGGTGGCTTCAAATATCTCGATCTGAAATCTCCAGTGAGGGGTTTTTATTTGCATAAGGGATGTGTGGAAATAATAATTTTCACCAGATGAGTGATTGGTTAAAAATATTTGCTTGCCAGAAAGACTCTGCAGGCATCACCACCTTTGAGTCAAGGAGGTTTAAGACCCCGGCCAGGAAAATATGACAGCACAAACTGAAGGTTAGAAGGTCACTTAGCTCTGTGTCCTCCAGTTCTCAGAGGCACCTGTTGTTTAATCCAACTAAAAGGGAGTTGATTACAAATGAATGAAATTCTCTTGAAATTTTCTTATTGGAGAGCCCAAGTATAGAAAACAAGATGTCTCTGAGTTTACAGAACAGGTTGCATGATTATTTTGAGCCCACATGCTCTAAGAAATGATTACACAAACAGAAAATTTGGTCTAAGACTTGTTTTTGTTCTAACATGCTACATAGCAGTGAGCTATGGGGAAGGAGCCACTTAGCTCCCAGCTACCTCTAAAGGTTGGCTGTGACCAATATTACCTCCTTGTTCCAAATCTGATAATGTTGAGCAGCCCTATGGGCTTAGGTGAGTTGGCAACAGAGCTTCTCTGTCTCACATAGACCTTGGGATTCACGTGACTTTGCTTTGCATATTTAGTTGCAGGCTAACGAACTGGAACTGGGAAATTGGAAGCTTGGCTAGGCTGGTCTGCAGCAGGCCCTACTTCATCTGATTACTGGAAGGAGAAAGTGGCACAAGCAACCACCATGCTTGGCAAGAGTAGGTGGCTCCTGCTGTCCTTACTTAGTGCAGTGGCCCTGCCCAGGACAAAGGTGGCCCAAGGAATGTCAGCTGGGCCCATCTCACCAATCATATTCATTACTCCTCCTTCCAAGGGGAGGAGCAGGGAAGAGCTGAAGGGGGTCACTCTACTGCTGTTCCTTTCCAGGGAATAGGGAATTAGCCTCCCCTTGGAAATAAGAGAATAGAGGAAGGGATACCCCAGCAAAGGTATTTAAGACTCTTGCTGATAATCCTAGATACAGCTGCAGAGACAATGATGGAATCCTGTAGGGGCGGTGTGGACATGAACCACTGACATTGAGGATATTATTGTGACACTGTCCTCACACTGGTGATGGCTGAGGAGAGCCCTATTTTATCCACATGCATTAGTTGTTTCCTGATGGAGACATGAAGCTCAGGTCTGACATTCCCTGTGAACTGCCCTTTCTTCAGCCGCTTTGCACCAGTACAGTTCTCTGACCATGGTGGGATCTAAATAAGTATTTGTTGAGTTAATGAGCCCAGCAATAAGAGGCCAGGGCAGGCAATGGGTCTGGTATGAACATTAGGGAGGTTCTTGGTATGTAATTTTACAAACTTGAATGATCTGCAGAGAAACAACCTTTTAAATGAAAGCTGACTTGTGGACTTCTAGGGTGGATTTATCATTTTAATTTAATTTTTTTTGTATGTTAAGGTATTTATTTTGAATTTCAGAAACTACAGTATTTTTGATTTTTAATTAAGAAAAGACATTTTAGAATTTCTAGATAGGACTTTGAAAATAAACATAGCACAATATACATAAAAGTAAATGACATTGCATTAAATTTTACATTGTTTTGCAGTTTCAAATTTCATATGAATGTTCTAAAACAAATTTTAAAATTCTTTTCAATGTTTTGCTTCCCTCAGTGTTCATTATTGCCTACTTATAAAGTCATAAAAGGCCGAAAAATAAGTTTTTACTCATATTGAAAACCTGATTTTTTTTTTTCCTTAAAATGGGGGTCTCTCACTATGTTGCCCAGGCTGGTCTCAAACTCCTAGGCTCAAGGGATTCCCCACCTCAGCCCGCTGAGTAGCTAGGACAATAGGCCTGCATGGCCACACCCAGCTGAAAACCTGTTTTTTTTTTTTTTTTTTTTTTTTTTTGAGACAGAGTGTGGCTCTCTCACCAGGCTGGAGTGTTGTGGCATGATCTTGATTCACTGCAGCCTCTGCCTCCCTGGTTCAAGCGATTCTCCTGCCTCAGCCTCCTGAGTAGCTAGGACTACAGGCGCACAACACCACGCCCAGATAATTTTTGTATTTTAAGTAGAGAGACGGGGTTTCACCATGTTGACTAGGATAGTCTTGTTCTCTTGACCTCGTGATCTGCCCGCCTCGGCCTCCCAAAGTGCTAGGATTACAGGAGTGAGCCACCGCGCCTGACCGAAAGCCTATATTTTTGTCCTCTGATGGACAAGAACGGAGGGGTATCTCCCACTCTCTAAGCTGGTCCAGTTCTAGTCCTAGGACTGTAAATGTAGATCACAATCCTGATGAAGTCATGGGTTCCATCAGTGTTATTCTGGCATTCTTAGCATAATTGTCATGAACATATTTAAAATATTTTAGGCCACTGAGCAGGTGTAGGTTGTCCCCATAGTCAGTAAGAGGAGAAAGGCCATTTCCTGTCTAACTTGATTCCACCTGAAATTATCCATTTGACTTTGGGACTTGACTGAATGTTGGTATGTTGGCTGAAATGACACCAAAATATTGACTGTAATGGCAAGGGTAAAATGTACTCCTCTGTTTTATTAATAGATACTAATATAATTTTTAATATATACATATATTTTGAGACAGGGTCTTGCTCTGTCACCCAGGCTAGAGTGCAGCAGCATGATCTCAGCTCATGGCAACCTCTGCCTCCCAGGTTCAAGCAATTCTCATGCCTCAGCCTTCTGAATAGATGGATTACAGGTGCGTGCCACCACGCCCAGCTAATTTTTGTATTTTTAGTAGAGAGGGGGTTTCACCATGTTGGACATGCTGGTCTCAAACTGCTGGCTTCAAGTGATCTGCCTGCCTTGGCCTCCTCAAGTGCCAGGATTATAGGAGTGAACCACTGTGCTTGGCCAATTTTATAATTTTTTTTTAAACAAAAAAATTAAACAATAGCATCCAACCATATATACTTAAATATTATATATATATATATATTTACATTCATAAAAATAATGATTAGTTTTCTGGATGAAGAACTGAGGCCCCAGAGTTAACTAGATCAGTGGCTCAAGCTAGGCTGCATTTTAGAATCAAGGGCAGTGATATCCAAGTCACAGTGACCAGTGGCATCAGAATCTCTTGGGGTGGGATCCTTTTATTACTATTTTGTAAAGGTCCCCAAGTTAAACTTGAAAAGTGAATTAGGTCATATCAGGTCAGAGATTAATACAAGTTATACTACTGATTATCTTACCCTAGCAAGTATAGGTTAGTTTTTGTGATTTTCTTATGGATGCTGTTTCTAATAAAAGAAGAGATTGATCTCTTGCTCAATGCAACTAAAAGGTGAGCTATAAAATCACACAGGTGATCACAACTCTACCCAAAGAACAGTGGCGCACCATATTTAATCTCAGCGCTAGTTCTTATCCTCAGGTGCTTGTCATTCATTCTTGGGACTTCAAAATAAATAAAGATATAGATATCCAGGAACCGCCTTAGACTAGATAAGTCAACATCAATCATGAGGAGAGATACCTGAGCATATGAACTTTTAAAAAGATTCATGATTTTGATGCCTCACCCTGGACGGAACTCTCATAGTATGCCACACGGTATGTCCTTAGCTGTATTCAGTAAAATTACAGGCAAGCAGATTCCAGTTTAAGAGAAGACAATGAAAATAATTTAGAGCTACCAAGTAAGAATGGGTTTTTTTTGTTGTTTTGTTTTTGTTTTTGTTTTTTCTGAGATGGAGTCTTGCTCTGTCGCTAGGCAGGAGTGCAGTGGCACGATTTTGGCTCACTGCAACCTCCGCCTACCCGGTTCAAGCGATTCTCCTGCCTCAGCCTCCCGAGTAGCTGGGACTACAGGTGTGAGCCACCATGCCCAGCTAATTTTTGTATTTTTAGTAGAGATGGGGTTTCATCATGTTGGCCTGGATGGTCTTGATCTCTTGACCTCGTGATCCGCCCACCTCTGCCTCCAAAAGTGCTGGGATTGTAGGTGTGAGCCAGTGCGCCCTGCCTAGAATGGTTTTAAAGCAGTGAGCTCTGTGGCTGGAAGAATAAAAGCAAAGGTTGAATTATCACTCGCTGGGAATGCTATCAAGGGGTTTCAGTAAGTACTTGGATCACATGATATTTGAATTTCCTCACAATTCTTAAGTTTCTATAGCCAAAACTTCCAACAGATCACATTTAATGGATATAGACATTGTCATGAAAACTCATGATTTTACCAGAAATTATCACGGTTATTTTGTCTGTAAAATGGATTAGAATTTAGTAGTACTGGTGGAACATTGCCTCTGACATCAGTCTTATTGAGGGGAATACGTTTCCCCTCCTCTTCATGCTTGGATGGAGGGAAGGGAAATTCTCCTTGCTCCTTCAAAGTGAGAAGTGTAGGAAAAAGCTCCCTGAACCCTCATTAATTCCTTCCCAACAGAGAACTGTCTCATCCTATGGGTGATACAAGAAGGAACTGAGCATGTGTGGTCCAGCCCTTGGTGGACCTTGAAAGTTAACTGCACTCAGGATGCAAAGATGGGCTCTGCCCCAACAAGGCAGAGGCTCACAGTTCTTTCCAATCAGGGAGAAATATTAGTGTCTGATTGGAGAAAAATTCAGCCTTCTCTATTTCAGCTTATTCACTGATAAAGTGGATATTTTTCTCTTCCTCTGACTCCCATTTCCTATTTCTCAACTTGTTCCAAAGTGAAGAGGGGAATAAGAGAGTTACCTGTTGGTGTCCTTAAACCCCTCACCTATCACAATACAGCAATAAACTGTAACTGTCCATCTCTATGATACTTGTGTTCTGAAATGGTATTACATTATTTTTTTCAAGTCAGTGAACTCTCATATTCTAAAGAATAAAAAGAACAAAACATTATATAAAATCCCTCTTTCTTTACTGGCATAAAAAATTTGGGATTTCTAACTACTGAATTGTCTGTCCCTAAGAAATAATAACATTTTTCAATTTTCCAGTTTATTGGGAATAATCTTAGTCATGACCTGCAGAAGTTAGTCCTGGACAATCTGGAGAGGGGTCTTCCTTATCTTTGTAGACTGTTTCAAACCAAATACAATACAGAAGTTCTTCTCTTAAATAACTAGTCAATATTTGTAATTTTTCCAGTACCCTCAAATCTTCACTCTTATATTCATCTTCATCCCATTCTTTTTCTCCTTCATCTTCTTCAGTCTCTTCTTCAAGCCTCAACCAACTGTGTTTCCCTGGGAACCTGAATATTTTTCTGGGTGTCCAATTGTTGACAGACTCACTGGCTTCTTCTGAGATCTCCTTCTAGCTTCATTTCATCTTGCTTATTTTTAAGTTGCATTCGAAACTGTTCTGCAGCTTTTTCTTCAGCTTGGTTATTCATGTGAATCTTTTTTCTGTAGCTTTCTAATTTTTCCTCTGCTTTCCGTTTTAATGATGCCTCATGACCAAATGCCACTTTTCCCTGTTTTGATACTGAGAGGAATCGGTTCAACAATACCACCCCCACTCTCACCAAGTGCCTGACCACTTTTATAGCCCATCTTTTGGAGCAAGGCAAACCCTTTGTTTTCACAGCCTAGTGCATTCTTCAACCCATTGTCACGTCTTTCTTGTTCTTCTTTTAAACTCTTCTGCCTGAGTTTCAAATTAGCTTCCTGTTGCTTTTCTTCTTTTCAACGGGCTTCTCAGATTTGCCTTAGCATTTGCAAGCCTGGTCTGATATCCTCTTGGATATTAATGAAGGAATCAGACATTAGTCCTCTTCTTCTGCCATGTTCAACTTCATATGGCTATAGTATTTGACAGCTCTCTACTCACCCTGGTTCAGCTCCGGGGAGTGTGTGCTGGGCATGCACCCACCGACCAGTGTCGGACTTCCGGGCCTCGGCTCCCTACCATTTTTATCATTTCTTAAATTCTCAGAATTGGAGAACTAGGTGTGGTGGATGTTTTCTCTTTGTCCCTCTAACCTACGCTATGTTCCCTCCTTCCACTCTGCTCTATGTCCTGGGAGGCTGACCTGTCTGAACCTTATCAGTGGGCTCCCTTGTCTTTTGGCACCTGATTGGGTTCAGCTTATGGGGAGCCCAGACTGTGAAGTCAGGGCATTAACTTTCCACTTTACCCTTTACCTATAGGTCTCAGCTTCTAACAGGATGTCCTCTCTACAGAATCTGTGCCCCATCTCCATCTCTGCACCCCCCTTCTCCTCCTTCCCTCTCTGTGTCTCCCTCAACCCCCAACATGCTTCATCCTTATTTTGCCCCTTTAGGACTTTGGTAATTGTCTTTCCTTACACCCTCCTTATACTTTTATAACTAGTATCTATTTAAAATTCTCCTTAAATTACTTAACCTGAGTATGTATCTCTCTCCTGCCTGGACCCCAACCCATATTTTAGGTCAGTGGTTTTAAACTGGGGGTGATTTTATCCCCCAGGAAACATTTGGTAATGTCTAGAGACACTGTTTTGTTTTGTTTGTTTTATATTTTATTTTAGGTTCAGGGGTACATGGGCAGGTAAACTGCATGTTGGATGGGTTTGGTACACAGATCATTTTATCACTTAGGTAATAAGAATATTATACAATAGGTAGTTTTTCAGTCCTCTCCCTCCTTCCACCCTTTACCCTCAAGCAAGCCCTGGTGTCTGCTGTTCCCTTCTTTGTGTCCATATGTGCTCACTGTTTAGCTCCCACTTATAAGAGAGAACATGTGGTATTTTGTTTTCTATTCCTGTTAGTTCACTTAGTATAATGACTTCCAGCTCCACCTATGTTGCTGCAAAGGGCATAATCTTGTTCTTTTTTATGGCTGCATGGTGTTCCATGGTGTATATGTACCACATTTTCTTTATCTAGCCTACTATTGATAGGCACCTAAGTTGATTCCGTATCTTTGCTATTTTGGACAGTGCTGCAATGATCATATGAGTGCAATTGTCTTTATGGTGGAATGATTTATATTCCTTTTGATATACAACCAATACTGGGATTGCTGGGGTGGAATGGTAATTCTGCTTTGAGCTCTTTGAGAAATCACAAAACTGCTTTCCACAGTGGCTGAACTAACTTACATTCCTACCAGTAGTGTATAAACATTCCTTTTTTTCCAAAACCTTGCCAGCATCTATTATTTTTTTGACTTTTTAATACTAACCATTCTGACTGGTGTGAGCTAGTATCTCATTGCAGTTTTGATTTGTGTTTCTTTAATGATTAGTGATTTTGAACATTTTTTCATGTGCTTGTTGGCCACATGTATGTTGTCTTTTGTGAAGTGTCTATTCATGTAGAGACCCTGTTGATGGTCACAACTGGAGGTGGTTTGGGGATGTTTGCTACTGGCATCTAGTGGGTAGAGGGCAGGGATGCCACTAAATCCTGCAATGCACAGAGCAGTCCCCTACAACAGGCAGTTATCCAGCCCAAATGTCAGTGATGCTGAGGTTGGGAAGCCCCACTTTAGATGTTCACTCACATCTGCTATCACATCACAACCATAAAATCAACACATGTTTACAAACTGCATATAAATAAGAACCACTGAAATTCAAAGTTACAATGTTAGCTGAAAGTTAAGGATGGAGTTATTTTGCTGAAATTAAATCACTGCTCACAATACAAGTGTGGCCCTGACTGCTTTGGTGCTGGTTGTTTTTCATTTTGTTGTATCTAAACTCCGTATGCTGGAGGATAACTCACTTCTCTTAGTATGTCTCTCTACAAAAGCTACCAGAAAAGTATAAAATGGTTGTTCCTAGGGCATGCAGCAGGATTTTGTTGGCTTTTACTTTGCACCAATTTAGACTTTATCTAAAGTCTACCATTATTATTTTTCTCATTAACCCATATCAATTGAAGCTATGTTCATTGGTGCCAAAATGTTCATAAATGCAATTGCAAAGGACATGGGGTCCTATGGCCCTATGGCAATACTTAGTCCTTCAGATATTTTTTAAGCTATCATAAAAATTAAGGCAGGATGTTTAAATAAAATATGGAAGACTCACAGAAACTTTAGAATCTATCCTTGGAGTCCTGTGAGAAAAACACTGTTCTGGTGTTTGATGGAAAATGGGAGTAGCCCCTAGTTTCTCCCCATGGTTGGTGATGGAAATGCAGAAAGCTTCCACCGTGGACAGAAGGTTTTGATAATGGGCAAATAGAGCTTTCTTCTTGGTTGTAATTTTTTTTAATGCCTCAAAGATAAAGAAAGCTCTTTCTAATAAAATCTTTATCCCCAAGCGGTACACAGCAGGGGGTTCTTACGTATTCCAATCAACATGTTTTCCTTTCTCAGCTATGGCTTTCTAGATGAACTTCCCTTGTAATAGGAAGGAAGATAGCAACATGAGGTTTTTCTCTGCATGAGAAAGATTTGTTGAGTTTCCTCCTTTTTCCCCTGGCTGGGGAGGTGTGTAAGCTTCTAAAGACTGAGGAGTTTTCTCTGTACAGACCCGCTTTGCCGAGGGCTGTATTCCAAATTCCATGAGGACAATACAAACCTTATTCCTCTATCTAATAACACATTCAACTGACCATATCAATCACAAAATCTTGTGTTGCTTTTTATTTTGTTCAAGTGTTAGCACCTTTTGCAAATCTAAAACAATTATGAAACCATTTAAAAACAATAATGCTTAAATGCAAATACTTAAATGTTATTAAACTGTTAGCATCTTGCTGAATTATTTCCTTATGGTTAATTACTTCATTTCTTTATAGCCAGCCATGATGGATTGCCAGTTAGGGTTGTTTCCTACTTTGTAAGAAAATATAGTTACATGCTTTGAAATTGCTCTGGATACCCACAACAACTTTCAAAATAGTCTCATAGCAATTTTTTGTTTTTTATGGGGGGGCCCTTCATTTTAATTTGGTTTTTATTTTTAAATAAATATTTAGCTACCGTGATTTTGATGAAAAGCTCTTTACTGGCTTAATGAAGGATTTTTATGGATCTATATAACATCAGTGTCTTAATTACTACAAATGGATAATAAACCCTTTTTCATAGATGAGAATGGGAAACACACAGAGTGAGCACCATTAGGAACAATTGGATTTTCACTTGATAATTCAGTAAAAAAAAAAAAAAAAAATGTAAATACTGCAAATAACAGCCCAAGGGGGAGTCTCTGCAGCTCCACCAGAAACCATAGAGCATAACTAATTCTTACAGAGATTTTCTCTGTGTTTTTCGGGCTGTGACAAAAGCAAAATATAAATTCATGCAGGGAATGAAATAGTTGTTCATTTGGTGGGTGCTAATTAATTTCTCTCTGTTCACTGGAGACCTTTAATTCCTCATCATAAAACGTTCTTGAATTTAGGAAGATACCCAGAGAGGAATATATGGCTCTAGGCAAGAAGCCGCAGTATACCAGGAGTACTGAAGATTCTTAAGATGTGTGTGTGACTTTAAGGAATTGACTTGGTTTTAGAAACTCACTTCTTGCTCATTCATATTGGCCCATGTCTGGTTAGCAAAAGGCCAATCACAAAATAGTCTCAGAAAGGTAGTAGTTTCACTACTTCACATAAGAAAATGAAGAGCTGTTTAGTAGATCTTGCAAGAGTTACTGAAATATCTCACTCTTAATAATTTCCTAAGCAGAGATTTTCAAACTAGAGTGTGTCCAAAAACGTTCTGAAAATGAGGTAAAATGCAGATTTGGGGGCTCTGCTCTTTCATAGTGATTCAGTAGTTTTGGGTAGAGTCCAGGGATTTTTGGTGACTACCACACACATGGAAACACATTTTGAAAACACTGGTTTCTTTTGGTAGATTAAATATTCCCCTTGGCATTACTCCTCTTCTTTTCTTTTTATTGTTTTTCTACTATATAAAAGTACTTAATTTTTCCCACCCCCTAGTCAGGTGGGCCCAAATTTGGAATATTAAAGTCTGCTTAAGTGTAGAAGCATGTTTTTCCCTCTTCTTGGCCATCCAGTGTGTTCAGAGACTTTATATTATAGTATCCCAGAGATCATTCTAGAAATGGAATGATAACTGTTTGCAAAAAGTGACTCATACATTGAGTACCTAACTGTATCTCTACCTTTTTCATAGGTCTGGCTTGAATTGAGGTAGGGGGCCTAAAGACTCTAGGGTCTATATTTGAAGAAAGATTGTGTTCCCAGCTCCAAAAACTTATTTTGTAGGCTTTTTCTTGTAAGATTTGGGGCCTGTGTTTACAATGACATTTGATTAAAGATAAAGTTTAAAGATTTAATTGGGATTTAGCATCTATTTCCAATAGCATAAAGCATTGCCTTTGCCTGTACTTTGCTTGCCCCTGTACCCTACCCCCATTTAAAAATTCTCAATGTTCTATAGTGCCTCATTTATTTTCAAACGAACTGATTGCAAAACCAGAACATTTTCTTTTTCTACTTCAATTCCAGAATTTATGAAGTTGTCCTATTTTTCCCACTTCATAATTGACCTCATAAGATCAAAAATCAAAAATTTTGATTCAAAAAGTAACGCATTTTGAATTTTTAAAAGATCAAGAAAGTACAAAGGAGAAAATGAACATCGTTCAGTTCTACTTCCCTTAGATAATTCAGTTAATATTTTGGCACAGTTGACTCTTAATTTTCCAAACTTAGATTTTGTTCAAGAGCTTACATCACTCCGTTAGAACGTTTTTGACAACATCTGATCTATATAGCCACACTTTGCCTTTCTTTTGGAGTACCTCTTAAGAGGAGAAAGAACTGTGGAGTTCTTAGAGATGCCCCCAAGGCCTTATAACAATTCTGTTGCTGACTCCTTTCCAACTTGGTTCTCTCTCCTCATCCTTTTGGAAGTTTTATGAGACCCAATTTGGGACTAGTATAATAAATCATCTCCTCCCCCTCTTCTCTCTCCCTCTCTCTTCCGTCCCCCTTTTTTCTTCTGTTTCCTACCCGCCCCTCCTCCTCCTTCCTCTTTTTCTTTCTCCCCCTCCTTCTTCCTCCTCCTTCCCTCTCCCTCTCCTCTTCTTTTTGCTCCTCTTTCTTCCTCCTTCTCCTGCTTCTCCTCCTCACATCTTTTCTCAGCTGGCCCTGTCTGGATGAAAACAACCCTTCCCATGGGACTCTCATCCATCAATACCCACGTGACACACTAGTGATGTGGATTTTTCTCTCTGTTGTGACTGCTGTAATTTGATATTTGCCATGCCAATAGCCACCACATGTTTTCTTTTAGTTAAATGACATTTATTTGACATCCTTTGTCACATGAGTAATCTTTATCCTATGCAGTCCATCTATCTTCTTTTGGCGGCATTTTTTGTTCAAATAATAGCAGTGGCATATATCCGCCAGTTATTGAACACTTTCAGCGTGCCAGGTGCTGGGGTGAGTAAATATATTTACTCACATAATCGTTGCATCTCTTTCTGAGGTCAATGGGGGCATCATGATTTAACAGGTGAGACACTGAGGCTCATAGCGTTAAAGAATTTGCCTTACTGTGGCAGAGCTGGGATTCCACCCCTGGTCTCCTGGATGCTAAAGTCAGTGAATTAACAAAATGTCCTCCCCAAAATTGAAGGAGCTTTAGAAAATGGCATTAAGATGTCTGCCAGTTGAGTGACCCCATAGAACAGAAAAGGTTTATTCTGCCAGGAGTTTCAGTGCAATGAAAAGACTCCCATGGAATCGCAAGAGGTCCAAGTTCTAACGGAGTTATTCTCAAGGTCCTACCAACCCAGTCTCTCACGCTCAAGGCATCCCAGACTTTAGGTCCACCCCGGAGGCTTTGTCTATGTTCAGTGATGCCTACAGCTCTAATTTGGCATCTTGAACAAAGCCCTTGGAGGATTCAAACAGTGACGGGCTTCTTGTTACAATCACAAGCAGTCTTACTTAGGAACTGTTGTCTGACTGAGCCAGGAAGCAGATAAGATGGTGTAGATTGTGAAAATACTTCATTTGTCTGGGGTTGGACTGGACATGGGATGAGAGCTGGTGAAATGGGACCTGCTGTATTTCTCATATAGAAAGAGAATAAATCTTTAGGCAAAGGGAAGGTGGAAATCTGGCTTGGAGTCTGGGAAGTCCATCCTAGAAGAGAGGAGGTGGTCACCAATGGCATCCCAGTGTAAGCTCTACTAAGTGACCCTTAAAACCTGTCAGACCCTGGCTGGGCGTGGGGACATGGTGGCTCACACCTGTAATCCCAGCACTTTGGGAGGCTGTGGAGGATGGATCACGAGGTCAGGAGTTCAAGACCAGCCTGGCCAAGATGGTGAAACCTCATCTCTACTAAGAAAATACAAAAAATCAGCTGAGTGTGGCAGTGAATGCCTGTAATCCCAGCTACTTGGGAGGCTGAGGCAGGAGAATTGCTTGAACCCGGGAGGAAGAGGTTGCAGTGAGCTGAGATTGCGCCACTGCACGCTAGCCTGGGCGACAGAGTGAGACTCCATCTCAAAAAAACCAAAAAACCAAAAAAACAAAAAAACCCCCAAACAACCAAACAAACAACAAAACCTGTCAGACTCAAATTTAATTTTAGTCAAATTTAGGAGAGAATTTCTTGAGGAAAATAAAATCAAGAATTTCAACTCTTGTTTTCATTGTTTGGAGGCTGATCATGAGGGGGGAATAAACAAGATGATTTTCCTCTTCAATAAAGATTTGCCTGCAGGAGAGACCTCCTATATTTGACCCCTCCCTTCTCTATACAACAAAATTATTTTCAGGAACAATTACGAAATGAGACAAAGGATAGAAATGGACAAAAAGGATATTCAGTCTAAATTATCTTTTATCAACTTTATGTATGGTCATGCTATTAAAAAATAAAGATAAATGTTACTGCACCAAAATGGAAAAAAGTAATGAACTAAAGCTTGATTATATTAATGTGTTTTTTTTTAAATGGGGAGAATCTTTATGCGGATATTCTTTTGCAGTAATAGATACAGTTTTTCTTTTTAAAGCTTCTGCAAATCTGTCAAGTACTTCCAAAAAGTGGATCTTCACATATGCAGGTTTAGTAGATAGTATAGCCAGTTTTGTCAAACTATCTTTGCTCATGATTGGTCACCGAACAGTTATTAATTTTAATTTTAAAACATTTCTTTCACACACAGCAACAGATACACAAATACTTGGGAAAAGTCTTAAATATAAGGCTAAATTTGACAATGATTCATAAAAATATTGTTTCACCACACGTTCTAGAATTCACAACATTGCCCATGTCTTCGTTTATTCAGGATGGGTTTTAGGGGGTTTCAAATGTCTTTGCACTTGAAAAAATTTAAACACAAACACTCCAAGTGGTCATGCTGAATGACACAATTGAATGAACTCGAATTCTGTTTCTTGGTCTTTAGAACCACTGTGTTGTCTTTGTCTTTATTCTGGAGCTTCTGGGTAAACACAGAAGTATGTTGTCCTCTGAGGACTGGAAATAGGAACTGTGACCACAGTAAGCTCACACTATTGGGAACTTTTTTTGGGGGGGGACAGAGTCTTGCTGTTTCACCCAGCTGGAATGCAGCGGCGCGATCTTGGCTTACTGCAACCTCCATCCCCCAGGTTCAAGCGATTCTTGTGCCTCAGCTTCATGAATAGCTGGAATACAGGTGTGCGCCACCATGCCTGACTAGTTTTTGTATATTTAGTAGAGACTGGGTCTCGCCATAGTGTCCAGGCTGGTCTTGAACTCCTGACCTCAATTGATCCGCCCACCTTGGCCTCCCAAAATGATGGGATTACAGCCATGAGCCACTGTACCTGGCTTGGGAACTTACTTTTGATACCAACATGAACAGTTGAGTCCCTGTGTGTTCAGAGATGATGATAATACATTCTCAGAATTTACTTTCATGTAGAATATGATGTTTATTAAAGGATAAATAGGAAAGCCATGCTAATTTGAACCTTACACATTTGCATTATTGAAACCGAACAGAGTAACCACAATTGTTTAGACTTAGACCAATGAAAGTTTTTTGTTGTTTTTGTTTTAGGGATACTTTTTTCATTAACATTCTTTAGAATTGCCAGTGCATGGTGATTATAAAAAGGAGACCAACTCCTAGGTACTGTAGTTTTATTGTCGTTTTTTATTTTCTGTTTTTTATTTCCAGGATCATACACCCTGCTGGGCCCTCGGTAATCTCTATTGAAAGGATTGCTTTGGCTTCAGATGTTTTGAGCTATTTCTAGGCCATTTCAAGACTCTCTTTTCCCACCACTTTTCTCCAATGAGAGGTCCTCAAGAACAGAATCTGGGCCAGGGTTAGGATTCTTTGGAAACGCAGTCTGTTTGAGGATGTAGTCCAGTCTGAGTGTATGAGCCCACCGCTCTACCCCCATGAAAACAGGAGCTCTAAGTCGCCCACCAGAGGGGGTGAATTTGTCTCATTCACTGTCATGCTCACTCCCGGCCCCCAGGTGTCTCACTGTGGTCAGAATTCCCTATGACTCTAGTACAGAGCAAAGGTAAATTTTAGGTATCAAGATTGGATCCCTTTACCAAGGTGCTTCAATATACCAGCCCTCCCCCTTGCTACCTGAGGCAGAAATAGTGCCAACCCAGCTCTTCGAGCCATGCCAGCAAGTTGCTTTGGGTTTTGCATTTTTTTTTTTTTCCATCAGCTGTGCTTATTCCCCCTCCCCCAGTTGCAATTTTTTTCTAAAATGGCTGCTGAATGGTACCATGTATCAGGAGACAATCTTGATCAGCTAATCCCATTAGGAGATGGCCCCTTTGCTGGACAATCTCATCAGAAATTCCCCTGGAGGAAAAATTAGTATTAAATTTGGTTGAGGGAATCCTAATTACATACGAAGACAGCCCCTATAAAATATATCCTTTGTGTGATGAGACCAAAAACACCCAGGCATTCATCCTTATTTTGCTAGTGCTCACTTCTTAGAGATTTTATTTTTACCACAGAAACAATAAATACAGCAAGTGTGTTCCATGTTCAGTGTGGGATAGAATCCTTACTGAAATTAGGAGCACTGGGAGCCTCTGAGACTAATAAGTCCACAGAACATCTGGAAGAGAGGCAAATAAAATGTTTCTTGCAGTTTTTTTTAGGGAGAAACAAATGGGATTTGGGGAGTAGGAGGTAGGTGACTGAAAGCGCTTTGTTTCACATGAAAGATGAAACGTGATTAGGCCAGGAGGTTCCCAAGGAACCCTGAATAATACAAACCAAAGCCTATTAGGCATCACATACTTCTTGTGTGAGGGGTTGTTTGCCAGTGCTGGGCTTATTTGCCTCTGCTCCATTCTTTGTCACTCTACTACTGTTCTCAAAGAAGAGGGGAATGACCCTCGCAGGCTGTGTTTCTCAGGTTCCTTTATCACCTGTCTGGGTTGGGCCAATGGGATGCAGGGGTGGGAGGTTAGAGGCTAGGAGGCAGGAATAAACAAGGGAATCTTCCCCACTAGCCCTACCTTTTTGCTTCGGCAGTGTTTCTGGCAGCAGCTGTGTCTCCATTGCATGCCTGAAGGCATGTGATGGTTCTAGCTTATGCTGGTGGCCCCAGACCCAGGGCTCAGATAAAGCCACCCCCAGTTAGTTCATTTTGTGTTGCTATAAAAGAACACCTGAGACCGGGTATACTTTATAAAGAAAATAGGTTGATTTGACTCACCATTCTGCAGCCTATATAAGAAGCATGGTGCTGGCATCTGCTTCTGGTGAGGGCCTAGGAGGCTTCCAGTAATGGCAGGAGGTGAAGGGGGAGCTGGTGCATCACATGGTGAGAGGTGCAGCAAGAGAGGGGATATCCCAGGTTCTTTTCCAACAACCAGACCTCATGTGAATTTATCACTATGGGGAGAGCACCAAATGAATCACGAGGGATCTGCCCCCATGATCCAAATGCTTTCTACCAGGTCCCACCTCCAGCATTGGGAATCACATTTCAACAGGAGATCTGGAGATGGCAAACATTCAAACCATATCACACTCCTTCCATTTCTTTTTCAGAATTTTTTTCTTTTTTTTAGATGGAGTCTCGCTCTGTTGCCCAGGCTGGAGTGCAGTGGTATGATCTCGGCTCACTGCAAGCTCCACCTCAGTGAGTCCCAGTGATTCTTCTGCCTCAGCCTCCCAAGTAGCTGGGACTACTGGTGCGTGCCACCATGGCTGGCTAATTTTGTATTTTTAGTAGAGATGGGGTTTCACCTTGTAGGCCAGGCTGGTCTCGAATTGCTGACCTCAGGGGATCCACCTGCCTCGCTCTCCCAAAGTGCTGGGATTACAGGCGTGAGCCACCATGCCCAGCCAGGAAATTTTAAAAACACTTTTTAACTTTAATTTTAGATACAGAGGGTACATGTGTGGGTTTGTTACATGGGTATATTGCACCCAGGTCGCGAGCATAGTACCAAAGAGGTAGTTTTTCAACCCACCCCTCTCTTCCTCTCTCCCTCTAAGTAGTCCACAGTGTGGACTATTCCCATACAACTAGATTATTTCTGCTAATACTAACTTAGAGTTAAGATGGTTGACAAAGAACTGTAGCTAACTTTCTTGGGATTTTAATTATTTTTTAACTTTTAAGTTCAGGAGTACAAGTCCTGGTTTGTGACATATGTAAACTTGTGTCATGGTGGCTTGTTGTACAGATTATTTCCTCATTCAGGTATTAAGCCTGTTACCTATTGGTTATTTTTCTTGAGTCTCTCCCTCCTCCCACTTCCCACCTTATGAAAGGCCCCAGTGTGTGTTGTTTCCCTCTGTGTGTCCAAGTGTTCTCATCATTTAGCTCCCACCTGATTCTTTTCTTTTCTTTTTTTTTGAGACAGAGTCTCTCTGTCGCCAGGCTGGAGTGCAGTGGCACGATCTCGGCTCATTGCAAGCTCCGCCTCCTGGGTTCAGGCCATTCTCCTGCCTTAGCCTTCCAAGTAGCTGGGACTACAGGCGCCCGCCACCACGCCCGGCTAATTTTTTGTATTTTTAGTAGAGATGGGGTTTCTCCATGTTAGCCAGAATGGTCTCCATCTCCTGACCTTGTGATCCGCCTGCCTTGGCTTCCCAAAGTGCTGGGATTGCCAGCGTGAGCCACCGTGCCCCGCCCCCCACCTGTTTCTTTAACCTCCAGGCTGTGATGGTGTCCTGTTGTTGCTAATCTCTGGACTGCCTCACTGGCCCCTGGTGGCATCTCAACTCTTTTCTCCATTGGGTGGCCAGTTCCCTGCTTTAAATTCCCTATTTCAAATATAGAGAAGTTTCTGGTTTTCAGGTGGGATCATGAAGGACACACCCCAGTGAGAACCATACACGAGGCAGCTGTTCAGTTTATTCTTCACTTCCAGGAATGTCCATTCCTGTTTTCTCATCCTCCTCCTTGCAATGTACCTCCTTGGATTCCATCAAGGACCAGACCTAAATTATTCCAGACTTATGTCTCTGCTGCTCTGTGTGCTATTGGTAACAAACATTGTTCATGTTTAGAAGATTAATTGATTGGATGGACTTAGGGGGCTTAGTAAATAAACTGGATACTAGAGCTGTGGACTTGGGAGTAGGTGGAAAGCCTGGCAGCCCCCTGGGAATAGGGATGCTCCTGCTACCCCCACATGGCTGACTCTAACCTCATCTTCCAGCATGGTGACCCCCAAAACTCAGAGTCCCAGCAGAGAGAATCCTAGCGGCTGAGCTTGAGTCACATGGCCCCTTCTGTCTGTACCAGTGGACACGGATATGGGATGAGGGAGTTTTGTGATTCGGATTCCATAATGGGCACAAGTGTCTGTAATAACCATCCCACTAAGACTACACATAAAGAGGGGATTCCCTGGAGGGAATCTGGCCACTGTTGGGAAGGGCCACTGACATGGGAGCTGAGCAGCCATCAGGGGACAAGTACGCGCCACATGCTCCATGAAAGATGACTCCTTGTTAGTTATTATTCTGGTCTCTCCGGGAAGGGTCTGAGAGTAACTGCTGTTTATTGACACTTGGCTAAGAACATCATCTCATTTAAGTTGGTTTATAGATGAACCGACTCATCTGTGGCCCGAGGAGCTGCAACGCAAAAGGTCACACAGCTGGAAAAGTAGCATAGCTGAGTTTTATTTTTATTTTTTATTTTTACTTTTGGAAGGAGTCTTACTCTGTTGCCCAGGCTGGAGTGCAGTGGTGGAATCTCAGCTCACTGCAACCTCCACCTCCTGGGCTAAAGACAGCTGGGTTTTAATTCAGGTGGGTCGGACCCCAAGGCCTCGGATAGCAACCACTGTGCCATCATGAAGCTGAGGGCTGACCCGATGAAGCTGCCAAATGGAACCTGCCTTGGTTGCTTTTAATTGCCCACCTCTAGTTCGTCTTGAAACCTATATAGTTAAATATCGTGTCGCTAAGCAATCCACTAGTTCCTTATAGAGAACATCGCTGACAGGTCACCATGGTAACAGTTGCTTAAAGTTGTTTTTTAGGAACTAGGGGACAGCTCTTACCCAGTTCAAGCTGGTTGAAACCACAGTCCTCCAACTAGGCCCTGCACAGTTGGCTGCGAGGTGATTTTTTGACATCAGAAAGCTGAAAACTCCTCCCTAAGATCATGCTAATCTGCTGATTCCTGAACATGTGTTCTACGAAGATCCATGAATCTCGACTACCCTTGTGCAGATCACCCAGTACCTCACTCTTATGCCCAATCTTCTTTCCCCACACCTCGGCCTGCCTTGCACCTCTATCCCATAAATATCCCTAAAACCCCATCTTCAGGGACGCAGATTTGACACCTGCTTTCCCACCTTCTCTCTTGGCTGCCTCGTAAATCAGCTCTTTCTCTTTTGTAAAAACTGTTGTCGGCTGGGCACGGTGGCTCACGCCTGTAATCCCAGCACTTTGGGAGGCCGAGGCGGGCAGATCACGAGGTCAAGAGATCGAGACCATCCTGGCCAACATGGTGAAACCCCGTCTTTACTAAAAATACAAAAATTATCTGGGTGTGGTGGTGGGCACCTGTAGTCGCAGCTACTCAGAAGGCTGAGGCAGGAGAATCGCTTGAACCTGGGAGGCAGAGGTTGCAGTGAGCTGAGATTGCACCACTGCACTCCAGCCTGGTGACAGAGCAAGACTCCGTCTCAAAAACAAACAAACAAAAAAACAAAACAAAAAACAAAAAACAGCAACAATAAAAACCCCCCAACCTGTCGTCATAGTGATTGGCTTGCTACATGCAGCAGAAGGAATCTGATTCAATATCAACAAAACCTGCTTCCAGAGGAGCTGATTATGGTCACTGTTCACCCTCACCACATAGCCCATTTCACACCTGGGTTGATTCAGGTTCTGGGAGAGTCACTTGCTCAAGGGTGCACATGGCTGGAAAGTGTTGGGAGCTGTATCCTAGTCTTTGTAGATCCAATGACTCTCCATCATTCTGTCATTCCCCAGGGTGTTTTCCTGAGAACTCCAGTCATGTGAGACATTCTGCAAAGAAGAGGTAAACAAAAATACCTGTGGTTGCATCTACCTGGAGAAAGCTACAGGAGATTATCAGATTATCTCCCTCCAGGGAGTCACAGCATAGGGTGTATTAGAGGATCCAAAAAGTCCTAAGATAATAAACCTTGTTGAGCTTTGTTTAACTCGGAATTTACTAACCTAATTGGACCTTGGAACACACAATACTCATTAACATCTCTTCTAATGAGCATCATTTAGGAAAATTTTACTGTACCAACATTTTCCTACTAGGTAAACTGATGAAGATGTTCATAACCAGAGATGATCTGCCCATGGGCTGTGGCTGCTTTGAGGCATGGGGGAAAATAACCTGGTAATTTTGGGGTGCTGTGCCACAATGGTGTGGGCCGTTCGGTGCTAGTTCAGAATTTCCAGCTCCTCTTTAGACCTGCCTGCATTGCAAGACATAGCTTATGTTTTCCGAATGACTGTCTCTTTCCTTTCTTCCTCAAATAAACAGGTATGCTAACTTGGTGTGCCATCTTCTAAAAATGTTAAAATGCATTAAAATAGATTTTGGGACTGTTATAACACCAGTCAAAGTAACTAGGGGTCTCTTAGGTATTTCAAAACTACCTTTGGAGTCAGTACTGGTTTCAGTGCTTAGTTAACAGATTCATATTCCAGAGTTAGATGCAAACTAATCATGTCATCTAGTCTTTTCCCCACAGAAAGGCATAGAAAAGCATATTCTCTAATTTGATTGAAGCATTCCCAATTAAAAAAGCAGTCACACCTCAAATCTTTTATACCTGACCTCGTTTTAGATATAACATGGCAATCTTTCTAAATGGGATTTTCTAGCTTGCACATGTGTGGATATGTGTGCTAATGGTGGTGGCAGTGGTTGTCATTTAGTGATATCCTCATTAGAGCGTTAAAGAATAAGGTCTCTGCAGAATTACAGTGACTGTATTTGAACTGTCAGCCATCTTCCCATGATACACTGCAGCTTGCATCTTTTGGCTATAAAGATGCAATGCTATAAATCTAGAAAGAGACAGGGAAATTACAAATTAGGCATATTGTACTATTAGCTGCAGATTTCATGGTAAATTCTGTACATAAAAATTTCCCTGCAATGATTCTATGTATAGGAATTTGTACATACTCCATATAGATCTTTCAAAATGAAGACCGATGAAAAATGGTTTGGCCAAGCAATAAATACATAATGAAGCATCACCTTTGATCTTTCCTGCTTTCTATAAGGTCAAAGTTGGGATAGGTTATAAATCATGATTTATGCCCTTAAGTCTCTGATTTTTTTTAAAGCAGCCTTTCCCCCACATTGGTTTGATTTTGAGTTGTTTAATTATTCATCAACCTGCAATACTTTCATTTCTTCAATATTGGGCATATTTGTTTAATTTTGGATGCAATTTGATTTTCAAGAGTTGGCTTTGTTTTTCAACCTCAGTGTATTGTCTTTGTTTTTAACCTATTGCATTATAGTAAACATTAATGTGGAGAATTCGTTGTAGTAAATAAAGACCTAAAATATTGCATATACACACACATATATATACACACATTATGTATATGTGTGTGTATTTATGTCATCAACTGCTATCCAAACAATAATTTTTTAATAGAATTTTCACTTTTTTCCCCCAATACCTCCTTTTCTATTTTTCTTCAAAACCCAACCGCTAAATGCTCCCAGGAGCTGTGGCGACTCGGAAACATGAGATGTTTCACACACAATTATAATGATTTTAACAATGCTGCTTGACTTGATGGTGTAGGCATTTGATGAGAAAGAACTTTCAACAATGGCATTTCTTCATAAGATAATTGGTTAATAGAGAAAACCTGATCTGGCTTTGCACTTCCTGAGTGGCAACCTGGTCTTCTCAAGCAAGAGAGACAGCAGCAAATTCCTTATTATCTTAGTGGTTGGTCTTAAGTTTTAGGGTTGATGGATGCATGAGACTCTGTAACACACATAGTACTGAAACTCCACGCTATTTGATGTTAAAATACATCGGTCAACTTTTAAGCATAACTTGATGCTATAATTGGATACTGGCAAAAGCTTATTTCATACATTACTTCTGTTAATTTGTTTTTATGCCCCAGTTAAAGTTCCATGCCACTTAGTGCTTCATGGGAAAGAAAGAGTTGGCATCATACTTAAAAAAAACCCTGGGGTGCCTTACACACTGGGTAAAATAACTCCTTCCTCCCCTGCATTGTCTTCATACCTTGAGAGTTAGTTCTTTTAACTATGAAATTGTTGAAACAGCACAGAATATTTTAGCGAAACCAGCGTCACCTCATTAAGCATCTTTAGCAAGGGTTGAATGTGGCCATGTGGCCACTCTAGTGAATATAGTCCCAGCACTAAAAAACATTTATTGCCACTATTAAAAAAAAGAACTTTTAAAATGAGTTTGAAAGAAAGCCATTACCTCCTTAACTACCAAATAAACTCAGTGGTCTATGTAGATTATGATGAAATATCTCTGGTGCTTCAATCGTATTCTCTTTGTTCCATAAGTTGTAACTCATGCTGGGCTTTTGCTGACAACTTGGTAACTCTTCTCGCCTTTCTCTGTCCCTCCCCATTCCCTTCAGCCTGACTTCTCATGCTTACTATCTGTGCTTTGTTTGCTTTATGCTCTTGTTTTCATCCTGGAATACACACATCTTTGTGTGTGTGTGTGTGTGTTTAAGGTATAGAAACTTTAAATAAAATGTAGTTGCTTTTGCAGGGTGGGAACTGGCGTGTATTACTTTGAGATTTCTGTTAGCATTTTTTTGTTGTTGTTGCGAATACTGCAATTTATTGATACATATAGATTGCAACATACTTAGGAGGCTTAAGACAATCAGGAATAGAGAAGTGTCCAGTTTCCCCACCATCAAACTGGCCAATGTCTGCCAATTCAGTTTCTGGAAATCCAAGAATCGTAAAGGATATTTTTCAGCAGTTTTTCACCCCAACAGGACAGTTCACAGAGGCTTTTCCTCTACCTATTTTCTCCTGCTTGCTTTGTAGCACATTTTGAATGTGGACATGCTCTGTCTTTCAACACAACGGTAGGGGTGGGATTTGGCAAAGTCTTTTTAGGAGCAATATAATCACAAGGGTCTCCACAGTCATGCCAGACAGCCATTGTCTTGGCCTTAGTCCTAATACTTCCCCAGTAATTTCAAAAGTGCTTTCGGCAAGAATTAGTTAAATCTCCCTTTTTAGCCAGGCCATAGTTTTAAGACTCATTGCAAATCATAGGCACCATTGTTATAACTGGAGATTTCCTGAAAGAACTGGAGGTCTCCTGAAATTAAATGTAGGCATTCTAATGAAAAGGGACTCAGCAAAGGCAGCATCAAGGTGTGTGACGTTCATGGTTATTTTAAGTCAACAATCTCTCTACTGGGGCACAGGCCCAAACTATCTGCTTTCATTTAAATCCCCATCCGCTACTGCTGAGCCTGGCAAGCAGGACAAGGGGCAAGAAGACTTCCCAGCTGCAGAATGGCAGCCAGGGATAGGGGAACAAGTTGGGATCTCTGGTTCTAATTTTCCTTCCCCTCTGTTCTAGATGTCTCCCTATGTATTTTATTTTATTTTATTTTATTTTATTTTATTTATTTATTTATTTATTTTTGAGATGGAGTCTTGCTCTGTTTCTCAGGATGGAGTGCAGTGGCACAATCTCAGCTCACTGCAACCTCCGCCTCCTGGGTTCAAGTGATTCTCCTGCCTCAACCTCCTGAGTAGCTGGGATTAAGAGCATGTGCCACCACGCCCGGCTCATTTTTGTGTTTTTAGTAGAGGCAGGGTTTCACCATGTTGGTCAGGCTGGTCTTGAATTCCTGGCTTCAAGTGATCCGCTCACCTTGGCCTCCCAAAGTGCTGGGACTACAGGCATGAGCCACCCTGCCGGGTCTCCATATGTATTAATACTCCACAAGCTTCACTTTTCTCATCTTGGAAGTCAGGATAAGTCCAAGTCTGTGAAACAAAACCAATGAATGGATAGGAAAACACCAGTTAACATAAACTTATTGCTGGCAGGGCTGGCTTCCTGGGCATGTGTCCTATGTAGTCACATAGGACAGGTGCTCAGAGGGGCCCTGTATTGGTTTAATACTCTGCTGACACCGTCTTGAAATTTTGAATAATTTTTGAATAGTGGGCTTCGCATTTTTATCTTCCATTGGATCTCCCATATTATGTAGCCAGTCTTGACTGCAGGCCCATGGTTGGTTTGCACAGACGTTTTTGTTACTGAGCCCCTGCTCCAGGCAGGTGTAATTCAAGGTCCTGGGTCATTCTTTGGCCTCACTAATTCTAGTCCAGGATAGAGGTTCTTGCCACTGATGCTTTCACCTACAAGACAGAGGTGGATGGACTGAGAAGCCAGTGACCTTAAAGCCTCAGGGCTTCTCCATTGCAGATTATCTCTCAAGGCTTTGGGTGGACCTCTAGCAATTTAAAAATCATTTTTATGCAAAATTGTGTAACCTTTGACTCTACCTGTGCTGTTAGGGAGTACTTTCTGGAAGCTAATGGGATGTTTTCAGTTGTCATGATAATTGGAAGGGGGCAATGCTGGCCCTTGGTAGGTAAGAGAGGCTAGACTGCCACAGTGCACCCTATGGTCCCACATGTCAGAATTTTCCTGTGTCTCCACATGATGTCCCACATGACATTCAAATGACCCAATCAGATCTTGTAGGTGAACACTGGTTTCATTTACAGAAGCCAGGAAATTGACGCCATTTTCCACATAAGTACAATATACTTTTTGCATGCTTTTAATACCTACAGCATCATCCAGGAATGCAAGTACAGTCAAATTAGAAGGAATATTATAGTTTGTTTCATCTGGAACCAATTCAAGAACTATTTGCTATCTTTGAAATTTTGTCACGGATGGCAACACTGCTAGTGACACTGAACACTTGATCCAGCGTGCCTGTATGAATCCACACTGACTGTGGCATCCAGGGTGGTTTGATGCACAGCTATACACAAGTGTACTTATTTAGCCCTTATTTCAACATGTCAACTGTAAACCCACTCATTATAAGAAGGTGCCAGCCCCTGACGTCTTGTTATATGGTCTAGCCTAGGGCAGGAATCAGCAAACTAGGGTCTGTAGCCCAAATCCACCCTGTGATCTGCTTTTGCACAACCCATGAGCTAAGGATGGTCTTTACATTTTTAAAGGGTTGTAAAAAAAAAAAGACTATACAACAAAGATCCTATGTTGCCCACAAAGCCTAAA
This sequence comes from Mandrillus leucophaeus, assembly GCF_000951045.1. NCBI lineage: Eukaryota > Metazoa > Chordata > Mammalia > Primates > Cercopithecidae > Mandrillus > Mandrillus leucophaeus. Next base: position 2,497,213 of record NW_012105198.1, on the reverse strand, counting down.
ATATTTACTTTCTCATCCTTTACAGAAAAAGTTTGCTGACTGCTGGCCTACAATAATAATGCTCACACATTTATATGTTGAAATACATAGCTCATTATGGATTATTTTCTTTTTTATTTCTCCTTTATGTCACAGTAAGGACAACGGAGTCAAGCAATTTGTCTGCCAATTTGATTACTACCTACTTTTTTTTTTTTTTTTTGAGATGGAGTCTTACTCTGTTGCCCAGGCTGGAGTGTAGTGGCTTAATCTTGGCTCACTACAGGCTCTGCCTCCCGGGTTCAAGCGATTCTCCTGCCTCAGCCTCCTGTGTAGCTGGGATTATACATGCACATCAACATACCAGGATAATTTTCACATTTTCAGTAGAGACGGAGTTTCGCCACGTTGGCCAGGTTTGTCTCAAACTCCTGGCTTCAATCCATCTACCCGCCTTGACCTCCCAAAGTGCTTGGATTAAAGGTGTGAGCCTTTAAATGTCCAGCTGAGTGAAAAGGTCTTACGGCACATTTTAGTGTAGTTACCATTAGGCGTCATGATGCTGGGGAAGGAAAAAAACACAGATGGCCACTATGCTTCCTTTCTGTCAACCCAGTTTTTCACCTCTTTGGCTCAATGAACACAGCTTCTAAATTTTCCATGAAACTTTCCCCAATGACTACAATCCATAGTAATCTCTCCCTCACTGAACTCCTTAACATTTACTGTATGAAATTGATCAAATTGTTTATGGTGGTAACACATCCAGGCGTGAAAGCATCCTTGAGGTAAAATACATCCTTATGAAGCTAAAATAAAGGAAGAAACATTACTTTTCATGTTGGAGGACTATCCTGTTGGATTAGGGGTTGAGCAGGCTTCTGTGGCCTGGCCCACCAAGATAACTTGCTTTGTCAAAGAGAATTGGTTCTACATTTCAAACTGATAATTCACAAAAACTGCTTGGTGGAGCAAGTGTTTCTTTGCTTTGGAATGAACAAGAAATTCATTTATCATTTGATAGTAATAGACACCAACGTGGTAACAATGGTCTATCTGCAGTTGATGAGGTTGTTCTAGTTATCTGATGCTGTATGACAAACAACTCTCCAAAACTTGATTGATTCTTGAGTATGCAGTCTGGATGCAGTCTAGGAGTTGTCAGGGCAGCTTCTCTCTGTTTTCCTTGGGATCATTTGGGATAGATAGAAGGCTGGAATCATCTGAAGGCTCACTCATATGTCTGGTGCCTGAGCTGGGGAGACTGAAAGAGCTGGAGGCTAGAATGGCTAGGGCTTTTGGGCATCTTTCCCTGTCTAACCTTTCCATGTGATCTCTCCAGCATAGAGACTGCCTACATGTCAGCTCAAGGCTCCCCAAGGCATATATTTTGAGACAGTGAGTGAGAAAGAGAGAGAAAGAGAGAGAGAAGGATGAAGAAGAGAAGGAAGAGGAGAAGGCAGAGGAAAAAAGAGAGAGAGCAGGCAAGTGTCAAGCTGAAGCCACATCACCTTTTATGACCTAATCTTGGAAGTTACATAGCATCATCTCCACTGAATTTTAATTGGTCAATGAAGTTACAAAGACCCACACAGTTTCAAGGGAAGAGAACATGGATTCTCAGTGTGGAGAAGTGTTAATATCCCATTGTTAGAAGAACTTGAGGATTGGGGTAGGGGGGTGTGTATGTAGCCATCTTTGAGAAAATACAAACTAACACAAACACTAAATATACATTTATAGCCTTTAAAATATATATAACTTTCCAATTTTTGAAGAGAACATATTCCTTTAAAAACCAGAAAAATTGGCCAGGCATGGTGGCTCACGCCTGTAATCCCAGCAATTAGGGAGGCCCAGGTGGGTGTATCACAAGGTCAGGAGATCGAGACCATCCTGGCCAATACGGTGAAACCCTATCTCTACTAAAAATACAAAAATTATCTGGGCGTGGTGGTGCATGCCTGTAATCCCAGCTACTCGGGAGGCTGAGGCAAGAGAATAGCTTGAACCAGGGAGTCGGAGGTTGCAGTGAGCCGAGATCATGCCACTATACTCACAGCCTGGTGACAGAGTGAGACTCCATCAAAAACAACAACAACAACACCAGAAAAATTACAAGAGACTTTGGCTAAAACAGTAACAACAATGCTTGGTATAGGATCTTAGAACAAAGCTGTGGCCAGTATACAGTGTGGTTTTTTGCCCTAATCTAGCCACTCTCATCACTGATTATGACTGCATTAAGCCTGTTCAACATAAAACAAGGCACTGGTAGCCTGACTGGCCAAATGACAAATGAACTGATTTCTTCTCAATTCATCTTGCTATTTCAGACCAGCACCAGTGAAAGGCTCAGGATTTTCTAGGTAAAAGAAGTAGAGAAACCTCCCTGAAACAATTGCCTGTCCTTTCTGTTCAGTGGGATTATGTAATTGTCAAGACCAGTGTTGGGCTCCGGCGACAACATCCTAGCCCCAGGGCATGGTGGCAGATGGAGTACAGTGTCTAATCAGCGTACACTCCCCCATTGCAGCCTGGCCACATAAGGAGAGCAATAATAACGCTCCAAGAATGAAAACATCCATCAAAGGCTGACAAACCTCTGACATAGATTTTCCTTAATGTTACTAAAGGAGCTAGTTAAATGTGATGGAGTTGCTAATAAAAATTATTTGGTGGTCCTAGTGAAACAGCCCTGTATGCCCTGTTCACCTTCCTTGTTAGGCAAGCAGGGAAGCCACAGTAGAATTTTTGGTGGCTAATATTGATTGCAGTTTGAAACACAAAAGGCAACCAGTTCAATGCAACTCAATTCAGTTATCTTTAGGAATTGGAGACGACACAGCAGAGAAGTGTTATAATAGTGGTCTTCGCTGGCTTTGTCATTTTAGTCAATGAGCAGATGCCCTCAAGCGAGCAGGAGATGACAGAGTCATGGATCCACTTTTCCCTCAGTGAGTCTAATATTTTGCTCTTTTCTTTTCATAAAACATCGTCCCTTAAGGCAAGTGAGCTAGTTCTTCTGGGGCTCAGTAGAAGAGAGAGTGATGTGTTATGTGCTGGAGGAAAAACTAGTTGCAGAGGAATTAATGAGTGAGATAGTTTAGTAGCAATGTGGTACCTCGGTGATTCTTAAATTGTGTTCCCTCCTGCCACATCTGCACTGACCATAAAACATCTGGGGCGATAAGGCATGGGTCCACACTGATTACTTGCTATTTGCAAGTGTCCATTGCATAGAACCCTTGGTTCTGGTGGCTTTGCCCATCTGAGGAGATGGGGCTCTTTGGCCAAGCTAGGAGACCTGAGGCCTGGGCCTCTTGTCTTCCTTCCCTTGCTCTACACAGCAATCCCTCCTGAGATCTGGCAGCCAGCAGGTTCTATGTTGCAGCCATTCCAAGGACACAGAGACCCCTGTCCCCTTTCTGGTTTGGAGGAATTACTCCTCCCTTCTCTGCTCTTTTCCCAAAGCTGTCTTTCTCTCCCCTCTTCTTCCTCAGCTCTTCTTGCATTATGTCTTTCATGGCCTCGGAATTTTACAAAACTCAGGGCAGGGGGTAACATCAGCCTGCTTCTGGCTTTTCCTCTTATTTCTCTGAGTCTGGCACAGCATGCTGATTTTACAGATGAGGAAACTGAGGCCTATGGAGATGAAGGGATTTGGGCAAAATTACACTGCTGGAGGCTGAGTTAGGCCTAGGTTCTTCCACCTAAAGCCCAACCTGTCTGTGTACCTCTCCATCAGTGGGAGCCAACTCTTCACCATACAGGGGATGCACCTCTGAATGCCCTCTGCACAGAGCTGTGGAATTAGTGTCAGAACATCTGGAATTCTGGCTTTCATGCTGCTATTGTGGTGTGACCTTGGCCAAATCGCTTGACTGCCCTTGATCTAAAATTATTAAAATCTAAAACACTGGCTTTACCAACCGCACTAAGATGATTAGGATTAGATGAAAATACTGAAAGCCTTTAGTGAGTTATAGGTACCACACAGATAACATAATCAACTCTTCTAATTGCTCTGATCTGCCTTTACTTGCTTCAATCCCTGGGTGATCATATTCTTCACCTCTTCCAGTCCTTAAAAATCTCCACAAACAGAGCCGTGACATCACTGCATGGACATTGAAGTCATTTATTTGCTTATTAGTTTCTTGTGGCCTGGGACTATTTCTTTCCTCAATGGAGTTTTACTTCTCCTACTTGAAAAGTTTGGGTTGTCATCACGTTGACAGGATTCAGTGAATCATTAATCTGTGTTATTAATAGTTTGTGACCAAACTCATTGCTTTGCTCATAAGTGGCCCTGGTCCTCTCAATTAACTATTGTTTCACCCTCATCTGTTGTGAAAGGGTTTGACTGTGCTCTATGGCAGTTCTATCCTGGAGGAGTAAGTTCTCCTTATTGAAAATAAAAAGCTCCTCTCAGATCTGCTTTGCAAACATAGCCCTGCCTCTTGCTCAAGATTGGTAGGTCTTAGGTGCCAAGTACAGCAGAATGCTGCTTTTGTGGCTGTCTGTTGCCATCTGCATAATGGGAAGTGTTATTTATGTAACTGACTGCTTTCCTTACCAAATTGAGTTGCCAGAGGTCAGGGGCCCCTCTCTTCTTTATACCATTACCAATGCCACCTTGCAAGGTATCATATTGTAATTACCTAAGAAAGCTTGTTTGAATTGAATTTTACTGCTGATTTTCCTTCACCAGAAAAAATGGCTGGTGGATTTGTGATGAACTGTTGGTGTTCACATACCAAGTTTATTTTGCAGAAAATTGGTTGCTTAACTAAAGAGGGTGAGTACAACAGACTCATCTTATGCCATGTACAATTGTACCAAATAGTATGTTGAAGTGCGTGAAATCATGGTATTGACAGGTCCAAATGTCTTACTACTGCAACTGCCAAAATGCCTCTAGGATTACTTTAGAAATTGCCTTGAAAATAAGCAGGCTTAGAATTTAGGAGGGTCATGAAAGCAGAATATATGTGTGTTGGCTATAGTGGGAATGTTTAAAAAATACAGGTTTCTAAGCTTTACCCCTCAAAGAGTATTCAGTGGGTTGAGATGAGGCCCAGGAATCTGCATATTTCACAAACGGTCCCAGGTGTGCAGATGAAGGGGGTCCTCAGAAGGCAAACCCTGATATTTCCTCCTAATTCATTAACAAAAGAAAACCGAACGTTAGAATTGTTGGTAGCATTGAGATTTCTGAAGAGGTATTAAAAGGTTGCATGACTCAAAATTTCAAGAAAGGGTAAAAACCTTAGAATTTTCAACCTGGGTAGAATGCATATGTATTCCAGGAAAAGTCCAATATGGGAGACAACGTTGCAGTTATCTATTGCTACATAATAAACTACCTAGTTTGTAGCTTAAGATAACCATTTTATTTTGCTTTTGATTTTGTGGGTCAGGAATTTGGGAAGAGCTTGGTAGGGCAGTTTGGGTCTGACCTGCAGGTCATCAGCTGGGCCTATGGGGCTGGATGATCCACTTCCAAGATAACCTTCATAGTCACATGCCTGGTACTGCAGTGTTTCTTGACATCTATCTATCTATCTATCATCTATCTATCTATCTATCTATCTATCTATCTATCTATCTATCTGTCTGTCTATCTATCATCTATCTATCTATCTATCTATCTATCTATCTATCTATCTATCTGTCTGTCTGTCTGTCTGTCTGTCTGTCTATCTATCTATCCATCCATCCATCCATCATCTATCTAATTTCCTCTAAAGCCTCTTCATGTGGCTCAGTTTCTCAGAGCAAGATGGTTTTAGGGCAGTGGTATTTTTTGTATGGTGACTGACTTTCAAGAAGCAGGAATTGGAAGCTGCCAGGCCAGTTAAGGGTGACATGTGTAACTGGCACAATGTTACTTCTGCTATATTACACTGGTCAAAGGAGTCATGGTGCCTGCCCAGAGTCAAAGGGGCATAGAAATAAACTCCACCACTTGATGAGGTATTGTAAGGTCTCATTTCAAAAAGAGTATGTGGGATGGGGGATGTTGTCAAAGCCATCTTTGGAAAATACAATCTGTCACACGTCACTCACTCAAGGTTAGGCAAAGAAACGGTCTCCTAGGGTACATATACCTAGATATGAGAGTCATATTATATGTATCATTTAGGAACGAATGCATGTATTGGTAATGGAAATGTGGGTGGGAGAATATTATAGAATTCCATCTTTACAGAATGTTTATTCTGTTTCTTTGCATATTTTCTTGGCATTTTTGAGAAAAGCAAACTCATATCCCATGCACATTTTTACATTTGTTTCATTTGTCCTACACACTTTCTCCATGAGCGAGACTTCAATAATCAGCGCATCCAACTTATTGCATAGCCTTGGAATGTTTGAATGTACTCATGAGTCAATTTTAGATTTATATATCCTCTGACTTTTCTTGAGTTTTAAAAAAATTCATACACTCTTGTCTTAACTCCTCAGTGGTATTTCCTCTTTTCCAATACCTAAAAATCCAATTTCTTTGCTCCATCAGATGTGGGTCTTCCATTTTGATTTCTGCGTTTTCACTCTTTGGCAATTGGTGCTATCATATCAGTGACACTAACTAGTGGTTTTATTATACTACAGAGTAAAAGAATTGCATTTCCTCTACATTTTTAAATGTCTTATCCACATTCAGGCTGTGCATACATTTCACGGAAATGCCCTGAACTTGTTAGTTGATCCACAAATAGCTCCTCTATATATTTATGGTAATACTTTATGCTGAACTACAATTTCACACTTAGAACTGTCCCTGTTGGTTTGTCTGTTTTAAATGTCATCTGCTCATATTTATAAATGTAGAATGAGCTTACTTAAATTGGATTTCTTGGGTCCAAGTCACTTCTGATTTTCCTAATGACCAAATAACCAAAAAGCAGAACAGATTAAGAAGAAAAAAGAAATCTCGGGCACACACACTTTCCAGGCAGTCAGGGTTTGTTTAAAGCTGCTTTGTTCGGCAGGAATGGTTAATAAAAGAAACATTCCCCCAAAGAATTGTTGTGGTCTTTAATTAAACTCCTTTCCCATAGGTTTGTAATATCACATTGAACAATATTTGGTCAGTTTCTCTGCCTGGCTTTCTTAGTCACATGCTGGACTTTATTGGATCCCGGGTCCTGAGGGAACATTAGGAGCAGAGAGAGGCAGGCCACATCAAATGAAAGTTAATTGTGTTTAAGCTGTGTTGGAAACCAGCCTCCAGTGCGCCTTTGCTGAGAGCCAAGCTGAACATGCAGGTGCCCCAGCTGTCAGGCTGGGCCCAGGGCAGAGCATTTACCTGACATAGAGGATGTGCAGCCACCCAAAGACTGGTGACTGTGGAAGAGGCCAACTCAAGGCCTTGCTATTTGACCTTCTTGGGCTCCCGGACAATGGTCAATGAGGTGATTCATTCTACTGTGGGGGCTGGAAGTTGGGTTTTCTTCAAGAAGGGAGTGCTGCTGGATAGCAGCAGTTCGTTAAGACTCAGAACTGTCTGTGGAAAAGCTGTGATGAAGTTCTCTAAATGACATGGATGCTAAGCACTGTTACAGTGGCTGAAGAAATGTTTTGTCTGGCTCTCTTTTTGCCCTCGAATTGAGACTCAAATCAGAGCAGACACCTGCCAGGCATATCTGACATCAAAAGTGGATCATTTTTCATGGAAATACCCGTTTTCCTTCTTATCTGCTCTGAGGGTGGACCACTGCTGTCTCCCCAGCCCTTGGCACATCTCTGAACACATGTCCTTGGGAAGGGGACACAGAGGTCTCCTGGGGCACTGTTGACATTCTGTCTCTTTATCCGGATGGGAGTGCCACACCTGTTCATTTCATGATCATTTGTTCGACAGTTCACACGTTATATTTACACTGCTATAATTAATTAGGTGAAAACATGAAATTGCTAAGAGTGGACCATTTTTTAATATATAAAAATGGCAGTTGTGTAAAATTCAATATAATATATTTTACCCAGGAAATGATAAAATAAGATTGTGAAAATACCATCAAATATATCAGTGGTCACAAGATATATGTAGGCCCAAAAAAGGCATCATGATGATGTTGCCATCCATGCTGTGGGTAGTGATTGTAGCAGCTATTCCACTAAGTAGTGGTCCTTTTTTCCTTTTGCTTTGTGTGACAACACAGTGTGGTGGCTAGTGCCTGGCCCCATAGCCTGTCCTGCTTGGGTTTGAGCCTCTGCTCTCCTATGTAGCAGCTGGTTGGCCTCGGGAAAGATTTTGAGCCCATTTTTCCATCTGAAAATGAGGCTGGTGATGGTACCTACTGCATAGGATCACTGAGCAGCAGGGGCTCACATTTGATAACACCTACCTTGCCAGATGTGTCTCCTGCCATGTCGCCTTGGAATTTTCATGCTAGATGATCTGGACTTCTTTTGTTTTTGTTTGTTTGTTTACTTTTGGACTTCTTTTCACTTCACTGGGTATGCTGCATTCCTGTATTAGTCCATTCTCATACTGCTAATAAAGACATACCCAAGAAAAAGACATACCCTAGACTGGGTAATTTTTAAAGGAAATAGGTCTAATTGACTCACAGTTCTGTGTGGCTGGGGAGGCCTCAGAAAACTTAGAATTATAGTGGAAGGGGAAGCAAACATGTCTTCTTCCACATGGTAGCAGGAAGGAGAAGTGCCAAGCAAAAGGAAAAAAATCTTATAAAACCATCAGATCTCTTGAGAACTCACTATCATGAGAACGGTGTGGAGGTAGCCACCCCCATGATTCAATTTCCTCCCACCAGGTCTCTCCCATGACATGTGGGGATTATGGGAACTATAATTCAAGATGAGATGTGGGTGGGGACACAGCCAAACCATGTCAGCTCCCTTCTGCTTCTAAGTCTCTGGATATGGTGTCTCCTTATTTTCCAGAATATTCTTCTCCTATGTCTTTGCCTACTTGGTTCCTCCTCACACTTGAGATCTTGGCTAGTTTCTTGATTTTTTAGCTGCCCTTGGCATCTCTGACTAGGTTACAACTGTTGAGTCTTTTACACTCTCATAGAACCATGTAACTTCCTTTTGTAATATGGATCACAGCTGTGATTTCAGAGGAAGCTGTGTGATGGTTTGATCCATCTGTCACCCTCATTTAACTGTGGGCTCGGTATGGGCAGGAAATTGAGAATGTTTTTGCTCATCATTGCCCTCTGGGGGACCTAGCTCACAGTTGGTGCTCCAGAAATATTTAATAAATGAAGTTTTACAGAATACCAGTTCTTATATTTTAAGGCTTTAGTGAGAGTCCCTGTATTTCTGATAAAATAGTAAAATAGAAAGCCATGTTCATAAGTAGTGTCTATATATGTCTGTATGAGAATAATAGATAACAGATAAACCCATCAGCTTCCAAAAATTCACCGTGGGCATTTTGTGCAAAGTAGTGAGTAGGCAGGATAGTGGACGTTTTAAGAATAAAGACTGTCAGATGTCTGACTTCAAGCTCAGTGCTTCACATGTCTCTGCTCTGTGATCTTGAAAAAGTTACTTTATCTGAAACTCAATTTCTACAGATGTAAACTGGATATTAAAAATAGTACCAGAATGCTATGGGTTGGAATATGTCCCTCCAAAATTTATATGTTGAAGTCCCAACTCTTAGTACTTCAGAATGTGACCTTATTTGAAAATAAAGACTTTACAGAAACAATCAAGTTAAAGGGAGATCATTAGGGTGGGTCCTAATTCAATACTGGTGCCCTTATAAAAAGGGGAAATTTGGACACGGAGACATGTTTTCTGAAGGAAGGAAAGGAAGACGATGGAAGAGATACAGGGAGAAGATGACTGTCTACAAACCAAGGAGAGAGGCCCAGAACAGATCCTTCCCCCACAACCCTCAGACGAAACCAACCATGCTGACACTTTGACTTTCGACTTCTAGGCTCCAGAACTGTGAGATAATGCATTTCTCTTGTGTAAGCCACCCAGTTTGTGGTACTTTGTTATGGCAGCCCTAGCAAACTAATACACTAAATGAGCCAACTTCATATATAATGATGCTATGTATTAATCTAAAAAACTCAATGACTTACAGCAGAAAACATTTATTTTTCCTGTTCATGGCCTGTGGGTTGACTGCGGTTTGTACCGACTCCAGGCCAATTGGCTTCAGATCTACTCCTTGTGCCTTTATCATTCTGGTACTTGGCAGCTACTTGGGGCCTTTTCTTCTCATGAAATAAGGGAGAAGAACCAGAGGTCAAGAAAATGTTGCAAGCCCACTGGAAGTTTCTTATGGCATTATGTGTGCTGGGTCTCACTGACCAAAGCAAGTCACCTGGCCAAGCCTGATAGGCAGAAACACACGCTATCTACTCTAGTGGGAAGCATTGAAAATCACATGGAAACAGGAGAGGGTGACAGTAACCCAACTGACTGCAATACCTACACATCACAGGGTTGTCTTCAATAAATAAGATTTTGCATATAGAATTTTAGCAGAGGGCAGGCTCAGTGGCTAACCCCTGTAATCCCAGCACTTTGGGAGGCCGAGGTGGGTGGATCACAAGATCAAGAGATCAAGACCATCCTCGCCAGCATGGTGAAACCCTGTCCCTACTAAAAATACAAAAATTAGCTGGGTGTAGTGGCGCACACTTGTAGTCCCAGCTACTCGGGAGGCTGAGGCAGGAGAATCACTTGAACCCGGGAGGTGGAGGCTGTAGTGAGCCGAGATGGTGCCACTGTACTCCAGCCTGGTGACAGAGTGAGACTCCGTCTCAAAAAAAAAAAAAAAAAAGAAAAAAGAAAAAGAGAAAAAAACAATTTAGCAGAGTGTCTGGTACCTAGTCAGTGCTTGATAAATTGTTGTTGCTGTTACTATTGTTGTTGTTATTCTTGAACAAATTCTAGTGTTTATCTTCTATTGCAAGTCTACATGGATATTTTCCCTCCAAACAAGGAGAATTAGCTGGGTGAATTGTATTAATATTTGGTTGAGTAAAAGTCTCTGTAGACCACATTCTCGCAGCTGTGATTAATTCTTTTAAATTCTTTTAAATTGCATGTCTGCTTCACTGGATTGAAACAGAGATATGATTTCAAGCTTATGTTTCTTGTTAGGACATTAAGGCCACAATTAAATGTCTTTTTTTTCTTTTCCTCTTTGAAAAAAATCAAAGACTCTTAAAATGGATTGTTGTGAAAGGACACATAAATATGTTTTAATCGATAGTTGAATTCTCCAAAGCACCATCAAGACAAAGTGTTAAATGTTCTGATTAGATTTGTGATTGGTTAGGCTAGAAATCTATACAGTTGCATGTCACACAATATTTAATAAATGGCATGTAGAGTATCTTAATTGTACCCATTTATCACTTCCCTCTGTTTCTAGATATATAAAGTTATCAAAATCTGAAAACTCAAACATTTTATTGTGGAAATGGTTGGTTGGGCTTCGTTCTGTGCTTCTTTAGCTATATTGGATCTGGTTTTGAGTTAAATATTTCTGACACAACCTTCATGACTCATTTACATTTAAATAGCAACAGGAAACCTCTTTGCCAAGAAGGCTATTGGAATCAAATTTTACACCAGATTTTTTAAAAAGGCTTTATTACCTATTATTTTGTACATCAGAATACTTTTTGCTTTCTTCTTTGCAAATCTAAGCATCAGAGGCAGTGTACAAGTTTATTATTTTTCATCTTGGGCACTTATTGCATCTGATGCTCATGATTTATAACAGTTGGTATAATTTTAAAAATTAGAAATGAATTTCAGAGTTGCTCATTGCCATTGCTATTGAATGTTTGTTACAGAGAGCTTGAAGTATAATGAATGCCCTTGAACTTGTTGTTACAAGTTGAATGAGATCTACTTATAGGAGGGGGAGTATATAATTATAGGAAAGGTGATAAAATCAAATAGATTCCAAAGCAGCAAATTGCGGTGTGATTTATAAACACCTAACTGATGAGAACATTTAATGCGACTCAATGCATGTTGAAGATGATCCAGAGCAAATCTCTGTAGCTGAGAAAAGAACACTTTAGATAGAGGATCAGAAGACAAAAATTCCCAGGCATCCAAATGGATTTCACCTCCCACACTACCTCATATCCCCAGGAATTCTTTTAAGAAGGCATTAGAATCACAAGAAGGCTTCCAAGCTTATAAACCGACATCAGCGGCATCAGCTTAGTTAGACGTTGTTGTTCTAGATGTCCGTAGGAGGAAGAACAAATTCATTGTTTGCTGAGATCTTGTTATGATTTTCCCTGGAATAGATTTTTTAAATATATTTTTAAAAAGAGGTTTGGAAAGGTCTTGCTTAATAACTTAATTATTATTAAATTCTTACTCTGTACCAGGCATTGAATGTCTTACATCCATGAGTTCATTTTCTTCTTTCTGAAAGTCATTTGAAGTAGGTCACATTATCCCTATTTAGGCCAAACTGTGGCTAGTAATAGAGCTGGGAGTAAGATCTTGGCAGCCAACCTAGAGAGTCCACGTTCTTCATCACTATGCTTGTTTTCACTACCTCCTTCTAGTGGGAGGCATTGAAAATCCATGGATCCCCTCCCTCTTTCTCTTGGGTGCTCATGTAGACACCCTGCATGCTGTGCTTTGCTATAGGCACTCGAGAGCAGGCATGTTTATGGCAGATAGGATGCCTATCTTCAAGGAGCAGACAGTCTCCTGCAGAACACAGACAATAAACAAGGAAGCAAATAAGTGTATAATGTAGTTTCAGGTTGTGCAAAGTGCAATAAAAATAAAGCTAAGTAAGGGGCTGGAGATCTGGAAGGAGGACATTGATGACAGGAAAGTTTTCAACAAAAATACCATGGTGTTCAAAAATTCATTGACTCACTTGCTGGAAAACTATGAAGCATGCCTTACCAGTGCAACTAAGTCTTATCTGGAAAGTCTAGGAGCCTCTTTGTGGGTCTTTAATCTACTGGATCACAGATGAAGAAAGTATAAGCCAGCAGGTGGCATTTCTAATGATCTCAGGACAAAACCTGGGACTTACTTGTTTCACTGTGATCCCCCTCCCCTTGTCTTCTCTTTGAAAGTCCTGTCTGGAAGAAGCAGCAAATTAATTGTTTTGTTCTTGATTGAGAAGGCATTATACCTGACATTGTTCTTCTATAATACAGACCTAATGAGGGAGAGTGACCATTTAGGAAGATTATATGGGAGATTTGAACAATTTTTATAGGGTGAATGTTGGAAACTTAATGTCAGACTATTAATGTTGAAAAATATAAAAATAGCCTTTCATCACCTGTTTATTACTTCCTTTCCTCATTTAACTAAGCAGATGAAAGTCAAGAACTATGAGTTGATTCAAATGGAGGATAAGCTAGGAGAGGGATTGGCAATAGGCTTTATCTTAAGCACCTAGCCTCACTCTTCTTAGAGGTTTCTTAGAGTGCAGTGTTGAGAAGAATTCTGGAGTTACAGTTGGGCTTGGTGGCAAGAAAGCCATAGGCAATTAGTTATCTGCTGGGAGTCCAGTAGGAGGAGTGGCCCTGAATTTGCAGACCAACGTTGGAACCAGGTTGTGGAAATCACTATCTTTTGATTCCTTTCTTATGATTGAGTTAGAAAACATAGTGAGGAAGCATATCTGATGGACTTTAATTAAGACTGACTCCCTCCTTTCCTTCTTCTCATTCCTCCCCTCCCCTCCCTCCCTCCCTTGTTCCTTCCTTCCTTCCTTCCCTCTTTTTCCTTCATTCTTTCCTTTTCTTCCTCCCTCCTTCCCTTCCTTCTCTTTCCCCCTTTCTTTTCCTTCCTCCTTTCTTCCTTCCTTCTCTCCTCCCTCTCTCTCTTCCTACTTACCTGTTTTTCTTCCTTCCCTTCCATCTCCTCTTTGTTTCTCTCTTTTCTCTCCTCCTCCTTATACCTTTCCTCTTTCCCCTTCTCCACCAAACTGTACAATATGACAGAGTTCATAGTTACAAAAAACACATGTTCTAGAGTTGGACTTCTTGGTACCAATTCTGGTTCTATCACATCCTATTAGTGTGCACCTTGTGTAGGACGCTGAAACTCTTTGACCTTCAGCTTCCTTACCAGCAATATGGGAGAATAACGCCTACTTCCTCACGCCTATCATTTTGGGACTCTAGAAATATTACTTACAGGACTGTTTCTCAATATGTGACACATATGCCACTGTTGGGAGGTTTACACGGTTTTAGGAGTTTTACAGACAAGGCATTAAATAGAACGGTCTTCTTTTGTTTTTCTTAGAATCCTTCTGTTAACTCAAGGATAACATCTTAATTTAGAGTTCTTTTCTCTAATAACATTCTAACACTGCTTTATTAGCTAAGAGAACAGACCCACTCAGAGCTTTCTGTTGAGACTGTCTATAGCCTGAAATTAATAATGTCATTTGCATTGTATTGTATTTAGAATTACCTTCCTTTATGATGAGTGATACTCGTTTTATACTCAGAGAGATGGTACAAAGCTTCCTTTCTCATTTTTGTGTAAATGTGAAAAGTCAGTCTATTTAAAGAAAATTCCAAATACATAATGGAATAATATACTGTCATGACCTGGAGATGCGGCCTGCAAATTGCTAGTGGGCAGGTGTGTGCAATGGAGTCGATGGAGACAGACCACAGGGATGGGGGAGCCAGTTAGGAGAGGGTTCTCTCTGTTCTTGCCATACTGGCTTTCCTTCTGTCCTTCTGTCCTGCCAGATTGTCCTCTCTGCTTATAGTTCTTGTCCCCATTTCCACTTCCCTTTACCGAGTTTTTTTTTTTTTTTAATTTTTCAGATTTCTGCTCAATTGCAGCTAGGCATGGTGGCTCACACCTATAATCCCAGCATTTTGGGAGGCCGAGGTGGGCAGATCACTTGAGGTCAGGAGTTCAAGACCAGCCTGGCCAACATCATGAAACCTCGTCTTTACTAAAAATACAAAAATTAGCTGGGCGTGGTGGTGTGCGCCTGTAATCCCAGCCTCTTGGGGAGGCTGAGGCAGAAGAATCGCTTGAACTCAGGAGGTGGAGGTTGCAGTGAGCTGAGGTCACACCACTGTACTCCAGCCTGGGTGACAGAGTGAGACTCTGTCTCAAAAAAAAAACAAAAACAAAAAAAACACCCAGAAAGTGGTGATGTTCCTTGATTCTTCCTGAAAGGCCATAACGTTTGTTATTGGTTCTTCTAGAATTGTGTTCAGTTTCTTCTGAGCATACATCTCTGACTAATTCTATATTGATTGGTGGGGTTGTATGAGTGGTGTCTGTCCCTGTTGGACTATAGGCTCCTTGTGAACAGGGTCCACGTCTGTTCTGGTTCAGCATTATCCCCAGCACCTACCAGAATATAGAAATTGTTACATTTCCTGTAATTTACTAAAAAAATTAATATAGACAGTTTGATATATCTCTCCATGTAGGTGTAAGTTAATTTTAAATTCTAATTTAGAGGTAGTTAACATTCGGATTAATCTAGTCAGGAATTCACGTTCCAGGCCTGCCATCTGATATCCCTGTCTGAATCTGTACTATCCGGTCTGTTAATTAACGTAAGGGATGTTAGAAATAATTTTTGTTGGTAAAATAAATGATGTTCAAGATATCTAATTGGTTGGAAATCCACTCTTGCACAAATGGGGTTCAAGAACAAGGTTAATACAGGTCTAGGACACTGAAAGTTCCAAGTCCCCCGTTCATGGGTGAATTCTATTGCCTAATTTAATTAGATGGGAAGTAAATCTGTCCTTAGAACACTATTAATTGTACTTTACAAAGTACCTCAAAACCCTGAGAACAGTGACTTTGCCCTGCTTAGGCCCAGGTAGTTTGATTCTCTGGGGACCTGCTTACCCATAAATGGTTGATGTTATGGTAGAACTCGATCTGAGGCTTGCTTACATTGTGACATACCACCTGGGTAAGAGGAAGGGTTGAGGAGCCTGTAACTCTTAATCACCTCCAAACATTGGAGGTCCCCCATATTCACCAAAAGAGCTTGACGACTGGTCATGGCCACTTGGCTTTGGTCATATTACAACAAGAGAGCAACAGACAATGGCTGAAGGTGGAATAAAGGGAAGAGGCGGTGGTGGGTTGAAGAATATTGAGACAGAGTCAACAGAACTTGATGACTGATTTATGGGGATGCGAAGGAGGAGGCAAAGATGACTGAGGTGTGGGTCCTGGGAGCAGGTTTCGAGGTGTGGTTTGGTTGAAGGAGGCTTATTATCCTGTCTTGTAAACCAGGCTGGTCCCTGGCTCCATTAGGAAGCAGACAATGTTGGTCTTTGCTCACCTGTCATCTCTCCTTCACTAGGCCCCATTGTCTAATCTACCTTACCCATGCCTCTGTCCTAAGTAACATCCTACCTGTCTGGTGTGCTGAGGCTATTGCCCATGTCTTTGTTGTCTAGAAAAAGCGCTTTGAAATTGTTTACTTACCCAAGCTAAATTGGATAATGGCCGGAAATCTTATGGGGTTCTAGTCCATGTAAATAAATATGTGGTTTTTTTAAAAAAATACTTTATATTTTGAACTCATTTTGGATTTATTGAAAAATTACAAAATCAGCACAGAGAATTTTCTTATATATCTCACCCCACATCTCTAATTATAAGATCCCTTTTTTTTTTTTTTTTGAGAGTCTTGCTCTGTCACCCAGGCTGGAGTGACGTGACGTGATCTTGGCTTACTGCAAACTCTGTCTCCCAGGTTCAAGCAATTCTTCTGCCTCAGCCTCCCAAGTAGCTGGGATTACAGGTACCCACCAACACACCTGGCTAATTTTTGTATTTTTAGTAGAGATAGGGTTTCGCCTTGTTGGCCAGACTGGTCTCGAACTCCTGATTCACCTGTCTTGACCTCCCAAAGTGCTGTGATTACAGGCATGAGCCACCTTAATGATAAGATCTTAGGCTGGGCCCTGCGGCTCATACCTGTAATCCCAGCACCTTAGGAGGCCAAGGCAGGAGGATTGCTTGAGCCCCAGAGTTTGAGACCAACCTCGGAAGCACAGTGAGACCCCAATTCTAAGCAAACAAACAAACAAACAAACAAAATAAAAACACAAAAATGAGCTGGGTGTGGTGGCATTTGCCTGTAGTTCTAGCTACTCAGGAGGCTGAGGTGGGAAGATCACTTGAGCCCAGGAGGCTGAGGCTGCAGTGAGCTGAGATCACACCACTGCACTTCAGCCTAGGTGACACATTGAATTCCCGTCTCAAATAAAAACAAACCTCAAAACTTTTGCTGTACGCTGTGGCTCATGCCTGTATCCCAGCACTTTAGGAGGTCAAGGTGGGTAGATCATTTGAGGTCAGGAGTTCAACACCAACCTGGCCAACATGGTGAAACCCCATCTCTACGAAATAAAAAAATTAGCTGGACATGGTGGTACCTGCCTGTAATCCCAGCTACTTGGGAGGCTGAGGCACGAGAATTGCTTGAGCCCTGGAGGCAGAGGTTGCAGTGAGCCAAGATCGTGCCACTGCACTCCAGCCTGAGCAACAGAGCAAGATTCCATCTCAAAAGAAAACAAAAACAAAATATTTATAATTGTGGTACAATTATCAAGAAGAAGTTAACATTGGTATAGTACTATTAACTGAACTATAGCCCTTATTCAAAATTCACCAGTTTTTCTCCCGACACCCGTTTTCTGCCCCAGGACCTCATCCAGGCCCCCATATTGCATTTAGGGGTCATTTCTCTTTAGTTTCCTCCAGTCTGGGACTGTATATCAATGTTTGCTTGTCTACCATGACCTGCATTCACACTTTCGCAGAGCACTCATCAGTTATTTTGTAGAATAGCCCTCAGTTTGGGTTTATATGGTTTTTCATAATTGGACTGATGCTATGCATTTTTGGCAAGAATTCCACAAAAATATAGTGTCCTTAGTGAATCATATGAAGGGGTGTGTGATGTTGATATGTCTTATTACAGAGAATGTTTTCCTTGGTCACTTGGCTAAGTTGGCAGTTGCCAAATTTCTTCTGTCAAGTCACTGTATTTCCCTTTGTAGTTGAAAACCTAATCTGTGATTTTTAACTTGGTAGCATGGCAATGAGGGAAATAAAATTTTGTACAGAAGGAGAAACTTTCCCCTTCTTCCCAACCCCCATTTAAAAAGCTTTCATTTGAAAAATATGGTTTGTCCTAGAAAACTTAAGCGGAATGGTTGATGTGGCTAAAATAAAACTATATTTTGGCTGTTTCAGTGACAGTTTTAAAAAATGAAAATAGTGAAAACAGTGACAATTCCTTTCTCCATTCTGCCATCTCTGTAAAAACTCGCCTTCGATCATTTTACTTTCCTGATTAAAAACGTTTGGTGGGTTCCAACTGACAATAGGAAAGTGTTCCAACCTCCCAGTTTGCCACTCACGACCTTCTGCAATATGACTGCAATTGACTTTTCTATCTCTTTCCTACTTTCCTTCTTCTCTGCCCTCCACTCCTAGAAATCCCATCTCTCAGCTGTATATAACAACCACTATTCCCTGGGTCTTTTTTTGCTTATGCTGTTCTCTCAACCAGGACCATTCTTCTTTTCTCACCTCTACCATTTAGAACCCTTGTTCTGTTTTGATAAATATTATCTCACACTTTCTATGCAGTTATTAAGCTATGGTCTGTCAGTTTCAAATCTATGCTTCTATACTCTGCTTTGTGATTCTGGGACTGGACTGTACAAACCACATTTCTGCATTTGCCAACTGCTTTGTGTAAGGGTCTGCCCATATGGGGAACTAGAGGATACTGGAAGATATTCTATTCCTGAAATGACTGCCCCATAGTGCATCTTCACCCTGGCAGCAGCAGTTCCTTCTCGTAACAGCACTGGGATTCATCTGCAGTTTTCCCAGTGCTGGCAATATCTGCCACAGTATGCCTGCCCAGTGATACCAG
Source organism: Mandrillus leucophaeus (assembly GCF_000951045.1). Taxonomy (NCBI): domain Eukaryota; kingdom Metazoa; phylum Chordata; class Mammalia; order Primates; family Cercopithecidae; genus Mandrillus; species Mandrillus leucophaeus. Next base: position 2,478,321 of record NW_012105198.1, on the reverse strand, counting down.
TACCAGCTGGCCAGTGACCTCTTTATAGAAGTTTGGGTCCCAGTCCCATGGGAATTCCTCCTCTAACCTCAGGGTTAACAGCACTATGTGGATAGCACCCTTTCTTCAGAGGTCTACTTTGAGAGAACCTTCTCTAAATTAATAATTCCAACTTCTTCCTTTGTTCCCTGCATCCGTAAGAGTGGGAGCGACTTCCTGCAGTTGCTGTCTGTGTGGTACCTTCACGTTCCCTTTTTGCCCTATACAAAGTTAACATCCTTATCTCTAAATGACACTTTTCTTAAAAAAATTACATTCTCTTTGTTATAAAAAGCCCCCTTGGGCTGGACGCGGTGGCCCATGCCTGTAATCCCAGCACTTTGGGAGGCCGAGGCAGGCGGATCACGAGGTCAGAAGATCGAGACCATCCTGGCTAACACGGTGAAACCCCGTTTCTACTAAAAATACAAAAAATTAGCCGGGCATCATGGCGGGTGCCTGTAGTCCCAGCCACTTGGGAGGCTGAGGCAGGAGAATGGCGTGAACCTGGGAGGTGAAGCTTGCAGTGAGCCGAGATCGCGCCACTGCATCCCAGCCTGGGTGACAGAGAGAGACTCCATCTCAAAAAACAAACAAACAAAAACAAAAACAAACAAAGCCCCCTTGGCGGGGCGCGGTGACTCACTCCTGTAATCCCATCACTTTGGGAGGCCGAGGCGGGCAGATCACGAGGTCAGGAGAACCAGACCATCCTGGCTAACATGGTGAAACCCCGTCTCTACTAAAAATACAAAAAAATTAGCTGAGCGTGGTGGCACATGCCTGTAATTCCAGTTACTTAGGAGGCCGAGGCAGGAGAATGGCATGAACCCGGTTGGCAGAGGTTGCAGTGAGCTGAGATCGCGTCACTGCACTTCAGCCTGGGGGACAGAGTGAGACTCTGTCTCAGGAAGAAAAAAAAAAAAAAGCCCCAAACTTAGTGTTTCTATCTCCCATCTGAACCCTGGATGATATGGAAGCTGGTACCAGGGGCAATCCCAGGAAACAGGTAGATTTAGATATTTGTTTCCTGGGGTCCTCAGGCTTGAGTATGACCCTGAGCTCTCACCCATGGGATACTCAATGCTGGTAATCCATGGTGTGTAATGGCATCGAGATCAGTCAGATTTGAGTGATTGTGAGGAAGTACCTCCTGAAGCCAGGGACTTGGAGGACCAAGTGACTGCTTGCTGTCCTTGACCACTGTGGCAGTAATGATGACTCTTAGGACTGTGGTGTGAGACAGGTTCTCCTGAATGTACTCACTGTACATTCAGGGAGTGACAGGCTCAGACCTTCCAATGCTCAGCTCAAGTCAGCAGAGATCCAGAGAGATTGTCTGGCAACCTTAAAAGACTTTCTTGCCTGGGTATGGTGGCTCACGCCTGTAATCCCAGCACTTTGGGAGGCCAAGGTGGGCGGATCACAAGGTCAGGAGTTGGAGACCAGCCTAGCCAACATGGAGAAACCCTGTCTCTACTAAAAATACAAAAATTAGCCAGGCATGGTGGTGTGAGCCTGGAGTCCCAGATACTTGGGAGGCTGAGGCAGGAGAATTGCTTGAACTCGGAAGGCAGAGGTTGCAGTGAGCGGAGACTGCACCACTGCACTCCAGCCTGGGCGACAGAATGAGACTCCGTCTTGGAGAAAAAAAATACTTTTGCCAGGCGCGGTGTCTCACGCCTGTAATCCCAGCACTTTGGGAGGCCGAGGCGGGCAGATCACAAGGTCAGGAGATCGAGACCACGGTGAAACCCCGTCTCTACTAAAAATACAAAAAATTAGCTGGGGGCGGTTGTGGGCACCTGTAGTCCCAGCTACTCAGGAGGCTGAGCCAGGAGAATGGTGGGAACCCGGGAGGCGGAGCTTGCAGTGAGCCGAGATCGCACCACTGCACTCCAGTCTGGGCGACAGAGCGAAACTCCGTCTCAAAAAAAAAAAAAAAAACTTTTTTACCAAAGCCACAGTTGGTAATGATGATGGTGAAGATGGCTGTCATCATTATCATATCTCCCTGGTTTGAGAGAGAGAGAGAGGGAATCTGAATAAACCCAGCTTGGCTCAAAAGTCTTTCCTGGTCCAATTAACTATGGCCAGGCAGGAAATGCCACTCGGTGGAAACATGGCTGCCAGCTGTGGGCAGCCACTTCCCATAGATGGGGGCAGATCCCACATCCTCACAGTGGTCTCCCAAATACGTGTGGGAGTAGGGACTGCTACCCAGAGGAGGAAGACTAATGTCTGGTCGTTCTGATGGTGGGGGGAGACAAGAGGAATTCTTCTCCAGCTCAACTTCTAGGATAAAGTCTGACCTTTAAGTCCAGAGGGCCTCAGGTAGATATCTAAAGAAACTGTTTTCCTGAGGGACTTTTGAGATTCAAGACAGGAGCTTGGCTGCCCTGCACCATGGTAACAGAGCAGGACTCAGAGTTTGAATAAGGGACACAATTTTTTTTTTCCTGCATGGAAATCCAGTATGGCTTTAGTGCAGCAAGGACTGAAGGGAGCTCAGTGCCATGCAGGCTTTTCTTCTTTGGGAGCACTAGGGAGATTGCATTCTGGACAGAGAAACAGCGTTCTCTGCAGGGCTGGGCTGCCAGGGCAATAGAGGAGGGAGATGATGTTGGGCTGCCCCACCCAACAGGTGCCAACCAGGATGCTAGAGAAGAAAGATACATTGAAAAAACTTCCCTCAATAATAGGAGCTTTTGAAGTGGGGGCTGCAGAGCCAGTGCAATTGAGACATAAAAGTAATTTTGCTTGTACTTTTCACACTGGTGAGGTTTAGGATTGCTCAGATTACATTCAAACCTGCCCAACCACTTTTTTTTTTTTTTTAATGGAAACAGCTTTGTTATTCCATATCATTCACCTATGGAAGCCTCTCATCTTCCTGAAGGCTCAGACATTTAAAACTCAGGCCAACCAAGTAACAACAACAACAACAACAAAAAGCCCTGGCTGTTAATCCCCTGGTTTTCACTTACAGGCAGAACTGTCTGCTTCAGTGACACCTTTTCGGAGTTTCCAGGAGAATGAAGTTGACTGGTGAGGGGCATTCGAGACTGTCGACTCCCCCAAAGGCCATTTGGGGTTTGTCGTTAGCAGACTTGGCCAAGCATGCGTTGAAATAACTCGTTACTCGTTCTACCTGTTGTTTTAAAAAGGCAGCATTGAGACTGCCTGTGAATATTTTGCTGTGGGGGTTTTGGCAGAACATATTTCAAACAGGCAAAAGAAAATAACAAACAGTGGGCAAAGGCAAATGAATTTCCTATGACCACTGGCTAGTTAGGGCACATGCATATGTTGCGTGTGAGTTGAATTAGAGTATTTGGAGACCCTGTACTATTCTTTCTGAAGCCCTTTACTTATTATTCATGGTTTCATTATGGTCTCTTTTATTCACACACACATCTAGGGGAGGAGGCAGGTGGTGGATTTAGTTTTAAAAAAGCAAACAAACATAAAACTTGCCATATATTTTAGAGTTATAGGTGCATGCATTTCTTTCCTCCCATCAAATCTTGCTTTTCCATTTTAGCCACATAAATGGTTGTCATAGTGACATTTCCTTCCAGCCTCAGCTTTGGTATGGAGCAGAGAGCTCGGAGAGTATCCAGTGACCATAAATCCATTTTCTTAACTGTCCCCTTCACTCCCTGAAACTAACCAGATATGAGATCGGCTATGGGCTGCTCCTGCTATCCCAAAATGAGTGGAAATTATGTCAAAATTAGGCAAAAAATTGACTCTTTGTCTAAGTCACTCAGAGTGGTATTGTTTATTTTTGGAGAAAAGTATGTTAGTATGGTGTTTCAAGGAGCGCTTAGCCAGTAAAAGTCATGATTTCTGGAATCTAGCAGGAAAGCGGACATTTAATTCCTTCTAAAAATCTCTGAATATCTTGCATGTTGAGTAGATTCTCAAAAGTTGTGAGAGGCAAAGAACTTAAAGCAGAACTGCCATTCAACCCAGTAATCCCATTACTAGGTATATATCCAAAAGAAAGCAAACCATTCTACCAAAAATACACATGCACGCATATGTTCATTGCAGCACTATTCACAATAGCAAAGACATGGAATCAACCACGGTAGATTGGATAAAGAAAATGTGGTACATATACACCATGGAATACTATGCAGCCATAAAAGGAATGAAATTGTGTTCTTTGCAGCAACATTGATACAGCTGGAGGCCATTATCTTAAGTGAACAGAAAGTCAAATACTACGGGTTCTTATAAGTGGGAGCTAAACAATGGGTACTCATGGACATAAAGATGGCACAACAGACACTGGGGATGACTAGAGGGGAGAGGGGAGTAAGGGTTGAAAACCTATTGGGTCCTATGCTCACTACCCAGTTGACAGCATCAATTGTACCCCAAACCTCAGCTTCAAGCAATATACCCAGGTAACAAGCCTGCGTAAGCACCCCTAAATCTAAAATAAAAGTTGAAATTATTTTTAAAAACATTGTGAGATGGTTGAAAAAATAATTTAAAAACATTTCTTTAAGTCGACTTCAGACTTCCATCTTTTGTAACATTTGCTAATACTATTTTGTAAAACTTTTGTATATATTAAGATCCAGCATCATCTCTAAAGATGTTTCCTTAAGGATTTTTTTTTTTTTTTTTTTATGGAGTCTCGCTCTGTCACCCAGGCTGGAGTGCAGTGGCACAATCTCGGCTCACTGCAAGCTCCGCCTCCTGGGTTCAGGCTATTCTCCTGCCTCAGCCTCCCGAGTAGCTGGGACTGCAGGTGCCTGCCAACACGCCCGGCTAATTTTTTGTATTATTATTATTTTTTTTGGGATGGAGTCTCACTCCGTCACCAGGCTAGAGTGCAGTGGCACAATCTTGGCTCACTGCAACCTCTGCCTCCTAGGTTCAAGCAATTCTCCTGCCTCAGCCTCCCAAGTGGCTGGGACTACAGGCACACACCACCAGGCCTGGCTAATTTTTGTATTTTTAGTAGAGACGGGGTTTCACCATGTTGGCCAGGATGGTCTTGATCTCTTGACCTTGTGATCCACCCACCTCGGCCCCCCAAAGTGCTGGAATTACAGGCGTGAGCCACCGCGCCTGGCAATTCTTTTGTATTTTTAGTAGAGACGGGGTTTCACCGTGTTAGCCAGGATGGTCTCAATCTCCTGACCTTGTGATCCACCCACGTCGGCCTCCCAAAGTGCTGGGATTACAGGCGTGAGCCACCGCGCCCAGCCAGGATTTTTTTTTAAAACAAAAACATTTAACTAGAATCCAGAGGCAAAGACTTCAGGAGGATCTCAGCAGTTGAAGGTTCTAAGTTATCGAGAGACGGAGACCACAAAGGCGAAATAATTAAAGGGAAGGGGAAAGAAAATCACGTCCTGATCCCAGTTCAGGCCGGGAGTGTGACTGTGAAGGACTGGGTATTTCCCTTGAGTCTTTCCTGGGGGTTATGTGGGCCTCCCACCGGAGCTGGTCTAACTTCCATCATAGTGGGGCAGGCAGCTATCATCTGTGACACAAAATACGAAAAAAAAAGGGGCAGAGATGACTTTGGACAATCAATTATTTGGGATACTTTTGACTGCCAGAAAGAAAATGGCATCGGAAAGTGGCTACGTTAATGTGCATTTCTGTTCTTTCTAACAAGACATTAGGAAGTAAGGAATTACAGGGTTGGTTCAGCAGGTCCTTAATGCCATGGTCCTGGGGCATTGTCTCTGCAGTTTTTGACCCTTCGCTCCTCCGTTTAAACATGGTTCCTGCGGCTCCAAGCTTATATCCTAACGCAGCAATGTTCAAAGATGGAAGGAAGGAGGAGAGGATAAACATGCTCTACTTGCTCATCTCTCTGTCTCTCTTTCTCTTTCTCTCTCTCTCTCCCCTTCCTTCTCCCTCTCTCTGCCTGCTTCCTTCTCTCTCTCTCCCTCTGTCCTTCTCTCTCTTCCTCCCCCCTCCCCCTCCCTCCCTC
>NW_012105198.1:2451488-2472170 GCF_000951045.1 Mandrillus leucophaeus | reverse complement strand
CTCTCTCTCTCTCTCTCTCTCTCGCTCCCTCTCCTCTTTAAATCCTAGATACCTCCCCACTGCTGCACATGTCCACTTATGTTTCGTTGGTGGAACTGAATCACACGACTGTCCGTAGTTGCAAGGAAGGTTGAGGAAGTGAGTATCTAGCATTTTCCATTTCTGTTGTGGGAGGTGGATGCTGCCTATAGGGCAGAAGGGAGAAGTGCCAGGCTGCTGTGTTGGTAATCATAAGTGTCAGCCATAGCTAGAGTTTTGAAACTGAGAAGACTGAATGACCACTGCTTTACCCTGTAGTCTTACTTATGAAAAACTGGTACCAGAAGAGAATCAATGACCTGCCCACACAGCTTGGTGTCAGATCCAAAGTCTGAGTCTACATGTCTACATTTTTTGACTCACGACATAGAACTGAGGTTGACGATGACTAACATTTGACTTGCATATTATAGCTGGCATAGTGAGGGCTTTGTTCAGCATGTATTAGCTTGCTTAATGTTTGCCTTTGGCGCTGCGGGGCCTGCAGGCTTCTCAGAGCAGAGGGTGCATCTGCTGCAGCTTCCCACGTCTCCTGCTGAAAGGTAGCCAATCATTTCTTCCTAATTAACGATCACACATGATTTCAGATAGCCCTTCTCCTAAGATGCCATGGGAGATGTTCCTTGTATCTGTCAGTGGTACTGATCACGTTGTCATTTTTGGCAACTAATTCCCGGACTGAATAATAAAATTATAATAATCTTGCACCAGAGGGAGGGTGACCAATTTGTAAACTCCATTAAGAATCGAGCAAAGGATTGTCCTCTAATGAGATAGACAGCGTCAGGGAGACCATTCATCAAGCCTCTCTGTCACAGATGCACAAAGGGACCCTGGAGGGAGGGGCTCCTGGAATGCAGGCAGACCCGGGCGGGTTGTCTTGGATGTGCATTTCCATTTTGTCATTGATCAGCTGCCGGAGAAGGAATGACAAGCAGAACACCAGAGTTCTCCATTGTAAGGCTCCGGGTGTGTTTATGCCACCCTTGATTCATTCCCCACGGGGTGAGAAGCATTACTCACCATTTTCTCATGTGCCAGAAAGAAAAATGGAATCAACCGGCGTATCATCTCCTTGTTGGAAAATGACAGCTCCCTTATTATAAATCCCGAATAAATTGATGGAAGAGCTGTTCAAACTTCATAGATATAAATGTTTCCTGGGATTAATGGGAACTTATTCCTAGAAATGACTTACAGTTCAGGAACCGATCTTTGAATTGAGGTATTGTTTATTTTTCCTGTAGATGTCATGATAAGCAGTGGAGCATAGATGGCAGTTTTCTATTTACGCCATCCCTGTTCCCCACCACTTTCCCACTTCCTGGGGCCAAACATTTATAGCTTTAGAAATGCTAAATTATCCCTACCTTTTGGCAGAACAGCTTCTTCCTTTTGGAAATACTTTACAGGAGAATTTGAAATTTGTAAACCTCCTTGTTTTGTGGGAAACCATGGAGATGTAACCCTTAAATTGTAAGACAGAAACAAACCACTACTCACTATTGTATGTATCTTAAAGAATTAACGTTTTATTTCAATAGGTATCTCAGCATTTGTTTTCAACGTCCTTTGTAACCAGCACATTGAAGCTCTTGCCTGTCATATGGGAGGGGATTGTGCCAACAATAGCTTATTTTCTGAATCATCAGGGTCTTCTCTGATGTGGCCTCTAAGGTCATCTTGGGACTGTCATTTGGTATTTATATTAGTGTTGATACTCTTAGTGAGTGAGTGCTTTTATAAGTGAAACTGAATCTTTTGTCCAGCACCAGGAGCCTGTGAGTACTTAATAAGTACCAATCAATAGCTTTTGCTGATATTGGAATATAGGCCCATCTACTTCCTGGATGGCTCCACGGGGAAAGAGGCATTTATAGCTTGTGCTTTATTCTATAGAAGATGCTAAGGGCTGCTTTCTAGATTGTCTTTGTTTGAATCTATGCTGGGTGTGACATTTACCCGCGCAACGCCATTCCTGTCTGCCGGAACCTGGTGGGGGTTGGAACTTCAGTGGCTCTTTCACTTGATTTGCTGAACTTCTAGTTCGTTCCAAGAGTCAGCTGGCTGGGGAGGAGCAGGGTGAAGAGCGTCTCCACGCCTGCCAGCCTTCTAAATTGCCTCAAGCCCACACCCTGCCGCCTCCCTAGACTTCTAAGAAGTCACAGGGGGCTTGTGTTCTCCAGGCCACCCCACACTTCAGCTGGCTTTTTCAGCTGGCAGAAGTCTGGTAACGACTGTCTTCTCACCATTTCTATGGGAATTGATTCTTTTCGCCCATCCCCATTCCTGAAGTCCCACTAACACATGGATGGAATGTAGAACAGCATTTTATGAAATCTGAGGATAAGGGAAAGAGGAGAGCAGAGAGAACACATTACACCTGAACACTGGACATCACTTTTCTGAACCAGGCCTTGGTTTCCCTTAACACGGGGAGCCCTCGCCAGTGGCCTTTGCTCCTCAGATTCTGGACTCCTGCCATGGTGCAGCCCCCGCTTCTCGTTATTCATTCATTCAACAAATTGACATTGAGTATCCACTGTGCGCCAGGAGCTGGGCTAATATTTAGCATTGATTCTTCACACCAACTCTGTGAAGTAGGTGCTGTTACTATTCCCATTTTACAGATAAGGAACCAAGAATTCAAGAGATAATAAGTCACTTGGCCAGTGGCTACTTAGGATTTGGATAATTTTTTTCTACTCTTCATATTCCTACTAAGCCACTGAATTAATTGGTTCTAGTCTTTCTATTAGAATAGAAAGACTCCTGCTGTACTTTCTTTCTTTTTCTTTTTGTTTTTTTTTTTTTTGAGATGGAGTATTGTGCTGTCGCCCAGGCTGGAGTGCAGTGGTGCCATCTTGGCTCACTGCAAGCTTGGCCTTCTGGGTTCACACCATTCTCCTGCCTCAGCCTCTGGAGTAGCTGGGACTACAGGCGCCCACCACAACTCCCGGCTAATTTTTTTGTATTTTTTGGTAGAGACGGGGTTTCACCATGTTAGCCAGGATGGTCTTGATCTCCTGACCTTGTGATCCATCTGCCTCAGCCTCCCAAAGTGTTGGGATTACAGGTGTGAGCCACCACGCCCGGCCCTGCTGTACTATTTTTATTAGGCTAGTTGTAATATAAAACAGGGAGGAAGACAGCACTGGAAAGGAACTACCTTGAACAGTGGATATATTCCTACCTTGGAAAATGCTTGGATATAGGGCAGTAAATGCAAAACAGATGCCAGCCCTGACATCATGGAGCTTTCAGTCTTCAGTGGAGGAGTGAAGAGGAGAGGAAAGGTCCATCGCATAGCACACGCACGTGCACACGTACTCGCTGTGATATATGGTAATATGGACAAGGAGGTAGAGAACCGGGTACTGTGAGCAAGATTAATAGCTTCCCTGCTTCTTCATATTCCTGCATACCTCCCTCTTTTCCCAGATCACCTAGGAAACTCCAAATCCCTCTCACTCTATTCATTCTTTCTCTCTTTAGTCTCTTTTTGTTTTGACAGCTTCATTCTAGGTCTGTCCCAGGTTTGGGACTCTCACCTTTCCTGCACAAAGACTCCATCAGGGTACTTCCCTTAAAAAAGTGCTGTCACCCCTTATATGAATAGGCTATTCTTCTCCTGTGGGAAAACATCTGGGATTTTTTTTTTTTATTTTAAATAGCAATTTTTCCTTCCTGAAACATTTTCTTAATTTTTTTTTCTTCTTCTTTTTCAAAGTGTGTGAGATGTCCAGTGTAACGGTGTGAAAGACATGTTTAGGTGGGTCCTGGGAGAACGTTAACTAACATCACATAGCAATGTAGGTATTTTCTTCTCTTTATATATATGTCATGTCTATAATTTTTTTTTTTTTTTTTTTTTTTTTGAGATGGAGTCTCACTCTGTCACCCAGGCTGGAGTGCAGTGGCTCCATCTCAGCTCACTGCAAGCTCCACCTCCCGAGGTCACGCCATTCTCCTTCCTCAGCCTCCCGAGTAGCTGGGACTATAGGTGCCCGCCGCCACGCCCGGCTAAGTTTTTGTATTTTTGGTAGAGACGGGGTTTCACCACGTTAGCCTGGATGGTCTCCATCTCCTGACCTCATGATCCACCCGCCTTGGCCTCCCAAAGTGCTGGGATTACAGACGTGAGCCACCACGCCCAGCCTTTTTTTTTTTGAGACGGAGTCTCACTCTGTCACCCAGATCCAGGTTGCAGTACAGTGGTATGATTTTGGCTCACTGCAACCTCCGCCTCCAGGGTTCAAGCAATTCTTGTGCCTCAGCCTCCCAAGTAGCTGGGATTACAGGCACGTGCCATAATGGCCAGCTAATTTTTGTATTTTTAGTAGAGACGGGGTTTTGCCATGTTGCTCAGGCTGGTCTTGAACTCCTGGCTTTAAGTGATCCACCTGCCTTGGCCTCCCAAAGTGCTGGGATTATAGGTGTGAGCCACCACACCCGGCCTCATGTCTATAATTTCTTTCATTTCTTACTTCATTATTATTCATTTCCTTCCTTCCTTCCTTGCCTCCCTCCCTCCCTTCCTTCCTTCCCTTCTTTCATATTCACCAGATGGTAACACCTGACACCCATCAGTTACATATTTTCATGTTAACAAACATTTTTATGCTACTTGTTATGTTCCAGACACTATTCTAAGCACCAATTATAAATGATCATCTTAATTGCATCAAGGAGAGAAATCTGAGCTAGGTGCTGACATGGCTTGATTATTTCCTTCTTTTAATACACAGTGAGCAGGCTATAGGCTCAGAAGCTTTGACATCCAGCTAGAACTATATAACTCTTTTTGGTTTTGTTTTATTTTAATAGCATATTTTAAGGTTATCTTCTACTTATAGCAATTGATTTAGTTTCTTTTTAAAATCTAAGTAGCTTTATTTTTAATGTTATATGTAATAGAACATAAATACATAGGGTGGGTGGTGCCTGGATATGGTAAAATCATATAGCTGGAGGCACTGACTAAGGTTTGGATGCCCTGCTAAGGTGTGTGTCAGCAGAGACTATGGTAGGCAGGCCGATGTCATTTACATGGGGGATTAGGGGATTAGGATGGGGGATTAGAGTCAGACCGGTTTGAATCCAGGCTTTGCCACCTCTCATGCACATGGCCTTGGGCAAGTCTATCTTCTTGCTGAACCTCAGTTTCCTCTCCCACCAAATGCTGATAAACACTGATGGCTGTACAGATGCAATGAGAAAACACTTGAGAAAATTACTGGTGTGCTGTCTGGCAAGTAGTTGGTGTAAAACAAACGTTTGTTTTTAAGTTGGAAGTGCAACATTTTATTGAATTAAGAAAGAATCATTTAAAAAAATGAACTGATAACTAGGTAATCCATGATGAACAAGATAGGCAGGACCCTGTGCTTATGAAGGTTTGATGCTGTGAGACAGTCAAAACACATTTTACAAACGTGCCTGGTGTCAGGGTGGTGAGCAGCGCTGGGAGAGAGGGGTTGGTACTCTGGGTGGGTTTGATAAGCAGGCCTCACATTTCCTGGAAAATCAAAAAGATTTGCTAGAACAACACCATCAAGAAATGTGTAAACTGAGACCTGAAAAATGTTTAGGTGTTTCCCAGGCAAAGAGGAGAGGGGAGAAACGATATTCTAGACAATAAGCCTACTCTCACTTCTAGTCAGGAATTTCACACTGACGGCCGTGCACAGAGCAGGTCAACTCATCCCATAAGCAAGTTTGGTTTATGGCACCCACCAAAGGGTCTCATCTGTCCCCAGGTCTCAGGCAGTTCTTTTTATAGTGGTGATTTTTTTTTCCTGTTTTATATTACAACCAAGGCCATTCTTTTTCCAAACTGCCTGGCAGCTGTCCGAGTTTTATGGATACTTGGGTTTCTAGAAATAAACCTTGGTTCTAAGTCCTCAATTTCTCCATCTCCACTGGCCTATTATTCACCATTTCCTCATCTCCTAAAAACACTTCCTCGTCCTTAAAATGAGAATTAATTGTACTCTGTGATTACTGTTCTTATTTTTCTCCCAAGAGTCTTATTTGATGTGGTCAGTAAGAACAGATCGAATGCTATATTAGATGGCATTTCCCTTTATAGTATATTTTTGGCTCAGTTTGAAAGAAGGGTCTACTCCATGGTTCACCATGATGTACCTTGTAGAGAAGAGTGTGTCAGAAGCCAGGCCTGAATTATGATGGGGAGTATTAATATGTTCCTGTTTATTGGCTTTGAAAAGAAAATCACTGTTCATGTGTTCATGCACCTTGACCCGTAAGGGAAGGTTTCCTTAGCTTTCTGCATCTCCCTTGCTTGTTGTTCCAAGCCATGGACTCTTGCTGGTTATGCAAGTGTGCATTTCTACTTTCATTGCTCTAAAAACAGCTCCAGTTTCATCCAGTCTATTCTTATCTCTTGCTACTTACTGGCATGTTAAGCATAAACTATAGCAAACTTCTTTTTTTTTCTTGAATAATCTTTGGTTCTGCTCATTGTTTCTTGAATAATCCTTATTCCTGCTCTTGTTCCTTCATTTGCTCATGAGGTGTTGTTTCTGAAAATTCTCCTCTACGTGAAACACTGATCACCACCTCCAATTCACCAGGACTGCTCTTTCTGGTCTGAGCTGATGTACAACTTCTGGGAAACTCTGTGAGAAAATGCAAGATGACATTGAGGCCTCTTCCAACTACATATGCTTGTATAAGACTGTAATTCTTCTGTCTGGGCACTTATTTCAACAGATTATATTTGCCTGATTTCTTGTTAGTTTGCCCTTCACTCTACTGAGGTTGAGAGCAAGCCATCGTGTTCACAGCTGTATCCTCTGTATCTAGCAAAATCCCTACACCTTATCAGTGTTCAACAATGTTTAAATAAATGAATGAATGAAGTGATAGATGAATAAAGCCACTGTTAGCATATGGGCTTGATTTTGAATTCAAAATCATTAAAAGTCAGTATTTTTCCCAGTCCCTTGCTATATTTCCTTAACTTCACCTAAGACATACTCTTGTTACAGATACATCAAAGATCAAATATTAGCTTGGGTTTCACAGCATCTCTGTTGCTCAAGGCAGTCCCTTTATAGCGGTATCTTTCTTCCTATTTTACATTACAACTAGCCTAATAAAAATAGTATGGCAGGAGCCATTTTCTAATAGAAAGACTCCAACCGATTCATTCAGTGGCTGAGGTAGGAATACTAAGAGTAGAATAAAATTATTCAAATCCTCACTAGCCACTGGCCAAGTGACTTATTACCACTTGAATTCTTGGTTCCTCATCTGTAAAATGGGAATATTAATAGTACCTACTTCATAGAGCTGGTGTGAAGAATCAATGCTATCTATTTGAATGAAACATTAATAAAATAGACAAAGATGACTGTAAAAATGACAGTCAGAGCAATGGCCTTTCATGGTGGCATGTGTTATACTGTAAATAAAAAGCTCAAATTAATGTCAGATAACTACAATACCAGGCCAGGCAGTGGGTAAGTACAGAATAAATAGCGGCTGCTATGGTAATGTGCATTCATATTAGTTTATGAATACACTTCTATGCTTGCCTTAACCCAAGGCATCAGGGAAAATGCAAGTGTGTTCTCAACTTCCGAGGGTGACAGAAAAAGGAACAACAGCCCCCACTGCCATCTCCAGTAGTCCTTGTCAAAGGACATTGCCAGCAAGTCTCAGATCCACCTCCTCGTCACCATCATCTCTTTTGATCTTGCTCATGGCAACCGCAGTGACCAAGCTCACCCTGTCACTGGGGGGATGGTGACAGGTGGCAAATGACTGTGAAGAAAAACTCTTGAGTAGAGGATGAAGATTAACACGTGCTTTACACATTTCCCTGGAGACACACGTCATCAGAGAGTTTCAGCCAACTGACATTATTCATGATCTAGTGTGAAAAATTGGTACTGAAGCCACTTTGGGCTTTGAATTTAATTTGCACTTTTTACTTTCTTTTGCAAGTTTAAGATTCTGGACCACTTTGGGGATGTTGTTTAACCTCTTTCACCCCCAAGGCAGTCATCACAGCCAATCAAGTTGTTTTGGGTAATTAAGTACTATTGACATAGTTTTGGAAATCACCTTTAGATTTAATAATAGGGTTTTATGCTTAATTTTCGTGGACCTGGGCTCACATTAGTATTTGCTGCTTCTGTTCAAAATGTTCTGCCTGGAAGTAAAGGATAGTGTACCTGGAGTGTTTTCCCTGCCTCTGTAGAAGAGTGTTCCTCGAGTTCCTGGGATTTGTTCTCTATTGGATTAACAATAAATCTGGAATTTATATAACTTTATAACAATCACAATAATGGGAATAAAAAGATGAGGAAAGCTGTTTTAGCATGCATGTTTGTATATCAATCTATACATATACACATGAATATATTGTGATTATATGAAATGTGTATATGTGCATATATATGTGTATATACCTGGATATATACACATACACACATTTATAGGCAGAATTATAATTCAGTGCTTTAAAACAGTTGTCACCAGCTGGGTGCAGTGGCTCACGCCTGTAATCCCAGCACTTTGGGAGGCTGAGCAGGGCAGATCACAAGGTCAAGAGATCGAGACCATCTTGGCCAACATGGTGAAACCCCATCTCTACTAAAAATACAAAAATTAGCTGGGCGTGGTGGCGCGTGCCTGTAATCCCAGCTACTCAGGAGGCTGAGGCAGGAGAATCGTTTGAACTTGGGAGGCAGAGGTTACAGTGAGCTGAGATCCGTGCCACTGCACTCCAGCCTGGCGACAGAGTGAGATTCCGTCTCAAAAAAAACAAAAACAACAAAAACAAAACAAAACAAAAAACAGTTGTCACCTGCCAAGACATATAAATGACCTACACCAACTCTTTCAACTTGTAAATTATGTGTGGGACTGATAGTAATGCAAATGTGACCAGCTATTTTGACCTCTCCCATTCTGTCCTAGTTGATGGATCAGTCTGTCATGACATCACCCACTAGGCATTCACAGCTTTGCAAATATTCCATCACTTTGTTCTGTGTGCAAATTACAATGGTGCAATTTTAAAATTGAATTATCGGCAGGACTTTCAGATATGGCTGAGTAAGGAAGTCAGTCAATTCTTTCTCCCAAAAAAAGCATCTATAAGACTGGGAAAAATGGACAAAACCCTTTCAGTGTTCTGGAAATTAATGAATGGCATACAACAACCTGAGAAGCATTCATGCTTAAACAACCGCTGAAATTCAGATAAGAACAGTGGGAGTCTGTGGTGTTCTGGTCTGGACTAGAGTTGCTTCCCTTCTCTGCTCAGTTGGGTTGGCATGTGCTGCTACAGTCAAAGGGAGGCTGTATTAGCATTTTTAGAGGAACACACACACACACAGCCATATTCTATTGGTTATTTTTCTATTTTTAGGTATCACTATATATCTAAAATGAGATTTATGATAAGGAACTGGCTTACACAAGTATAGAGATTAGGAAATTCTATGATTTGCTATCTGCAAGCTCCAGACCCAGGAAAGTCAGTGGTGCAACTTGAAGTCCTGAGAGCCATGGCTGATGGTATAGATCCCAGTCAGCATCTGAAGGCCTGAGAATCAGGAGCAGGAGATATTGATGTCTCAGCTCAAGCCATCAGATAGAGTGAAATTCAACCTTCTTCTGCCTTTTTGTTCTATTCAGGCCCTTGGTGGATTGGATGACACCCACTACTTTGGGGAGAGTCATCTCCTCTACTCAGTTTACCAACTCAGATGCTCATCTTTTCCAGAAACACCCTCACAGACATAACTCGAAGTAATATTTTACCAGATATCTGGGCATACTATGGCCAAGTCAAGTTGACACATAAAACTAACCATCACAGAGGTTTGCTTGATTTGAAACAGTGGGTGATACAGTAGTGTTATTTGTAAAAGTGATGATCTTGGTGGTCAGCAAGTGGGAGAGGGCCAATAGCTCTAGTAGCCTGAGTTTTCATTCATGTTTGGGGTAAGATGTTCAAGGCTGAGGCTGTGCACATTCACAGCAGAGACAGGAGAGAGCCTAAGCTGTTCATGTACTCCTGGTCAACCCTGAAACTTTGCACATACCCACAGACTCAAAAGGGCCTAGCAGGAAGTAAAAGTAGGAATAGATTTGAGAATAGCCTAAACTTTGAATGTCTACTCCTACTCTCTACCGTAATCAGACGATAGTAGATGTACTGGTTCAGACATTTGAGTACAATCTTTTTACAACTATTAGCTGACTACTAAGCTGTGCTCATGCAGGAGCAACTCAGAAACCTGAGCAAGGACATCAGTGACTATGTAGTGTGCAGGAGACAGATCCACAGATTTATCCAAGGAAAGTTTCTAAGTAAGTAAAACAGACAAAACAGCAACAATAAAGCCATCAGAGGGGCAACAATAAAGCCATCAGATTCTGTAACAGAATCCAGAGTTGTTACAACCTATTATCTAAAATATTCAGTCTTCAACAAAATATGAGACATGCAAAGAAATAGGAAAGTATTTTTAGAGGGAAACACAGTTAATAGAAACTGTCTGTCAGTGTCCCCAGAGGTTGGATTTAGTGCACAAAAATTTCAAAGAAGCTATTATAAATACACTCAAAGCACTAAAGGAAACCATGTCTAAAGAATTAAAGGAAGGTATGACATCAATGAATCTACAAACAGGGAGTCTCGATAATAGGACAGAAATTACCAAAAAGAGTCACATGGAAATTCTAAAGTTGAGTGTAATAAATAAAAAGAATAATTCATTGGAGGGGCTCAATAGCAGATTCAAGATGTCAGAAGAGAGGATCAGTGAACTTAAAAATAGATCAATAAAAATTAATGAGAGAAAACAAGAACAAAGAAAATATGAACAGAGCCTCAGAGAACATGGAACATTAAATATACTGACATATGTTTAGAATGAAATTAATGAAAGTCCCAAAATAAAGAATACAGAGAAGGGGTTGGAAAAGATATTTGAATGAGTCATGACTGAAAACTTGCCAAAATTGACTTTATTTATTTTTAAATTTTTTGTGGGTACGTAGTAGGTGTTTATGGGTACAGGAAATGTTCTGATGCAGGTGTGCAAAGTGAAATAAGCACATCATGGAAGATGGGGTATCTATCCTCCAAGCATTTATCCTTTGAGTTACAAACAATCCAATTACATTCTTCAAGTTATTTTAAAAATGTACAATAAAGTTATTATTTTATCATTATTATTCTGAGGCAGGGGTTTACTCTGTCATGCAGGCTGGAGTCTAGTGGTAAATTTTAGTTCACTGTAACCTCTGCCTCCCAGGCTCAAGTGTTCCTCCCACCTCCACTTCCTAAGTAGCTGAGACCACAGGCACATGCCACCACACCCTACTACTTTTTGTATTTTTTGTAGAAATGAAGTTTCTCCATGTTGGCCAGGTTGGTCTTGAACTCCTGGGCTCAAGTGATCTGCCTGCCTTGGCCTCCCAAAGTGCTGGGATTACAGGCGTGAGCATCCATGCCAGACCAATTAAATTATTATTGACTATAGTCACCCTATTTTACCATCAAATAGTAGGTTTTATTCATTTTTTTCTATTTTTTTTTGTACTCGTTAACCATCCCCACCTCTTGCTCCAGTCACCCACTACCCTTCCCAGCCTCTGGTAACAACCATCCATCTACTCTTCATGTCCAAGAGTTTAGTTGTTTTGGTTTTAGGTCCCACAAATGAAAACATGCAATGTTTGTCTTTTTGTGCCTGGCTTATTTCACTTAACATAATGATCTCCATTTCCATCCATGTTGTTGCAAATGACTAGATCTCATTCTTTTTGTAGCTAAATAGTAGATGTACTATTGTGTAGATGTACCTTGTTTTCTTTATCCACTCATCTGTTGATGAACACTTAGGTTGCTTCCAAATCTTAGCTATTGATTCTTCTAATCCATGAACTTGGAATATTTTTTCATTTTTTGGTGTCCTCTTCAATTCTTTCATCAGTATCTTATAGTTTCCATTATAGAGATCTTTTACTTCTTTGGTTAATTTCTAGGTATTTAATTTTATGTGTGGCTGTTGTAAAAGGGATTACTTTTTAAATTTATTTTTCACATTGTTCACTGTTGGCATATACAAATGCTACTGATTTTTGTCGGTTGACTTTGTATCCTGCAAGTTTACTAAATGTGTTTAACAGTTCTAATAGATTCCCTCTGGAGTCTTTAGGTTTTTCCAAATATAAGATTATATCATCTACAAGCATAGGTAATTTTACTTCTTCATTTCCAATTTGCATGCCCTTTATGTCTTTCTCTTGTCTGATTGCTCTAGCTCAGACTACTATTACTCTGTTGAATAGCAGTGGAGACAATGGGCATCCTTGTTATGCTCCAGATCTTAGAGGAAAGGCTTTCCGTTTTTCCCCATTCAGTATGTGAAATCTGTCATCTATGGCTTTGATTATGTTGAGGTATGTTTCTTCTATCCCCAGTTTTTTGAGAGTTGTTTTTGTTTGTTTGTTTGTTTGTTTTTTGAGACAGAGTCTCTCTCTGTCACCTAGGCTGGAGTGCAGTGGCACCATCTTGGCTCACTGCAAGCTCCGCCTCCCAGGTTCATGCCATTTTCCTGCTTCAGCCTCCCGAGTGGCTGGGACTACAGGCGCCCGACACCATGCCCGGCTACTTTTTTGTATTTTTAGTAGAGACGGGGTTTCACCGTGTTAGCCAGGATGGTCTCTATCTCCTGACCTCGTGATCCACCCGCCTTGGCCTCCCAAAGTGAAGGGATTACAGGCGTGAACCACCGCTCCCGGCCTTTTGAGGGTTTTTATCAGGAAGGGATGTTGAATTTTTATCAGATGGCTTTTCAGCATCAATTGAAATCATCACATGGGTTTTATCCTTCGTTTTCTTGATATAATGTATCAGATTGATTGATTTGAGCATGTTGAACCACCTTTGCATCCCAGGGATAAATCCCACTTGGTCTTGATGAATGATCTTTCTAATGTATCATTGAATTTAGTTTGCTAGTATTTTGTTGAGGATTTTTGCATCAATATTCATTAGAGATACTGGCCTGTAGTCTTTGTCATTGTTGTGGTTGTTATTGTTGTTGTTGTTGTTTTTTGAATTGTAGTCTCACTCTGTCGCCCAGGCTGGAGTGCACTGGTGCAATCTTGGCTCACTGCAACCTCTGCCTCCCAGGTTCAAGGATTCTCCTGCCTCAGCCTCCTGAGCAGGTGGGATTACAGGTCTGTGCCACCACGCCTGATTAATTTTTTTGTATTTTTAGTAGAGATGGAGTTTCACCATGTTGGCCAGGCTGGTCTCAAACTCCTGACCTCAGGTGATCCACCTGCCTCAGCCTCCCAAAGTGCTAAGATTACAGATGTGAGCCACTGTGAACCACCATGCCTGGCTAGTTTTCGTTTTTTTTGGTGTATTTTTGTCTGGTTTTCTATCAGGGTAATAGTGGCCTCTTAGATTGAGTTTGGAAGTATTCCTTCCTCCTCTATTTTTTGGAATAGTTTGAGTAGGATAGCTATTAATTCTTCTTTAAATCTTTGGTAAAATTTAGAAGTGAAACCATCAGGTCCTGGGCTTTTCGTGACTGGGAGATATTTTTTATGGCTTCAAAAATATAGGACACTTCATTAATTTGTATGTCATCCTTGCACAGGGGCCATGCTAATCTTCCCTCTATCATCCCAAATTTTAGTGTATGTGCTACTGAAGTGAGCACCCAAATTTGATTTTAAAAACTCACATCTAACTGGTTAACAAATCCCAAACAGAATAAAGACAAGATTGTCATCTAGACACAGTGCAGCCAAACTCTTGAAAGTGAAAGGCAGAAAAACTTAAGAATAGCAAGAAAAAAGTGACTTATTACATACATGGGAACACCAATGTGATTGATGGCTGGCATCTCATCTGAAACAATGGCAGCCAGAAGGCAGGGGGATGGCAGAGCCAGAGTGCTAAAAGGAAAGAAAAAATACCCCACTGTATATCTAAGAAGTTATATCCAGAAAAACTACCCTTCAAAAATAAAGGCAATAAAGACATTTCAAAATAAACAAAGGTTGAGATAATTTGTTGTTAGCAGAACCGACTGTCAATAAATACTAAAGGAATCCTTCATGTTGAAAGGGCAGGACACTAGATACAACTTGAATCCATAGAAGAAATATAAAGCACCAGAAGTGATATATACGCTAATATAAGAAACTTTACAAATATATATTGCTTTTATATATATTTTATATATTCTCTTAATCTCTTTGAAAGAAAGATAAAACAGTAATTTGAACACACGCAAGGAGAAGGAAATGAAGCTATTATGCTGGAGCAAAGTTTGTATATTTTATTAGAATAGGTTGTGTTAATCTGAAGTGGATTGCAGTAAGTTGATTAATGTTGTAATCTCTAGAGCAGCCACTAAGAAGATAACAAAAAAATTAAAATAGTTAACAGAGGAATTAAAATGATACACGAAAAACCATTTATTTAGTTCAACAGAAGGCTGTCAAGAAAGAACAGAGGAATTAAAAAGAAAATAAACATACACAAAACAAATACAATGGCAAATGTAAAACCAGCCATATCAATAATTCACTTTTAACTAGGAATGATCTAAATTCCCTAATAAAAAGGCAGAGACTGTCAAGCTAGAGTTTTTTAAAAGCAAGAAAATGTCTTAAATATAAAACAAAGCACATAATTGCCAAAAGAAATTCACAAATGGGGTTTAATCAAAATTAAAAAAATTTGTGTTTCAGAGGACACCATTAGGAAAATGAAAAGACAAGCCACAGACGGAGATAAAATGTTCACAAATCATATGTCCAATGAAGAACTTGTTCACAAAATAGATGAAGAATTTTTATTCAATAAGACAACCCAATTAAAAAATAGAAAACAATTTGAATGCACAATCAACAAAGAAAATAGACAAATGGCCGATAAACGTATAAAAAGATGTTCAACATCTTGGCCAGGCACGGTGGCTCATGCCTGTAATCCCAGCACTTTGGGAGTCTGAGGCGGGCAGATCATGAGGTCAGGAGATCAAGACCATCTGGGCTAACACGGTGAAACCTGGTCTCTACAAAAAATACAAAAAAATTATCTGGGTGTGGTGGCAGGTGCCTGTAGTCCCAGTTACTCTGGAGACTGAGGCAGGAGAATGGCGTGAACCTGGGAGGTGGAGCTTGCAGTGAGCCAAGATGGCGCCACTGCACTCCAGCCTGGGCGACAGCGAGACTCCGTCTCAAAAAAAACAAAAAACAAAAAACAAACAAACAGGTGTTCTTAATTATTGCCAAAATTCAAATTAAAACACATCCTTAGAATGGCTACGATCAAAAAGACAGACAATCCTAAATGTTAGCAATATGTGGAGAAATAAAGTATCATACATTGCTGATGGGAATGTAGAATGGTAAAGCCTCTTGGGAACACAGTTTGGGAGTTTCTTAAAATGTTGAAAATAATTTACTATATCACCCAGCAATTCTACTCATAGGAGTTTGCTCTAAAGAAATGAAAACATATGTCCACACAAAATCATGTACACATAACAGCATTATTCATAACAGCCCCAAACAGGAAAAATCCAAATGTCCATCCAGGTAAATGGATAAGCAAACTGTGGTATATTCATGTAATAGAATACTATTAAGAAACTAAAAGGAACCTATACATACTACAACATGAATAATCCTCAAACACATTTTGCTAAGTGAGAGAAGCCAGACGCAAAAGACTAGATGTTGTACAATTCCATCCATATGAAGTATTCAGAAAAGACACGTTTAGTAGAGAACAATGATTGCCTAGGGCTGGCAAAGAAAATAGGGATTAAGTGCACATAGAAATTGGGGAACTTGTGGGGGTAATGAATTGGTTTTATAATATGTAAATTATATCTCAATAAGGCTGTTTGTAAAAATATTAAATCATAAAATACTGAATTATTTTAAAAGTTTCATTAAACAATTCAGGTAAATGCTTCCAGTGTTTGGATTTCTGAACATCTTTATGGTCAGATATGAGAGAAGCTTTTCAAAATGAATATTTGTAATACTTTTCTTAATTTTACTTTGGACCTATAGTTCATACATACACAGAACTATACCATGAATCAATTTTCCCAATCATTCACCTTTGTGGGATACTATTGGTCCAAAAATCTTCTGATGAATAAGTACCTTCCTTTAGGGACATGTCCTGTTAAATACCAACTAGCTCATCTTTTTTATAGTGCTACTTTGGGGAAATACTTTCAAAACCTATTAATATGTAGCCTTCCTTCATAGTATATTGTTAGACTACAAATATATTCTTCCTTATAATCTGCACACTGTATCACATGCCCTCATCCAACGGTGTTTGGCAGGTAGTAGTGTATGATTTGCTGACGAGTGTTGCTGTGTGTATCATACAGTAAAAGCTTTCAGCCCATGAGTATTCTCCCGTGTTATTTTGAGTTGAGTGTGTTCAGCCACCTGTGTTTATTCATCCACAGACTTTCTACCATTGTGTGTTATTGAGAAGAGTTTTGACTTATAATGGTATCAGAGGCACACAAGTGACTGTACAGGGCTTACTCCAGAGAATCAGTGAGAGAGCCTCCAGTTAGATGTAGATGCAAGACTTGCATTTAGTTAAGAATGGTTGATGTGCTTGCAGGGAAATGCAGTCAAAGTTGGCAGACACTTGGAGACAGGTAGGAGTCTTTTGACCTTATCATGAACAAACCTTGCCCACCGGGATGAGTGATCAACAGTTAAATGATGGATTTCTGGGAAAGAATCTCTAGCTTGGGAAAGTTATATCTTCAAGAACTGAAGAAAATGGAAGTCACTGTGTGAGTCAGGAATGTATACCCATGGGGATTTTCTATAACACCTCCATATAGCACATTCAGGTAGTGTCCCTGTGTCTGACAAAGCCTTCCAACTGTCACCCCTGCTGAATGGCTGAGGGTGGGGGCAGCAAGCTTATATTTTACAAAGATGAGCACCCAGTGTTTCTGTCTTCAGGGACGCTGTCCTGGCCTCCTTGTGCTAAGTCTTGCCCTTTGTACAGTGGGTACTCCATGTTGCAATTGGAGTGATCTTTTAAAATGAATGTTATGATAGTGTGTTTCCTGCTCTAAACCAATGAAGGGCCCCCATTGGCCTCAGGATAATAGCCAAACTCAACAGTAGGGCCTGCACTGCCCTACCTGTCCATCTTGCCTCATCATTCACTACTCCTTGCTCCTCCAATTCCAGTCTTTTGTACATGTGGCTCCCCCTGCTTGAATCACCTTGGTACTGACCCCACACCTATCCCACTGCTCTTAAACACACACACACACAAACACACCCCTGAAGACACACAGGGTAACTCTTCCTTATTTTTCTGCCTCCCCTGATTGCTCGACAGTGTGTTACAAACCTCTGTTAAGAGCTCCTTTAGTATTTCCTGCATCCTGTTTTCTTGCACTTACCACACTTACAGCAGGCACTGCTAATCGCCTTCCCAACACCCATTCTACATTTTTCCTTGTTAGTAGAGCCCTGATTTTTCTCAGAGTAACAATGTGCTCAGTTAAAAAAATAGTTACCTTCCCAGACTCCCTTGCAGCTGTGTGGTGTCATATGACTTAGTTATAGCCAATGACATGTAAGGGAAGCCTACTGGGTCAAATTTCCAGAAAGTCATTGTTTCCATTTAAAGCAGAAGCAGGCTCAACTAGTCTGTACATTGTTTTGCCTTTGTCCTTCACATTGTCTCCTCTGCCCATTTGGAATTTGGATTTGAGCCTTAAGGAGCAGCAGACATCTTAGGAAATCAGAAATGAGGGCAAACACCAAGGATGGCAGAGCAGGAACATTGAAGGGGCCTGTGGTCTTATCAACAACAGGAAACTGCCTTAACTGTCTGGGACTGTCTACCCTTGGATTTCTGTCTCTCTCTCTCTCTCTCTTTTTTTTTTTTTTTAATAATTTTTATTGAGACAGAGCCTTGCTCTGTCACCCAGGCTGGAGTGCAGTGGTGTACTCCTAGGCTCAAGCCATCTCCTATCTCAGCCTCCCAAGTAGCTGGGACTACAGGCACGTGCAACCACTCCCGGCTGGATTTCTTTTTACATGGGCATGTTTCTGTTAAATTCCTATTTTATTAATGTGTTACATGGGGCTGAACGCATTCCTAACTAATCTAGTACAACTTTTTAACTGGCTGTTTACTTAACTGACTTTATTTCTGATGAGTGGCATTCCCAGTGACTGGAATAGTACTCAGCAGGAAATTGGTGTTGAGTAAATGTCTGCTGAATCAATAATTAGTTGGATAAATGAATCAAGGTCAAAATGCATGGATTTTTCCATGATTTGTATTTATTCTCCTTAGGCATGTTTCCCATCCAAGGGGTGGGAGGGAGGTGTCTCAGTATTCCCTAAGAATTTTTGATATACTCTTCAGAGCAAAGTTTCTCAGCCTGGGCTTAATGGACATCTGGGGCCAGATAGTTCTTCCTCATGAGTGAGGGAATGTGCTCTGCAATATTCAATGTCCAGCAGCATCTCTGGTCACTACCTACTAGATGCCAGTAGCACTCCTGCCCCTCTCCAGTTGTGACAAACAATAATGTGTCCAGAGATTGCCAGGTGTTCCCTGGGTGGCAAAATTGCTCCTGGATGAGAACTACTATTCTAGAGAAGAGAGCCTGAAGTTGAGTTCTATGAACTATTGGGTAGGACATGTATGCATGCACCCCCTAAAATAATGTGAAAATGTTGTTATGTATACATGCATTGCTTTGGGGAGAGGGCCTACAACTTTCATTATATTCTCCAGGAGGCCAATGGCTCAGCCAGGTTAAAAGCCATTGCTCTAGAATTTTCAAGCTGCTTTTCAACTATTCACCATGTTTCCCTTTAACCTCCTATACACCTTGAACTTAATAGGCAGAGAGGCTGATTAAGAGCACTGCTTAATGACTATGCAAGTTTTAATTAAGTGTTCAAGTCTAATAAACTAGAATTGCTATGAGGCCCACAAAACAAGCCTTTTGATATTTTCGAGAGCTGCTATAAATATGGAAATTGAGGATGGTATTCTTGTGCCTTATAACCTAACAATCAATCCACCTAACAAAGGAGAATCAAATTGCAGTTTTGAAACTCTAAATGCAGTAGTAATTGGATGAAAAGTAGGAAGAGAAACTCTCATAAACATATGACTTAAAAATGGTCTCAAGTGAATATATACCAGCAGGAAAATTTGAATTATAAAAAAGAAATAAGATGGATGTAAGCCTGACTGAACTGAATTTAATGGTCGATGTTCTCACTTACTTAATCACATAATGCCACTACTTGGGACTCTATATTACTGAAGCAAATCATTTGTTGCATCCAAAGGGAGCCATAATAATGCAAAATGTGCCATGAAATACCCAATTAAATTATTTTAACACATTGGAGATTGTGGGCCAGTGCACGTGTCCTAGTCATCCCTCAGGCTGACAGTCTGTAGAGTCTGATCTGTGTTTAATATCTGGTTTGTATTTCTCCACTCTGGCGCGCGCGTGTGTGTGTGCGCGCGCGCGCATATGCATGTGTACGTGGGTATTCACTGCTCAGCTCTAGCTCAGAAGATGTTTGAGTACAGCACATCTGGGAATATAAGGAATAAAAATAATCTATAAATAAGACAGTCACTTCCCTGAGCACTCCTAGGGGAAGCTGGGAACATAGCATAAGTGGAACTCGGAAATGAGGTTTCCTGAACTTTCTACCATGGCAGAAGCTTATTAGAAGTGAATCTGCCAGGGACATGTATCTTGCTAAGTGATAAAATAGGGTTGTCTGCTGGAAACAAATATTTCAGTTGCTTGCATTAGTTTGAGGCAGGGATGGGGGAGAATGTACAAAACTCCCCTTTTCACCTGCAAATTGCCTTAATTCTAATTATTCTATATTACAACTAAGGATGTATGTAGATGAATCACATACAGTTTAAATATATGTTTTTTGAATATAAAAGTCATATGTATTTATTATATAAAAATATAAAAAAAGAAAATGAGAGTTTTCTAGGACATTACCACCAAAAGACAACCACTCAATATATTTCCTTTTCACCTGTGCCAGAATCTAAAAAACTTAAAAACTTTTTTTATTAATACAGAAAGCTGTGATAATAGCATGCAATGCTTGGGTACAGAGATAGTAACCATTCATTTTTGAATATAAATGTTCCTGTTTATTCCCCTCAAAGACCCTTGCACACATACATATATGTAAATGAGATGTTGTCCACCTAATATTCTATCATGGATATCTTTCCAAGCCAATAGTCAGGTCCATGTTTGCACAACAAAGCTTTATTGTTTTCATATAAAAAAGCCTGTTGGTCACGTGCGGTGGCTCATGCCTATAGTCCCAGCATTTTGGGAGGACAAGGTGGGCGAATAACTTGAGGTCAGGAGTTCGAGACCAGTCTGGCCAACATGGTGAAACCCCATCTCTTTTTTTTTTTTTGAGACGGAGTCTCGCTCAGTCGCCCAGGCTGGAGTGCAGTGGCTGGATCTCAGCTCACTGCAAGCTCCGCCTCCCGGGTTCACACCATTCTCCTGCCTCAGCCTCCGGAGTAGCTGGGAC
>NW_012105198.1:2438712-2450958 GCF_000951045.1 Mandrillus leucophaeus | reverse complement strand
TTCAGAAAAGAGAATAATAATACCTCAGGCCCACCATTCACATTAACATTGTGCACATTGAAAAACATATATGTCCATTTATTGGATTTTACAGAAATGGGATTCGACTTAACTATTCTAGAGAGCCAGCTGTCATGTGCTCTGTGCTTTTATGCAAATTTAAAAAGGTGCCCTCTTCCTGGTGTATACAGCTCTCATCTGCCTCCCTGGGTGTGTGCAAGATTCAAGCTGCTCAAATATAGGCGGCACCTCTGCTGTTTCGTAATTTGATCTTTTCAGTTAGCAGTGTGTGGAACACATCTATTATCATATATAGAGGTACTACTACTGCCACCACCATATCCACATCACTACTACAAGAGGGAACACTTAATTATAGTGCTTATCTCACTCTAGGTACTGTTCTGAGAGTTTGAGAAGTCCTTAAACAACTATGTAGTAGGTACTATTATTTCTCCATTTTATAGATGGAAGGAATGAGACATACAGAAATTAAGTCACTTGTCCAAAGTCATCCAGCTAGTGAGTAGCAGGACTAGGATTTGAACGCGGCAGTCTAGTTTCTGAGTCTGTGTTTTTAACTACTCTGCAATTCTAATTAATCTCTTTTTGGCAATGTCTTTTTTCCCCCCCTTTTAAAACAATGTTACAGTGAACATTTTTCCTTAGGATAATTTTCTACTTAGTTTTTATTTAATAAACACTATTAAATAACACCAAATGCCTGACACTGCTCTAAGTACTTTATAAAAATTAATTCACTTAATTCTCATAACAATGCTAGGAGTCAGGATTTATTACAAACTTCATACTGTATGTGAGCCACAGAGAGGGTAACTAGAATAAATGCCAGAGCTGGGATGACAGTCTGGGCACTTTGGCTAAAGGGTCTTTCCTTAACCATCAACTTATATAGCTTCTTCCTCTCTTCAAGAAGCAAGGAAGCATCATGGACCATTATTTGGATATAAAACTACCAGGTTGTATGGAAGAAAGAGTATACCAACATATATGTATTCTCTTTTGTTCCAGTGATCTTTTTCTATGCATATGAAAATATAATTAAGATTATACTGAACACCCAAATTTATCCAATAATTAATTTCCTTATTAAAAATTATTTAGAAACTAAGATAAAAATTAAATTTCTAATGATAAACCATCCAGAGATAATCGTTAATATTTGCAATAAGCTTTACAGTATTTTTTATGGAAGTATAAATATACACACATTAAATGTAAAATTGCTATCCTTCTTGCAATGAAAATGAGTTTTGACATTAAATAGACTTTAAAACTATAGATTTTATTGCAGCCAGAACAGTGAATTATAAAGGTGAATTATAGTATATTTAACAAGCCAATTATTGAAACAGGTTACTTCCAGGTTTAGGTTTTTTGCTGGAAAAAACAGTGATGAACCCCTTCATACATTATTCTTGGTGTGACTTTCTATTAAGGTAGATTCTTGGAAGAGAAATAATTAGGTCTAAGACTATAAATATTTCAGGGCTTTAGAGATATAACTTTTAGTTAGCTTGCAACATAGTCATTTTTTCTAATTTGCTAAAAACTATTCACAAGTACCATTTTACTCTTTGAATAATATACAGGTATATAGTTACTGTACCTTACTTAACCATTTTGCTCCAGTTTTAGACTGCTGTTGATAATTTAAAGTTAATATCCCCTTTTGATAACTATTAATACCTTACACCTCCTTTAACGTAATTTTTAGACAGTATTTGAATCATTGATAATTTTAGGAATAAAAAATCATTTTGGTTTTGAAAAATTATTTCCCAGCCTGAAAATTTTCCTTTAGCATTTTTTGGAGTTCAGGTCTGATGGCGACAAATTCTTTTAATTTTCTTACATCTGAAAATGTTTTTATTTTGTCATCAAATTTTTTTTTACTATATGTGCCAAAGTGAATACTTGTCTTCATTCCTGAAAGATATTTTAGTTGGATATAGAACTTTCTTTGGACAGTTGTGTGTGTGTGTGTGTGTGTGTGTGTTTTAAATTCAGGACTTTATAGATGTTGTTCCACTGTCTTCTGGTCTCCATAGTCGCTGATGAGGAGTCTGTGATAATGTTGCTCCCTTGTATGTAATGCGTCATTTTCCTCTGGCTGCTTTCAAGATTTTCTCCTTATTTTTGGCTCGCAGCAGTTTTGTTATGATGTGATAGGCATCATTTTCTTTGTGTTTATGCTGCTCGAGATTTGCTTATAAAGGTGTAAATATATAATTTTAACCAAATGAGGGAAAATTTGAATTATATGTATTAAAATATTTTTCTACCCATCTTTTTCTTTGTGTCTCTTTCCCTCCCTCTCTCTTATTTCCTTCTAAGACTATAATTATAGAAAAGCTAGACAATATGTTGTTATTTCAAAGTTCTCTGAGGCTCTGTATGTTTTTCTTTAGATTTGATAATTTCTTTTGATCTAAAATTTCACAAAGTCTTTCCTCTGCCATCTCCATTTTCTGTTAAGCCCCTGTACTGACTTTTATTTTTATTTTATTTATTTATTTATTTTTGAGACAGGCTGGAGTGCAGTGGCACATTCTCGGCTCACTGCAACCTCCACCTCCTGGATTCAAGTGATTCTTTTGCCTCAGCATCCCAAGTAGCTGTGATTACAGGAGGACACCATCATGCTCGGCTTATTTTTGTATTTTTAGCAGAGATGGGGTTTTGCCATGTTGACAGGCTGTTCTTGAACTCCTGACCTCAAGTGATCTGCCTGCCTTGGCATCCCAAAGTGTAGAGTTTACAGGCATGAGCCACTGCACTTGGCCTATGCTTACTTTAATGTTGCAGTTTTCAGTTAGAAGATTTCCATTTGGTTTTTTAAAATTTAAAAATTTATTTTGTATTTATTTTTGAGACAGGATCTCACTCTGTCCCCCAGGCTGGAGTGCAGTGGTGCGATCATAGTTCTCTGCAGCCTCAGTCTCCCAGACTCAAGCAATCCTGCCTCAGCTTCTTGAGTAGCTGGGACTACAGGCATATGCCCCACACCTGGCTATTTTGTTTTTCAATAGAGATGAAGTCTCCCTGTGTTGTCAAGGCTGGTCTCAGACCCCTGGCCTCAAGAGATCCTCCCATCTCAGTCTCCCAAAGTGCTGGGATTACAGGCATGAGCCACCATGTTTGGTGTTGGTTCTTTTTGTTAAAAATAATTTCCATTTTTCTTCTCATTCATTATAAGCAAAATTTTATCTACTTCATTGGCAATAGTTAGAATAGCTGCTTCAAATTCTTTTCAATTCCAACATCTGGGTCATCTCAGGATTGGTCTCCATTTATTGTCTCTACTCTTGAGACTGGATCACAGTTTCTAATTCTTTACCTGTTGAGTAACTTTGGATTGTATCCTGGATACACATTGGACACTATCATATTCCTCTCAAGAGCATTGGTGTTTTTGTTTTATCAAGCCATTAACTTGGTTGAACTGAAATTATAAACTCTGGGCTGGGTGTGGTGGTTCACGCCTGTGATTCCAGCACTTTGGGAGGCCGAGGTGGGCGGATCATGAGGTCAGGAGTTTGGGACCAGCCTGGACAATATGGTGAAACCCCATCTCTACTAAAAATACAAAAATTAGCCAGGGGTGGTGGCATGTGCCTGTAGTCCCAGCTACTTAGGAGGCTGAAGCAGAAGAAACACTTGAACCTGGGAGGTGGAGGTTGCAGTGAGCCGAGATGGTGCCACTGTACTCCAGCCTGGGCGACAGAGTGAGACTGTCTGAAAATAAAAAAACAAAAAAACTCTTGTCTTTTGAGCATCAGCTCAAATCTCAGTTCAATTCTGTATCCTTGTCTAGGCTGTTTCAAAATCTGCTCTGTGCATACTTAGTTCACAGGTCAGACACACATTTGGGTAGAGTACATATGCAGAAATTGGAGTTCTCCCTTTTGGCTTTCTCGTCTCAAAAATTCTCTCCTTACTTTCTAGTGGCTATGATGGCCCCAGACTCTGTTCTCCTGTTCTTCCGGTCAGAAAAATTATAATTCCTCTTGCAGGGTTTTATCTACTCCATGTGGAGCTGACTTTAGCTTGCTTTCAGGCTTAAAGCCATAGAGACTGTGGCACAGTCATAGCTCACTGCAGCCTCAATCTCCCAGGTTCAAGCAATCCTCCCGCCTCAGCCTCCTGAGTAGCTAGGACTAAAGGCACACGCCACCATGCCTGGCTAATTGTTTTGATTTTTAATAGAGATGAGGTCTTGCTATGTTTCCCAGGCTCATTTTATGCCTTTCTTTTCTTCCAGGTTTTGACTATCCTCCTGAATATGTTTTTGTTCACTCTCCAGTACCTTCAGGTCATTGTTCTTTTTTTTTTTATTTTGTGTTTTATCCAGAGTTTATAGCTGCTATGTTTGGTACCCCTGATTTCTGTTAGGAGTCTCTTTAGCCAGACCAGAAGCTGGACTCTCACATGTTCTAAGGAAGTAATATAATTTATCTTCCAACAGTTGAACCTCTGAGGCAGGTTATACCCACAAACTTCAATAGCACTTTTTTTGGTAGCACTCATGGGATTTATTATTAAATAACTATTTGCATACTTATTTGTTTAACACGTCTTTCCCATGAGAGCCTGGAATCCTGTGATCCCAGCACCTAGCCCTGGTACATAGTGGCAGCCCATTAAATATTTGTTGAGATGAATACAAACAGGAGCTGACGAGGCCTAAGTCAGGACAAAGCCACTGAACGTAGAAAGAACAGGATATGTTTCAGGGAAACTTCAGAGAAAGCTGTAAGGGAATTTACTTCTTGGCTAGATGATTTGGGGCTGTGAGGAAGCTGGAGGAGCAAGCCTCCAGGATTCTAGTTGGAGGTACTCGGCGGATGGTTAATACACAGAGGACAGGTACAAGAGGGCTGTGCTTTAAGACCGGGTGTTCCAAGCACTGAGAAAAATGATTCTTTGGTCTCTGCATGTTGATGAATCCTCCTAATTTGTGATTAGCATTTGACCTGCCCATTTTTGTCTGGGATTGAGATTCAAGAAGGAGCAGTAACCAAGTTTCTAATTCTTCTCTCCTGTTCAGGTGCAGCTGGATCTGCTGAGAGAAGTGAGCAGGTCTAGAATCCAGGGAGTCTATTAAGGAAGGGTGTTTCTCTATGATAAGAAGCTGAGTGTTGAAATGTAATCCTCCAAATCTTTGTCTCCCCAGGACTCCATTAAATTGTTCCTATTAGCGTGATTGCACCAAGATACCACAAGAGCAGGGAACTATTAGAAAACCTGAAAATGAGGGGAGAGATTTTGGAAGCTATGCCTCAGCCATGATTTAGGAGTTTCACTAAATTCATAAGTGGAAATGTCTGACAGCCTCAGAACCTGAAATCTTTCATCTTCCTGGTGGAATACAAGCTCGATTGTGCAGTAAAATGAAAACCGGTGGTGAACACTGCAGTAAAGTTCACGTTCCCTTAGTAGCGAGGTTGGGATGAGAGCATAATTACTCCTAGAAATGCTGTCCTGGGCCCCCTTTCCTGTACACGGCCACGAGAAAGACAGCATCTATTACCTGATTCTAGGGCACTAGCCAAAGGTTTCCCATTAGCACCTTTGATTGCATCTGGAGTCACAGGCTTTCAGCTAATTTTTCAATGAGGAGTTGTTGTTTTTCAAACCTCAGTTAAGACATTTAGCACCAGGAACACCTCCGCTGAGGGACTCCCCCTGCAATTAAGAAAAACAAGTTTCCAAGGGGGAGAAAGCTTTGTTGTGAGCTGTAAGTTGCAGAAGGATTTCTGTTGCCACTTCTGTGTTGAGGCGGTCCTCATCAGGATGTCTGGTTCTCTGCCACCCACCCCCACAGCTATGCACTAGGGGACTGATTACCTTGTAGTAAGGGGGAGTTAGAAGTGGAAACAAGATGATGAAGGATAAAACAAGTCCAGCAACTGGATAGGGACTTGCAGAAACAGACTCTAGTGCATTCATAGTATTTTGCACAACAGAACAACATTGCTAACCAAATGTCAATGACCCTCACCTGTGGACTCTTTCCCATGCAAGCAGCTAATTCTGAGGGTTCCAGGGGCCATATCTGGCGAGCACTCTCATCACATCTCCTTTACTTCTCTGCACCACCCACCTCATTGCATCCCATCCTATGCATCGCAGGGTGCAGCCTGGTCCAGCCAAATAGGCACCACAGACACTCTGAGGTGCTCTTCTGAGCACTAAAGTTGCTCTCCTGTTCCCCACTGTGGTCTGCCTGAGTCTGCAAGGTCCCAAGGCTCCCTCTTCAATTCCCTCTATAATGCAAGCCTGCGTGTGCCCAGAGCTCCATGAGGCTCTTCCTGAAAACAGCCCCTGCACGTCTCCCGGGCTGCCTTGCTCTCTGCAGTTGTGATTGTCACAGCGGAGCCCTACAGCCAGCTTTCTGTAGATACTGAGGTCTAGACTGCGCCCCAGACCACTGAAATTAGGATCCCGTGGAGTAGGCCTTGGTATTGTGATTTATAAGCTCCCCAGGTGACTCTAATGGTCGTGGGGGCTGAGCACCAGGGCTCTGCAAGACGCAGGTCAGAACCTGACCTCTGGCTGGGCTGGGCAGGGCAGAGGGTTGCTGCTTCCTTGTCTCCCCATCTCCAGTCCCAGATGCCTGCAGGTCTCTTTCCTCCCACACAGTTAGATGTCTGCCTTTGCACGGTCCTGGCGATAACTCACCAGCTTGGCTAGAGGCCAGACTTTGGATTCCAGTTTACTCGTAAACGTTGTAAGTAGCAATTTCAAGTACTTCTTTTGTTCTCTGCTGATAAATGTGGTGTGAAGCTGTGAGCTCGGTGTCTTACGGATAGGAAAAAATGTGGAGTGGAAGCCTTAACATAGCCACAGAATCCATTTCTGGCAGTATGACCTTCAGTCACTTAAACCATCTGAACCTCAGTTTTCTTACCCGTAAAGTGGGAATGCTGTAGTAGTATCTACCTTGTGGAGCAGAAGGTGGGTGATGTATACAAAAACATTTTGTATTAAGTAAGACGGTATGGAAAAGCAACACCTTGCTATTTGATGATTATCCAGCTGGTCTTGTA
This sequence comes from Mandrillus leucophaeus, assembly GCF_000951045.1. Taxonomy (NCBI): domain Eukaryota; kingdom Metazoa; phylum Chordata; class Mammalia; order Primates; family Cercopithecidae; genus Mandrillus; species Mandrillus leucophaeus. The sequence goes on along the minus strand of NW_012105198.1, from coordinate 2,443,885 downwards.
GATCTGGGACTTGAACCTAATACAGTGAGTATCACTGACTCATCATGAATTCATTACCGCTATTGGAAAAGCTATTCTGGGCCGGGTGAAGTGGCTCATGCCTGTAATCCTGGCACTTTGGGAGGCTGCTCATTTGAAGTCAGGAGTTTGAGACCATCCTGACTAACATGGTGAAACCCCGTCTCTACTAAAAATACAAAAAAATTAGCCCGGCGTGGTGGCGTATGCCTGTAATCTCAGCTACTTGGGAGGTTAAGGCAGGCAAATTGCTGGCACCTGGGAGGCGGAGGTTGCAGTGATGAACAATGATGAAGATTGTGCCACTGCACTCCAGCCTGGGTTACAGAGCGAGAGTCCATCTCAAAAAACAAAGCTATTCTCAGCACATGTCCTGGTGATGAAACCTTAATGCCTCATGCCTTGTCTTTGTAAACGGGGAGCAGCTTTATCACTATTGTTTAATTCTGAGATATTCTATAATAGCACCATTTTCTATTGGCATAATTGTTCATCTTCCCAGTACCAGGAATTCTGGCCCTGGAATATTCTCATTTTTCTAGAAAGGTACCATCTAAACCAGAGGCTCTCAAATATTTGCCATAACAGAATCACCTGGAAGGTGTGTTAAAACAGATGACTGGGCCCCAGCCCCAGAGTTTCTGATAGAGTAAATTTGAGTGCTGCCCAGTAATTTGAATTTCTAACAAGCTCCCAGGTGAAGTTGATGCTGCTAGTTCAGGGAACCCACATGGAGAACCACTGTGTAGACTTTCTCTATAGGTTGTCACAGCATAACCTCTAGGCCAGTGTTTTTATCCTTAGCTTCACCTTAGAATTGCCTGGAGAGCTTTTAAAAATACTGACCCCTGGGACTCACCCCACACTGATGGAATTGGTGTCTGTAGATGGGGCCAGGGCATCACGATTTTTTTAAATGCTCTGCTCCAAGGGTTGTTTCAATGTGCAGCCAGAGGTGAGAAGCGCTGTCTTGGCCTAAATCACATTTCCATGCTTCCAGTCTTGTGCCCTATCACTCATTCTCTGCTCAGCAGCAGACGTTATTTTTAAAATGTGAATTAGCCAATATCACGGCATTTCTCTGCTTCAAACAACTTCGTTTACTTTCCCATGTGCTCAGGATCTGTACTGACCTCCAGACTCCGCTAAACCTACTTCCTTCTGACACTGCAGCCGCACTCTGTCTCCGCATCTCACATAGGCACCAGCACATGAGCCTCCTTTCTGTTCCTCCAACAGGTCGAGCCCTGCCCCATGCCAGGTCTTGGCCCTTGTCTTCTCTGGATGGGCTGCTCCTTCCTTCTGTTCTTTGAGCATCAGCTCAAATGTTCCCTTTCTAGAGAGGCCTTCCTTGGCCATCCATGTTTACATGGCCACCACATAGACTTGTGCAGCTTAAGGGCTGTGCAATTCCATGGGACCCCCTTCATATCGTGGTTACGCTCTCATATTTCTTTGTCTACCATCTTTGTAGCCCTGATCAAATTTTAATGTTTTATTTATTTACTTGATTACTAGTGTATAATCTGTCTCCCAAACTAGAAATTGGCTTCCAGAGGGTAAGGACTGTGTCTGCCTCAGTCACTGCTGTTCAAGGTCCCTGCCAGGTAGTAGGTCCACAGATATATTTGTTGAATAAATGAATCCTTTAAATCACGGACTGCAGGTACTTTGTTCTGTGACAACTGCCGCAAGGGATCAGCAACTCCAGACAAACCTGAAGATAGATTTTTATGGCCGTTGGGCTATATCTGGGGACACTGGAGGCCAAGCTGGCTTCCCCTTGCTCTGAGTCGACTTCTCAGTGTTTGCCCATCACAGCCTAGGTCAGACAGTGGTGGGAGGGACTGGCAGAGCAGCACCCACACTGTGCTTGGCAGGGAGATATGACGGGTGATTAAGGAGCCCTGGAATGCTTCTCTTACGGGGGGTGGAGCTGGAGAAGTGTCAGTAATTGATAATTGCTCATTTTAAATGGAGGGTTTATAGGCTAATCTCAATTAATTGTTTCTGAAAGAGTAGTAAAATTAGGCAAGGAGGCCATCCGCGATGATGACTTGTGAGGGGCGGCTGCAGAGACAGGCGATGAGCATCGCGGAGGTCAGAGCCATCTGCGTGTGAAGGGCATCGTGCGGCCAGAACGAGGGGTCCTGGCTGAAGCATAGTCTTTCAAGGAGCCTAAATGGCAGTTGCAAGGTTACATTTCTAGTGTAAGAAAAGGCTCAGAGGACAGAATCCTGTGCTACAGAGAAGGAATGTAGAGTCACAAAGGGTCAGATCTGAAAATCTGGTCATCAGAAGTAGGCAGGTTCTCTTTCTACAGATTTTTTTTCCTTCTTAAGCACAAAGAAGTTTTTCACAATTGATACATACCCCTATACTTTTTGCAGATGCAATATTTACTCCTAGGATTCATGCAAAGTAGTGCATAATGCAAATTTCTATGCAAAACTGAAGTGAGATGGAAAGAAATGAACAACTCATAATTATCCTTGAATATCAGGATAATAGGAAACATGGTCCAAAATGTAGCCACCCACCCATACTCATCAAGTCAGTGAGTGTGTTAGGCACATATTATTCAAAATTTTTGGTGGGGCATTGTGGCTCACGAGCACTTTGTGGGGTTAGTCCTGGGGTCAGTATTTTTAAAAGCTCTCCAGGCCAAGGTGGACAGATCACTTGAGCCCAGGAGTTCAGGACCAGCCTGGGCAACATAGTGGAACGTCATCTCTACAAAAAAAAAAAAAAAAAAAAAAAAAGAAAAGAAAATTAGTTGGGCATGGTAGTGTGTATATGTAGTCCCAACCTATTTGGGAGGCTGAGGTGGGAGGATAACTTTAGCCTGGGAGCTGGGGGTTGGAGTAAGCTAATACCACTGTACTCTAGCCTGGGTGACAGAGTGAGATCCTGTCTGAAAAATAAAAATTTAATAGTAAATTAGAAAATGTCACTAGGACATCAGATCTGTGTGTTTGCCTCTGTATAGTGGTATAAAGTCACCTGCGCAAATAAATTTAGATAGAAAAGTATGAGTTGATTTTAAAGGACACAAACAACTAACAAAATAAAGTAAGAAGATAAAGCAACAACTACATAGGGGCTTGAGAATTACCAGGAACTAGGATTAGTGCATTCAGACCTAGGCAAATGATTAAGCATTTTTTTCTTTGTTTTATGAATGGAATTGTGAGGAAAATTGCTTTGCTACACACATCTTCAGCATAAAAATTTGAGAAGAGGGGGATTAACTGGCACCTTTGGTGACCTGTTTGTTCTTTGAATGGACTGGATGTTTAAGGGAGGTTCGGGGAGGAGGGCAGAAAAGCAAGGAGACTCTACTTAATCAACTGGATTAGCCTAATCAGTTTTGGCTTTCCGATTGATAGAAGACAGATGCTGCCATCAGATGATGCTAGCTTCCTCCAAAAGTCTGCACTGCCTCTGGATACAACCTGGAAATCCTTTCTAGCATCCTTTGGCCCTGACAGGAAGACAAAGTGGGCAAGGCTCAGCAAAGGCAATCTTTTCCTATGTTTAAAATTTAAAGCACGCTTTAAAATTCTTATTTGCACTAGCCAACTTCAAATGCTTAATAGCATCATGTAGCTAGTAGCTACCATATTAGACAGCACAAACAAGGAATATTTGTTCCTGTAAAGGTTCATTGGCCAGTTGTGAATCAATGAATTCTTTTTGAAACTTTGGACCAAATCAGCCTATTTTCCTGAGGGATGTGGGGTACACGGGTGGGTGTGCTGGGGTGGGAAGATGATCAGCAGCCAGTAAGGTTTTTTCCATTTTCTCATTCCTCACCATTTCTTAGTCTACGTGCATCCCCCCAGGATATGCCTCTTGTCAACATGCTGCTCCATCTGAGGTTGATTGTCTTCTCCACATGAATTCCGTGTGTATCTTGGGTTTACTAATTCAAAGGAATTCTTGCTATTTCTGGAGAGGGTTAATATGCAATGAATCAAAAAGGAAAAATCATGTCCTTTCCCTCAAGGCAGTGAAATAATCCATAGGCAATGCTAGCTCTCTTTGGCAGACAGTATATTCAAAAGAATGAGAAAAGAGGTGACTTAAAGGTGGAAGGAAATTTATTTTGGAGTTTCTCCGAGTGGAGTCAGCAGATTGAACTAGAAAAGTCAGAAGTGGATGTTGAAAACTCTGGATGTTTTTGTTGTATGGATCTCGTCCCTTGCAGCCCAGACTCACAGCTGCACTTTGAGTGATGCCGAAGAAACATCGATTGAGTGCTAAGAAAACAAGTATCTCCACTCGATTGGAGAAAATACAATGTGCCACACGCTTAGTGAAAATCAATAATGCAGGAAAATTTACTGACTTCTATTCATATCTTAGTTGCCCTAATTGTAGAAGCTGGCGAAGTCACTGGTTTTTGAGATTTAGAGGTTAAGCAGAACGTACCAATCACTAGCTTTTTGGTAGACCTGAAAAGAGTCTTAATTGAGCTGTTTTCTATGATCATGGAATGAGAAACAGGTAGAGAAAGCTGGCCGAAAAACAGGTTGGAGACTCCTGTGCTAAGAGCTGCTTCTAAGAGTTTGGGGTTTGTTGTGTAAGAGAGAATAATGAAGAAGTGCTTCGAGCAAGGTTTCTCAAAGTAGAAATCCTCGCCCGGCTCACTTCTTCCACATAAGTCATCCACCTGGCCCTGATTGGGATTTGAGTTTGTGACCTTGCTTTGGGGGAATCTTAAGCATTGCTTATAAATAGGCCAATTTGAAGGCCAAGAGAGAAGGGAGGGAGAGCCTTCGAGGAACTCTGGACTGGAGGATTTGTCTGTTGTGGTCAGAATTGGAGGTAAAATCTGTCTACTATGGGTCATCCCTTTATGAGCTATTTTAAAAGAAGGAATTTAGAAACAGTGAGAGAATTAGAATGTAGGGCAGGGGAGAGCTAGTGGAAGGGCGTGGATACAGAAGGACGGATGATGATTGAACTCTGGGCAGTAATATGATGAATTATAGTCCTAGCCCTTGAATGATGGCTAGAAGTCATCGAGTTTTTCAATTTTACTAAGTTGTCACTCACATGTTATATTAGCTGAACCGATAACTGCTGCATCCTGCTCAGAAGGGGAAACAGCCCTCCATGCTACATTGCCACTTGCATGGTATTGATTTTG
>NW_012105198.1:2400842-2437933 GCF_000951045.1 Mandrillus leucophaeus | reverse complement strand
TCCCAGAAAGGAAGATTTGTTTATGGAGACAGTAGGCCAGGTAGGTCTTAGTGAGGCAGATCTAGGTACTTAGGTGCCGTGGGTACTTTTCTGCCTCTCTGCTCGGCTGGGATTTGGGATCTGAAGCTGACTTCTGTTGATTATCAATGTTCATTTAGACATGACCATGGAATACTGATTCTACTCCCTTCTCTGCCCTCCCCACACTCTTGGGTGATGTCGAAGAGTGACTTTTGGGAGAATCTTGAAATCTGGAGGTGGTTTGTAGGTGTGATATCTTGACCTTGATCTTTGACCTAGGAATCTAGGGCCTCATTTTTGGTATTTTTTCACTGTAATCTGTTTTGTTTTACTCTATTCTATGTCTTTTATTTTATCTTATTTTTTATTTTTTGAGAGGGAGTCTCACTCTGTTGCCCAGGCTGTAGTGCAGTGGCGTGATCTTGGCTCACTGGCACCTTTGCCTCCTGGGCTCAAGCGATTCTCCTTCTTCAGCCTCGCAAGTAGCTGAGATGACAGGTGTGCACCACCACGCCCAGCTAATTTTTTTGTATTTTTGTAGAGACAGGGGTTTCACCCTGTTGGCCAGGCTGGTCTCAAACTCCTAACCTCAGGTAATCTGCCTGCCTTGGCCTCCCAAAGTGCTGGGATTACAGGTGTGAGCCACTGTACCCAGCCGTATCTCTTTGATTTTAAGTATCACATTTAGCAAGTAATTCTGATTCAACATGTAATATAATAACAATATACAATAATGATAACCATTGTTATATCAATATATTGCATAATATTAATATACTAGTTGATATCATGGTATACTTTATCACTGCTGATATAATAATAATTTTTATCACTAGTAACATTTATTGAGCCCCTAATATGAACCAGATGCTGTGCTAAGGAGGATACTAAGGATACTTTTCATGTATCATCTCATTTAATATTCATAAAATGTGTAGATGAGTATAATCATTTTGCTCATTATAGATGGGCAAAAAGATTTATATACAGGATTTAAGAGATGGGCTCTGGGACACATAGCAAGATGATGGTAGAGCCAGGCCTTCTGCCTCATTGTCCTCATTTGTCATCTTGTCCCCACCCACCCCACCCACCTTTTAAGCACGGCTCTGTGATTTGATGTGGGATGGCAGGTGCCACCAGGCCCGAGAGGCTGTTCCTCCCTCAAGCCTTCTGCTCTCAGGATGGTGAAGCCAGTATCAACCTACAGGAAGATATCATTTTCTAGTGACCTAATGATGGCTCCAAGCCCCATTAGTTGACTGGCACTGTGGATTTCAGGGCGACTGTTTAATGGATCGTGGAGCCAGTTCACTTCTGGGTTACCCCATCGCTGCTGACCCTTAGCAATACATTCATAGACGGATGCAGAGCTCGTACTGCAGTGGGTGAGCTCTACAGAGCACAGCTCCCGGGGCAGAGCAGTGATTCAGATCTGTTGATTAGCAGGCTTTTCTCCCCCTAATGTGGGCTGCCTCCTCTAAGTAATATGTGAGGGACTGTGCAGGGAGTCAGGTGATGATGAATTATGATTGACGTGAAATTGACCCAGACTTGTCTTTGTTCTCATTGACAAGAATTTGTTCTCAGTGGCTGAAGATGGAAACTTCCACCCTCATCCCATGGAAATATGAGCTTGGGTTTGTCTTATTCGTTCCCTGCTCTGGTGTGCCAAAGTCAGCCTACAAGGCTAGTTTCGGCAGTCAGATGCCGGTATGTATTTTGGGAGCACCAAAATGCAAGCGTCTATAATTTGTCATGTAACAGGTACCTGGGAACCTACAACAGTGTTGTCCTTTCAGCTATACTGAGATCCCCTGATGGTTCCCAGGGTCCAGCAGACTCTCATAGCAACATCGCAGAGGGGCAGCATAGCCTAGTGGTAGAGCTTTGCTTGGGACATCTTGATTTGCCTAGGACAGTTGCAGTTTGTACTTATTATCCTGGAATACTTATTAATAGCTTCTTTCACTCTTAAAAGTGTCCTATAGGAAGAGAAAATGTATGGTCATTTAATGACATGGTGAAGAATGCAGGCACAGGAGTCCATAGCCGAAGTGTGAATCCTGGGTTTTCCTATTACCAGCTGTGTAACCTTGGACAATCAGCTTTCTTTTATAAACTGATATATAATAATCGTACATATTTTAGGGGTATATGCCATATTTTGATGCCTGCATGCAATGTGTAATGATCAAATCAAGGTAATTGGGACATTCATCACCTCAAACATTTTTTTTGTGTGTGTGTTGGGAACATTACAAATCTCTTCAACTCCAAATAAACATAATTAGACATGAGAAAGGGAATGTTAACACTGATCCTACAGAAATAAAAATGACCATCGGAAACTACTACAAACACCCCTATGCACACAAACTAGAAAACCTAGAAGAGATGGGTAAATTCCTGGACAGATGCACTCTCCCAAGACTGAACCAGGAAGAAATGGAATCCCTGAACAGACCAATAATGAACTCCAAAATTGAATCAGTAATAAATAGCCTACCAACCAAAAAATGCTCAGGACCAGATGAATTCACAGCCGAATTCTACCAGATGTAGAATGAAGAGCTGGTACAATTCCTACTGAAACTATTTCAAAAAATTGAGGAGAGACTCCTTCCCAACCCATTCCAGCAGAGACACAACAAAAGAGGAAAACTTCAGGCCAATATCCTTGATGAACATTGATGCAAAAATCCTCAGCAAAATACTTGCAAACAGAATCCAGCAGCATATCCAAGAGCTAGCTAATCCACCATGATCAAGCGGGCTTCATTCCTGGGATGCAAAGTTGTCAACATATGCAAACCAATAAATGTGATTTATCACATAAACAGAACTAAAGACAAAAACCACATGATCATCTCAATAGATGCAGAAGAGCCTTTCTATAAAATTCAGCAGCCCTCCATGTTAAAAACTCTCAGTAAACTAGGTATCAAAGGAACATACCTCAAAATAATAAGAGCCATATATGACAGACCCACAGCCAACATCATACTGAATGGGGAAAAGCTGGAAGCATTTCCCTTGAAAACCAGCACAGGACAAGGTTGCCCTCTCTCACCACTCCTATTCAACATAGTCTTGGAAGTTCTGGCCAGAACAATCAGGCAAGAGAAAAAAATAAACGGCATCCAAATAGGAAAAGAGGAAGTCAAACTTCCTTGTTGGCAGATGATATGGGTTCTATATCGAGAAAACCCCATAGTCTCAGCCCAAAAACTCCTTCAGCTGATAAACAACATCAGCAAAGTTTTAGTATACAAAAATCAACATACAGAAATCACTAGCATTCCTAGACACCAACAAGAGCCAAATCAGGAATGCAATCCCATTCATAGTTGCCACAAAAAGAATAAAATACCTAGGAATGCAACTAACCAGGGAGGTGAAAAATCTCTACAATGAGAATTACAAAACACTGCTCAAATAAATCAGAGATGACACAAACAAATGGAAGGACATCCCATGTTCATGAATAGGAAGAATCAATATCATTAGAATGGTCACATTGCCCAAAGCAATTTATAGATTCTATGCTACTCATATCAAACTACCAGTGACATTCTTTACAGAACTAGAAAAAAAATCTATATAAAAATTCATATAGAACCCAAAAGCCATAATAGCCAAGGCAATCCTAAGTAAAAGAACAAAGCTGGAGGCATCATGTTACCCTAGTTTATACTACAGGGCTACAGTAACCAAAACAGCATGGTACTGATACAAAAACAGACACATAGACCAATGGAACAAATTAGAGAACCCAGATATAAGGTCGAACACCTACAATCATCTAATCTTTGACAAAGCTGACAAAAACAAGCAATGGGAAAAGGACTCCCTATTCAATAAATGCTACTGGGATAACTTGCTAGCCATAGGCAGAAGATAGAAACTGGACCCCTTGTACCATATACAAAAAAAAGCTCAAGATGGATTAAAGACTTAAATATAAAACCCAAAACTATAAAAGCCCTGGAAGACAACCTAGGGAATGCCATTCTGGACATAGGAACGTAGGAATGGGTGAAGATTTCATGACGAAGATGCCAAAAGCGATTACGACAAAAGCAAAAATTGACAAATAGAACCTAATTAAACTAAAGAGCTTCTGTGCATCAAAAGAAACTATCAACAGAGTAAACGGGCAACCTACAGAATGGGAGAATATTTTTGCAAAGTAGCATCTGACAAAGGTCTAATATCCAGCATCTATAAGGAACTTAAGTTTACAAGAAAAAAACCCATTAAAAAGTGGGCAAAGGACATGAACAGACGCTTTTCAAAACAAGACATACGTGCAGCCAACAAGCATATAAAAGCTCAATATCACTTATCATTAGAGAAATGCAAATCAAAACCACAATGAGATACCATCTCATACCAGTCAGAATGACGATTATTAGAAAGTAAAAAAGTAACAGATGCTGGCAAGGTTGCAGAGAAAAGGGAATGCTTATATACTGTTGGTGGGAGTGTAAATTAGTTCAACCATTGTGAAAAGCAGTGTGGTGATTTCTCGAAGAGTTAAAAACACAACTACCATTTGACCCAGCAATCTTATTACTGCGTATATACCCAAAGGAATATAAATCATTATATTTTAAAGACACATGCACACATATGTTCACTGCAGCACTATTCACAATAACAAAGACATGGGATCAACCTAAATGTCCATCAATGATGGATTGGATAAAGAAAATGTGGTACATATCTACCATGGAATACTATACAGCCATAAAAAAGAATGAGACCATGTCTTTTGTGGGAATATGGATGGAGCTGGAGGCCATTATCCTTAGCAAACTAATGCAAGAACGGAAAACCAAATACCACATGTTCTTGCCTATACGTGGGAGCTAAATGATGACAACTCATGGACACAAAGGGGAACAACAGATGCTGGGGCCTACTTGAGCGTTGGGGGTGGGAGGAAGGAGAGGAGCAGAAAAAATAACTATTGGATTCTAGATTTAGTACCTGGGTGGCAAAATAATCTGTACGACAAGCCCCTGTGATACGAGTGTACCTATGTAACAAAACTGCACATATACCCCTGAACCTAAAATAAAAGCATCTCTCCAAAACAAATCTAGCTATTTTGAAATATTTAACAAACTATTGTTAACTATAATTTCCCTACTGTGCTATTGAATACTAGAACTTATTCCTACTGTATTTTTGTATCCCTTAACCACCTTCTCTCATTCCCCCTCCCCACTTCCCTTTTCAGCCTCTGGTATCCACCATCCTACTCTCTACCTCCCCGAGAGTCACTTTTTAAGCTTTTCACGTGTGAGTGAGAACATGTGGCATTGGTTTTCCTGTGTCTGGCTTACTTCACTTAACATAATGCCCTCCAGCTCCATTCATGTTACTGCAAATAACAGAATTCATTCTTTTTTTGAGACAGGGTCTCACTGTGTCCCCCAGGCTGGAGGGCAGTGGTGTGATCTCGGCTCACTGCAGCCTCAACCTCCCAGGTTCAAGTAATTCTCTCATCTCAGCCTCTCAAGTAGCTGACTTTTTTTTTTTTTTTTTGGAGAGACAGGGGTTTTTCATGTTGCCTAGACTGGCCTCAAACTCCTTAATTCAAGTGATCCTCCAGTCTTGGCCTCCCAAAGTGCTGGGCTTACAGGCATGTACCACCACATCTGGCTGATTTCATTCTTTTAGGGTGAACAGTTTTCTATTGTGTATATGTATCACATTTCTTTATCCATTCATTCATCAGTGGGCTGATTTCATATCTTGGCTACTATGACTAGTGCTGTAATAAACATGGGAGTGCACATATCTCTTCAATGTACTGATCTCCTGTCTTTTGGATATATACCCAGCAATGAGATTGCCTGATCAGGTGGTAGTTTCGTTTTTTTAGGTTTTTGAGAAACCTCAATACAGTTCTCCATAATGGCTGTCCTAATTTACATTTCCACAAACAGCATTCACAGATTCCCCTTTCTCTGCATCCTTGCCAGCATTTGCTGTTTTTTGTCTTTTTGATAACAGCCATTCTAACTGGGATGAGGAGATATCTTATTGTGGTTGTGATTTGCATTTCCCTGATGATTAATGATGTTGGGCATTTTCCTATATATCCATTGGCCATTTGTATGTCTTCATTTGTTCTGTATGTATTCTGGTTATTAATCTCTTCTCAGATGGATAATTTGCACATATTTTCTCCCATTGCATGGGTTTTCTCTTAACTTTGTTTCCTTTGCTGTGCAGAAGCTTTTTAGCTTGATGTGATCCTATTTGTCCAGTTTTGCTTTGGTTGCCTGTGGTTTTGAAGTCTTAACTCAAAAAAAATCTTTGCCCAGACCAACGTCCTGTAGCATTTTCTTCTGCAGAAAGTAGTAGAATGTAGTAGTGTGTCTGGAATTGGTGGGTTCTTGGTCTCACTGACGTCAAGAATGAAGCCATGGACACTCGCGGTGAGTGTTACAGTTCTTAAAGATAATGTGTCTGGACTCTGTTCCTTCATATGTTCAGATGTGTCTGCAGTTTCTTTCTTCTGGTGGGTTCGTGGTCTTGCTGACTTCAGGAGTGAAGCTGCAGACCTTCACAGTGAGTGTTACAGCTCATAAAGGCGGCATGGACCCAAAGAGCGAGCAACAGCAAGATTTATTGTAAAGAGCAAAAGAACAAAGATTCACAGCGTGGAAGGTGACCCTAACAGGTTGCTACTGCTGGCTCAGGTAGCCTTTTTTAATTCCCTTATCTGACCCCACCCACATCCTGCTGATTGGTGCATTTTACAGAGAGCTGACTGGTCTATTTTGACAGTGTGCTGATTGGTGCGTTTACAATCCTTTAGCTAGACACAGTGCTAGACAGAAAAGTTCTCCAAGTCCCCACTAGGTTAGCTAGATACAGAGTACTGATTGGTGTATTTACAAACCTTGAGCTAGACACAGGGTGCCGACTGGTGTATTTACAATCCCTTAGCTAGACATAAAGGTTCTCCAAGTCCCCACTAGACCCAGGAGCCCAGCTGGCTTCACCTACTGGATCCCGCACCAGGGCCGCTGAGGGAGCTGCCCGCCAGTCCTGCACCGTGCGCCTGTACTCCTCAGCCCTTGGGTGGTCGATGGGACCAGGGGCAGCGGCGCAGGGGGTGACGTTTGTCGGGGAGGCTTGGGCTGTGCAGGAGCCCACGGTGGCTGGGGAGGCTTCAGGCATGGCAGGCTGCAGGTCCCAAGCCCTGCCCCATGGGAAGGCAGCCAAGGCCTGGTGAGAATTCAAGCACAGTGCCATCAGGCCAGCACTGCTGGGGGACCCGGCGCACCTTCTGCAGCTGCTGGCCTGGGTGCTAAGCCTCTCACTGCCCGAGCTGGCAGTGCCTGCCGGCTACTCTGAGTGCGGGCCCACGGAGCCCACGCCCACCCGGAACTCTCGCTGGCCCCCGAGCCTCGCGTGCAGCCCCAGTTCCCGCCTGTACTTCTCCCTCCACACCTCCACCCAAGCAGAGGGAGGGGGCTCTGGCCTCGGCCAGCCCAGAGAGGGGCTCCCACAGTGCCGTGGCGGGCTGAAGAGCTCCTCAAGCGCTGCCAGAGTGGACGCCGAGGCCGAGGAGGCGCCAAGAGCGAGGGCTCTGCTAGCATGTTGTCACTTCTCAGTAGTACTTTCATAGTTTCTGGTCTTAAAATTAAGTCTTTAATCCATTTTGAGTTGATTAAACATATGGTAAAAGATGGGGACCTAGCTTCATTCTTCTGCAGATGGATATCTTGTTTTCCTAGCACCATTTATTTTATTTTATTTTTTTGAGATGGAGTCTCACCCTGTCACCCAGGCTGGAGTACAGTGGCCTGATCTTGGCTCACTGCAACCGCAGCCTCCTGAGTTCAAGCTATTCTCCTGCCTCAGTCTCCCAGCAGGCGTGCACCACCACATCGGCAAAATTTGGTATTTTTAGTAGCGACGGAGTTTCACCATGTTGGCCAGGTCTTGAAATCCTGTCCTCAGGTGATCTGCCCGCCTCAGCCTCCCAAAGTGTTGGGATTACAGGCGTGAGCCACCGTGCCCGGCCTCTAGCACCATTTATTAATGAGATGGTCCTTTCCCCAATGTATGTTCCTGGTCCCTGACAACCAGCTTACTGAGCTTCAGCTTCCTCATTTCTAAAATGGGAAGAATAATGGCTACTATTTTTGAGGGTTGTTCTGAAGATTAAAGGCAATAATACATGTGAAGGGTTTAGTATGAGGGGCCTACCTGTCAAGTATTCGATGAAAATTGAGTGTATTATGCAGTGAGTTTGGATCTTGTGAATTCTGTTATGCAAGAAATAAAAATTGGCTTGTCTTCTATAACTCAATCTAATTTGCAACTCAGAACCCCCACCCCACTCCCTCATTTCTTGAGGCTGGCAGTACTTCACAGTCTGCTCAAATCTCAGCCCTGCCAGTTACTAGCTGGGCTACCTCATGCAGGTTATTCTGCAGTTCCTCTTTCAGTGTCCTCTTCTGTAAACTGAACGGGTTATTATAGCATAAAGTCTGACACTGTGAGCTCTGAAGCTGAAACAGACCCAGTAGTCCCAGAGACAGTTTTTTGGATAAAACATAGAAATTGACCCTTCTGGTCTTAAAACTTGAAACTTATGTTTCTGTGACTTCCTTCCTCAGGAAATGACCTTAAGGCCTCTCAAAGAAAGTGTCAGCTGGGCGCGGTGTCTCAAGCCTGTAATCCCAGCACTTTGGGAGGCCGAGACCAGTGGATCACGAGGTCAGGAGATTGAGACCATCCTGGCTAACATGGTGAAACCCCGTCTCTACTAAAAAAATCAAAAAATTAGCCGGGCGAGGTGGCCGGCACCTGTAGTCCCAGCTACTCGGGAGGCTGAGGCAGGAGAATTGCTTGAACTTGGGAGACGGAGGTTGCAGTGAGCCGAGATCGCACCGCTGCACTCCAGGCTGGTAACAGAGCGAGACCCCATCTCAAAAAAAAAAAAAAAAAAAAAATGTGTCAAAGAGGCCAGATGGCTCACGCCTGTAATCCCAGCACTTTGGGAGGCCGAGGTGGGCGGATCACGAGGTCAAGAGATCAAGACCATCCTGGCCAACGTGGTGAGATGTTGTCTCTACTAAAAATACAAAAATTAGCTGGGTGTGGTGGTGTGCACCTGTAGTCCCAGCTACTCGGGAGGCTGAGGCAGGAGAATTGCTTGAACTTGGGAGACGGAGGTTGCAGTGAGCCGAGATCGCACCGCTGCACTCCAGGCTGGTAACAGAGCGAGACCCCATCTCAAAAAAAAAAAAAAAAAAAAAAAAGGTATCAAAGAATTGAAACTCAGCAGATCACCACATCCAGACAATGAGATGCCAGACCTTTCATTCATCATGATTGCTTCCTTGCCCCTCCCTAGTTCCTGTTTTCTTACACATCGTTACAATTCTTCCCTGCTGTGTAAACCCCTAGTTTTAGTTGGTCAGGGAGATGGATTTGAGACAGAGCTCCCAGGAGCTCCCATCTCCTTGGCTGCAGTACCCGATTAAAGCCTTCTTCCTTGGCAATAATTGTCTGTCATTGGCTTCCTGTGCAGTGAGCAGCAGGACCTAGACTAACACTCGTGTTTTGATAACAAAGCCAGGAGTCTGCTTTTGCATCCTGATTCATCTACCTCAGAACTTTGTGACCTTGGAGGAATTCCTGTACTACTTTGTTTCTGTTTTCCCCATCTGTAAAGTGGGGATAGGACTACCTAAAGTGTTTGTGAGGATTAAGCCTCTTTGAACTGTGCCCAACACATAGTGATCACTATCAATGTTAAAATAAGACTATCTATATTTAACATAGTCTTATTTTACAAGGAACTATGAAGAAATTAGTGTTTATGGTTCCATTATCCAGAGGCATCCACTGTTAACATTTTAGTGTATTCATTTTATTAACATTTTTGTATGTAACTTTTCAACATACCATAATGTTCTATTAGACACCTGGTTATTTTTTTCTTACATCATAGCCATTTTCTCCATGTCATTGGTTTTTAGAAACCCATTCTTTATTAGCACTATATTCTGTCATATGATGAAATTTATTTTTTCTTCCTCTATTGTGTATTTACATGGTGTCTAAGTTTTTTCTATGACAAGTACTTTTTTAACAAATAGCTTTAGGCATAAATTTCTGGACCATTTCTTTTGTTACTTCCTTTGGCTAGTCCTCCTACCTGTGTAAACACTAGGTCCCATAGCATGATTGCTTTTAAGTCTCTTCACAAATATATTGTCAAATTGTGCTCTAGAAATGTTGCACCAATTCTGTGTTCTCAGCAGCCAGATTTGACAGTGCCCGTTTCACCACACCTTCACCAACATTCAGTGTTCATTTTATTCACTCACTTTTGTAAATACTCTTATCTCTAGCCCAGTAATGTTCAATAGAGCTTTCTGCAGTGATGGAAATGTCCAGTATCGGCACCATTTAACCTGGTAGCTACTAGACACATGGGGCTATTCAGTCCTTGAAATATGACTGGTGAAACCAAGGAAATGAATTTCTAACTTAATTTAAATTTAAATAGCAACATATAGCTAGTGGCTACTGTATTGGGCAGTTCATCTCTGAACTCTCTTTACCATGAACACATAGTTTATTATTGCTCTAGAGCTCATATAGAGCTTTCTTCTATCTGTGCTGGGAGCTGGGTGGCAGCAGGACAACCACCAGGAATGATTATTGGGAAGTAATCTTTCTTTTTCTTCTTGTGTTACTCAGCAGTGTTTCCAGAAGGTCAGCAGCCCAGAGTGCTGGGGACACTTCTTCATTACAGGGGATTTAAGTTGTGTTCCCAGTTTGGCTTTATTCTCTTCTCTGCTGTCCAAGGTTGCTGCTTCTCATACCCTGTTATATTTAGACCTATTTCCAGGGTGCTATAGAAGCCCCAGAAAAGCCGTCTCTGTTGCTTTGCCACCTGGCTTATGTGTTTGTTTGGAAATCGATGAGCCTGCTTTCTTCTGTCTCTTCAACAACAGATGACAGTCGTTGCTTAGAATCTAGGGTTTCAGTTTCTCACTCTTCAAATGCTTAGCTTGTAGCATATTCGGTATTGTTTGTTCTGTCCGTGTAACTAGTGACACAGTATGGCTTACTGCAGGTCTGAGCTCAATACCTCTGATGGAGAGTCAGCCAGGTCCCTTTGCAAAGTGTCACTCCATCTGCTCATCCCTGACCAGTGGGGCCAGAATTGAACAAGACCAAACTGCCCAAGGAAACAGCTGCCAAATGGCTCTTGGCAGACATGGAGATGCCCTGTGGCCTACTCCTGACCACAGCAGAAGAGAAATTAATGTCATACTGTATTGTCTAGTTACTTAATTCTTGGCAAGCCCAAGCTATGGATAATCTCATTTGTAAATAGATCAAATCATTTCAAACCCCTAAAAGAAACAGGCCACAAGAAATGGTAAAAATGTTTGAATCTGCTCTTTGGTTGAAGAGGACGTTGCAACTTATCTAACTGTTCTAGGAGTAAACCTACATTGGTCCCCTGTGGTCTGACTACCATTGCCTTTTATTTTTTTAATCATAACTTATAGTTCCACAAATTGAAGAAGAGCCCAGGAATTTACCCACATAAATTATTATATCTGAATTATCTCTAAGGAAAATTCTTTCCAAAATAACTGGGATGATAAGAGACAGCCCTCTTAGATGTTGGCTATGTGTTTGCTGAGTGTCTGGTATGATTCTCAATGCTTTGTATGGATTATTCCCTTTAATCCTTACAATATTCTTCTAGAGGTAGTGACATTTTAATTCTCATTTGCAGTTGGGGAGGTTTTTAAGATAGTGGCTTGCCTGATGTCACCCAGCTGGTAAGTGATGAAACTGGGACTGCAATACAAGCAAATTGACTTCATGGGTCTATATTGCTACCTCCTTTACTAATAATTACATGTGAACATTTGGGGGCCACTTTCTATGTGCCAGAAACTGTGCTATGCACTTCATGTGAATTATCAGAGTTTTCTTCTTTTGTTTTTTAAAATTCTCACAACAATCTTACAGGCTGTGGATAGTACTCTTACCCCCAATTTATAGAAGAGCAAACTGAGGCTTACAGACTTGAAGGAGATTGACTAAAGTCAAATGGGAGGGAAGTGGTGGACCAGGATGAGCCCACAGGTTAGCTCTCCCAAGAGCCCAAGTTCTTAGTTACAAGGCTGCATTCCTTCCCCTACAAATAGTTCATTAACCGGTGCCAGGATGGGCCACAGTTTGAGGATTTGTCCTGGGAGGTAGCCAGAGTGTTGTGTCTTAGGGATTTCCAGCTGATAAGTAATGCAATAATATGTTTTTAAATTAAACTATGAATTAGGGTAGCACTACAGGTTTGTAGCGATAGAGTAGAAGAGATTCATGGTATAAATCAATGCTTCTCAAACTAGTAGTCGTGGTGAAGTACTAGGTTTTAGTTTAGTTTTGTTTTGAGACAGTCTTGCTCTGTCACCCAGGCTGAAGTGCAGTGGTGTGATCTTGACTCACTGCAACTTCCACCTCCTGGGTTCAAGTGATTCTCATGCTTCAGCCTCTCGAGTAGCTGGGACTACAGGTGTGCACCACCACGCCCAGCTAATTTTTGTATTTTTAATAGAGACAGGTTTTGCCATGTTGGCCAGGCTGGTCTCGAGCTCCTGACCTCAGGTGGTTCACCTGCACCGGCCTCACAGGGTGCTGGGATCACAGGTGTGAGCCACCCCACCTGGCCAGTACTAGGGTTTATTTCCAGTTCATCATAGATCTATTCATAGTCTTACTTTTGACGCAACTTGGGCCACACCAAACTTACCAGGGAGCTAGCACCCTAATGATCTATACCTGGTTTGGTGAGACAAGCCACAGACCCTATGCTCAGATGTCTCAGCAGTGTCAACTTGCTGTAAAAGTTTGTAAACATATTCTCAGTTTCTTTACTGATCTCATTTTAGACAGGTAACAAATAGTTCATGAACTGGTGCCAGGATGGGCCAGAGTTTGAGAATCATTATTGATAAATGAAAGCTTTCAGGCTCAGAATTCAGGAATCACCAATTCTAGTTCCTGCATGTACCTTGCTGTGTGGCTCTCAAAAAGTCACTTAACCTCTCTGAGTTCAACTTCTTGGTCAATAAATTGTTTTGGAGCCGAGAAATACAAGATCCCTGCTATCTCCAAGGCACTATCATTCCATGTTGATTTTAAGAGTCTTCTGTGTGGCAGATGCCAGTAGCCAGGAGCATGAGAACAACATACAATTCAGAACATATCGAAATGCTCTGTTTCTTGACAAAGCCTGGCACAAGAGAGTTGGTAGCTTTGCCTAATAAAGTGCCCTTATGGTTTACAGCCAGTGACATCCCTTTGTTTGACAAATGAATTTCAGGGGCACCAGAGTAGGTTGAATATGCTGAAAATCAAAGCGTGCACAATGTGCCAAAGTGAGCTGTGTGTGGTAAATCTTTGAGTTTAATTACAATGATAGTTAAAGTAACAGGAAATATAATGAGGTTTGTGAAGTATAATTCCCTTGTTGGTTGTTAAGTATGGTTTCTTTCAACATCAGTCAGGAAGCCAGGCCCGGGGTCCTGGGTTTCTACATCAATCGTGTTTGAGAAAGTGATTCAAGGGCCTCCACTTCTGTGGTAGCTTCAGAGGGTTGCTTTTGCCCTGTTTTCTAAATTCTTGCCATCAAAAGTGTGGTCCACAGGCCGGGAGCCTTGACATCTCATCCCAATTGGTTAGAAATGCAGAGTCTTAGGTCCCACCCCAAGCTGAAGAAATCAGATTCTGTATTTTAACAAGATCCCCAGGTCAACTGTGTGCATGGAGAGAGCAGCTCAAGGCCACTGAAATGGATGTGGAAATGGGAAAAACGGAAGCAATGCTCTCAGTGGCCTGTTGTACACCAGACCCTGTGCCAGGTACCAGGGATGGGACCTGGAGGGGACAGAACTGGTCCCCCTCTCCAAGAAAGAGGACCACCACTCACTCATGTCACACTGGACTTGGTGCTGTAATGGAGCAAGTGAGTGGCACCAGAGGCGTACAGAGGATGGACACCCAACCCAGATCTAGGGAGGTTGGAAAGGCTTCCCGGGGAAGCGTTTTTTAGGCTGAGACATGAAAGTGTAATCAAAATGAAGAGAAACATGCAGTTGTTTCTAGTGGGGGCCATGATGTGGGGCCGTAGGGACTTGCTTTGCTTTCTAGCCTGAAAGGAGTTTAAGGCGGGTTTATAGTTGGCTCCTGCTTCTCCTAGACCAGGGGCCAGCAAACTATGGCCCATGAAGTAACTCCAGCCTGCTGTTTCTTTTAATGAATAAAGTTTTATGGGATTACAGCCATGCTCATTTGTTTACACACTATTTGTAGCTGCTTTTGTGATACAACGGTAGGGTTGAGTAGTTGCAACCAGGAGACCTTCTAGTCCTTCAAAATGAAAAATATTTACTAACTAGCCCTTTCCATAAAAGTTAGTGGACTCTTTTTCTAGCTAGTGGTTCTCAAATTGTTTCTAACTCAGTAACATCAGCATCCCTGGGAAATTGTTAGAAGCGAAAATTTCCTGGCCCCACCCCAGACCCATTGAATCAGACACTCTGGGGATGAGGCCCGGCCATCTGTGTTTAACATGTCCTCCAAATGCATCTGATGCACGTGCGGTCTGAGAAAGACTACCTCATATCCAGCTCCTCCGTGCTTTGGGGTCGTCACATAGTCACTTCTCTCTGGACCAGCTTTCCTCAGATCATTGTGTGCCTTGCTCCTTCTGTCATTCAGGCCTCTGCTCAAGTGACCCTTCTTCAGGAAGACCTTCTTTGAACACCAGTGTAAAGATGCCTCCTTTTCCAGTCTATACTATCATCTCTTATTTTGCATGTCACATCCCCTATTTCTCTCATCACCTTTTTTCAAATTGACAAATAATTGTATATATTTATGGGGGGCAATGGGGCATTTTGATATGTGTATGCATTGCAGAATGATTAAATCAAGCTAATTGACATATCCAGCATCTCATCTACTTGTTTGTGGTGTGGTGAGAACGTGTGAAACCTACTCTTCTAGGAATTTGGGCACATACAATACATTATTAACTATAGTCACCATGCTCCACTATAGATCACTAAAACTTCCTCCTCCTGTCTAAACTTTTTGCCCTTTGATCAACATCTCCCTATCACCTAACCCCAGATTCTTTTAATCACCATCCTACTCTTTACTTCTATAGTTTTGAGTTTGTAAGATTCCACATGGTATTAGTCCATTTTCACACTGTTATAAAGAATTACCTGAGACCGGGTAATTTATAAAGAAAAGAGGTGTAATTGACTCGCAGTTCTGTGTGGCTAGGGAGGCCTCAGGGAATTTATAATTATGGCGGAAGGCGAAAGGGAAGCAAGGCACATCTTACATGGTGGCAGGGTGGCGGGGGAATGCCACACTTTTAACCATAAGATCTCACAGGAACTCACTATCATGAGAACAGCATGGGGGAAACCACCATGTTCCAATCACCTCCCACCATTCTCTCCCATCATGTGAGGATTATAATTCAAGATGAGATTTGGGTGGGGACCCAGAGCCAAATCATGTCACACATATACGAAAGATCATGTGGTGTTCATCTTTCTGTGCCTGGCTTATTTCACATAGCATAATGTTCTTCAGGCTCATCCATGTTGTTGCCGATGACAAAGTTCCCTTCTTTTTAAAGGTTGTGTAGTATTCCATTGTGTGACTATTTGCAAAGTCATTCCCTCTTTGCTTCAGTTTCCTCATCTGTAAAATGGGGATGATAATAGCACCAATGTTACTAAGTTGTTGTGAGGAGTAAATGAGTTAAAGGGCTTAAACATGGTTCACATAGGTATTGACTTAAGAGATGATACAATGTTTTAGAAGTTCCCTGGGGTAACTTGTCAGGAGTCACTTGTCAGAGTGATGAATTCGCTTTGGTTTGGACCCTATATCTCCTGAACTCTAAGCTAAAGTTAAAAATTTTTTTTTTAATTTTAATAGCTTTTGGAGTACAAGTGTTTTTTGGTTACATGGGTGAATTGTATAGTGGTGAATCAGAGATTTTAGTGCACCTGTCACCCAAATAATATACATTGTAGCCAATATGTAGTTTTTTTGTCCCTTATCCCCTTCCCAACCTTCTCCTTCTGAGTCTCCAAAGTCCATTAAGCTGAAGTTATTTTCAACTGGGCTCCTTGAGTCTCTTGTTCCAATAACTGGACCAATAGAATGCTGGTGCTGATGGATCTTGAATGTACTCAGAATAAACCCTCTTGTTTTATAGGTGAAGGAGCCAAGGCCTTGGTAGTAACTCCTGGCTGCTCAATTGTTATGGAATGCTTTACTGGTCTTAGCTCTTTCATCCTTCAACCACTCTTCCTTATCCCCACTTTTAGGTGAAATAGCTGTGGCTCAAAGAGTTTGACTATGTTGGCTAAGGTCACACAACTGGAAAATGGCAGAGGGGTGGCTCATACCCAGAGGTCTGTTTTCTTAACAGATGTCTGGGACTAGTCCTAAAGCATCCCAAGTGAACATGATTTCTACCTGTGGTGGCTCATTTTGAGGTCGTATTCTTCTGGAAGAGTAGAATCCCATCTCCCAACAGCGACATAAAGCTCATAGACATCCTTATTGCTGTCTACTGGAATGGCCCCAATGGGTTCTTCTCCGTGGATGCATGATTCAGAAAAATCTGAATAGAAGAAATGCCAAAAGGACAGGTTAGGCTCATTTCCCTCGAATGCTCCGCTTCTTTCATTATGTTTGACACTGTTGACACTGAACTTGGTGCTGCTAGAATAGCCTTTAGCATCCAACTAACTTGAGCTCTCGGTGTGGGGTAGAGGGGAAAAAAGGATACCATGTGGAAAACTGAATTGTCAAGATTACTTACAAAGGTAAGAGTGGCCCAATCCACTTGCCTGTAGGGAAGTTCCAATGAAATGACTATGGAAAAATATTAACATGTGATGAAGAATTGCTAGCAAAACCAAATATATAATTTCTTATGGCCTATGTTTTAAGGGTGAGGCCCCGTTGAAATAAGGCAGGCATGAGATTGATAATTACATAAAGCTAGGTCGTCTTTGTTCAAAGAATTAACAATAAGGGGTGCTGGCTTTCCCAGGCAGTTCAGCTCAGGACTTTGTAATTACTTTCATCTTGATAACATCCCAGGTCAGGTTATTTTTATTGCTTGCAAAGAAGAAGTGCCCTCAAGTTATCTAAAAAAAGCCAGTCAAAAGCACGTTTATAAAGGTATTGACCTTAAGATAATAAAGTGTGTGGTTGAGGGAGTGTAAAGGCATATTGGGTTTCTGCAGGATTCTGAGGGAAGGGGATTGTCATTGGGGAGCAGCAGAGTGGACGAAGAACTGGAAAACTGGAACCTAGCAAACGATTCAAGTGCATTTGGATGCCTTTATTTATTTATTTTTTTTCCTAACTTACAAATCATAGATATCCATTGTGCTCAGTGTTCACATGGCTTTCTTTGAGGCAGCTTCAGTAGTATGGAAAATGCAGGAAGAAAAAATGATTTAAAATAAAAATACAGTTTTAGTGTTGAAATCTTAGCCACAGAAAGGTTCAGTAATCAGAGGCTTTTGAATGGAGCTTCAGTTCTGAAATCTAAAGTACAGAGTTTGGGGGAAGCACTATGGGACAAATGAAGCCTCTTTCCTCCTTCTCTGAACCAAATGTTGTGAAAATCAAGCCAGCTCTTGGCCTTAAGTGTGGACATGGACCCAACTTGTGGGATTCAAGGGAAGAAAGTAGCTAACAACACTCAAAACATCTCTCAAAGTCTTGCTCCAAGATCACAACCCCTAATGACAGGTGGGTCTCTTTCTTTGAAGAACTCTGATTTATTGGTAGTACATGACTAAACAGCTGTGTTGAGAAGGATTCAGAGGTCATCTCTGGCCTTGGCAAGAAAGAGTGCCACAATTGATTAGTAATATCTGCCATGGAGATGAGAGGAGGATCGTTTTGTGTGTATCAAGCAGTGGCTGTCACCAAGTTACTGTTGAGCTAAGATGCTGTCCCAGAAAAGTACTATGCAATGCAAATCCATTACATAGGTTGGACAATAGCCTCATTCTTAATGATTTGGAGAGTTTTAAGAGACAATAGGTCTATTTGCTTAGCTTCTGTGGGTAGATATGTGTCCAGTTGTTCTGAAGGCTAAACTGACTGTAAAGCAAGAGTTGGCAAACTTTTCCCATAAAGAGCCAGATAGTAAATATTTTAAACTTTGCAGGCTGTTCAGTGCCTGTCACAGCTATTCAACTCCACCACTGTCATGCAAAAGCAGCCATAGACCATATATAAACAAAAGACATGGCTGATTTTCAATAAAACTTCATCTAAAAAAACAGGCAGTGAACCAGATTTGGCCTTTGAGTCATAGGTTTGTCAACCCCTGCTGCAAAGTAACTGCAGATGCCCTCTGGTAGAGGGAATTGTTTGGACTGCGACTCTGGCATGAGGTGGTTTTGATGAAAACTTGTGTTTACAGGTTGAAAACTCGTAAGTAGAGGAGCTTCTATAGCTATGACCCATGGGCTCTAGTTTGTTTGCAGGCAGCTCTTACACAAAAGAGGAGGATATCACAGTTTGGTTTTTGGGCAACAGAGATTATGCCCAAGTGTCTACTTCTCCTTTGGTTTGTAATTATATAGTTGGTTCTGGAATTTGTTCAATACTTACATAATGTGAACCAGATTTAGATACCTCATGGAGTCTAATATTTTTTGCTCTCTATAATAAAATGATACAAAATGCGAGACTATCTCATTAAAAAACTGAAAATGGAGTTTATGTGTTATAAGTGGCCTCAACTTTCCATAATCACCCACTTCTGGACTTGTCTACATCCATTCTCATCCTGTTTCCTTTGAGGTTGAGTTATGGGTCCTGCTCTGGGCTCCCAGGGCACCTCGCATATGCCCCTATTGGCATATTCAACACCTAACTGAAATGAGCTGTTTACATACTTTCTTTGGTTAGGGTCCAAGTTGCTTGAGTGGCTTTTCTTTCTCATCTCAGTGTCTGCAACATCTAGTGTAATTCATGGTATATGGTAGATATGTTTAGTGAAAACGACATAGTATGTTTAGGGAAACAGTGGTAATATGGTTAGTGAAAATAATAAATATTAATAACAGTCACTAATATTTACTGTGAGCTTTCTTTATGAAGGGTGTAAGGTGTTCTGTATGTATTATCTCATTGTATCATTTTAACCCTATGAACTTTCATTAGTAATTTCAAAATTACAGTGAAGTGTTCCAGCAACCCCTACCTCATTCTCATCTTACAGATGATAAAAATAAATATGATGGAAAATGATATATGAAGAACTTATGGATTGAAATAAGTGTCTATTTTCTACCTTTCAGTTTTTGAGGTCACAGGAAAGCTTGAAATATTTGACCAGTGTTGCATTGAGTTCAAATGCTAATTATAAACATTTACTAATAGGAAAGTTAAGATAACAGTTCTCGAACCATTAGAAGATGTGGCCACACCAGGCCTGCATTAATCCATGTCAACATGGGTTGTAGGTATAGGGGTTGCTAAACTTTTTTTTTTCTTTTTTTCTGTAAAGGGCCAGATAGTAAATATTTTAGGTTTTGTAGATCAAAAGACAAAATCAAGGATATTATGTGGTGATTTATATAATCATTTAAAAATGCAAAAACCATTCTTAGCTCATGGGCTATACAAAAATTGGCAGCATGCTGGATTTGGCCCATAGGTTGCAATTTGCTGACCTCTGATATGGTGGTTGTAGAGTCTTCACGCTGTAGACAGGGCATCCTCTCTTCAGGTTCCCACAGACCATTCCCTCCCATAAACTGACTGCTGCTTTAATTCCATGACCTACTGGACCTTTGTAGGTTATTAAGTTTGCATATTCTAGGCTGTAGGAATGAGCTCAAAGCATAACATCCTTCAAATCCTTTATATGTCATGTCTTCAAATAGCTGGTGTCACTGCTGAGTGGGAGGGGGATGAAGATGGACACTTGAGAGTGGGGAAGAGAGAATAAGAGCCAGCAGGCTCCAGCAGATGGTTCTCTTAGTTTGAAGCCATTCATTAGAACAAAGGCTAAGCCTGGGTGTGCCATTAACAAACTCTGCGACCTTGGTCTAGCTGAGGCTTCCTGAGCTTCGGTGTCCTCACCCATACAGTGGGGCTGCTGATGCCTGCCTGCCCTGCCTACCTGCCGTGGAAGCTTGTTCTCAGACTCAGGTCACATTCTCTTATTACTTGAAGTTGTATTGGGAAGTGTAGTGTTTAGTATTGCTTTTTTCTGTATTTAGTATTTTTCAACTTTGAGTCATGGAAGATTGAATGAAGGTGAGTTCCAGGTATGACTGGAGGGCTTGAAGACCACATCCTGAGAGGAGAGACTAAAATTGGAGAGCACCCTTTGACCCTTGAATGGGTTAGTCTTAGAAATGAGAGCAGGAAACATCACCATTTGGCAGGTAATTCTTAGAAACTGTTACTGGGTAAAGCTTAATAATGGGAAGTGTCAATTTAGAGACTTAATTAGGGTGTGGACAGCAGCTCTCTTTGGTTCAGGGTCTGGCCCTCAGTCATTGGGCCTCAGCCTCCTGACTCAGTACTGTCACCACTGTGCCTGTCTTTCAGGGAAGCAGTTGTGGTGACCAGCCTCCTGTGACTGATTCCTGAAAACCAAACTATTAACTTATTTATTTCCAGTGAAAACTGTAGCTGCCAAAGGGATAGAAATGCTCGTGCCCAGATGACCACCTGCTTCTCTCCCTCTTAGCAGAACCGTGTGGAAAGCCAGTCCCTACCAGAAGGCTGCTCAGGAAGCAGGGAACTCACATCAGGGTGTTGAATGAAGTAAGTCCACTGGCCGCAGGCAGAAGTTGCCTGTTTTTGTCATCTCCCAGATGTCCAGGGATAGCTTTATCCCTGAGATGGAAAGACTCAAATTCTATTGCCTAAAATTTTTCCAAATTGCCTTTAACAAAGAAAGAAAAAAAAATTTTGTTAGAGGAGCATTTGGAAAATCCAGAGAAGCGGCAAAAAGAAAATAGAAATCATCTGTAATCCCATTATGCAGTTGTAACCACTCAGTTAATGTTTAATGGGTAGTTTTTTATAGTTATACATCCATATTGTTAGTAAAAATGACATTATGCAATACAATAGTGTTTTAGAATTACTTTCTCCACATCACATATTGGTAACATTTCCCCATTTCACTATATAGTCTTCTGCAACACCTTTTAAATTATACCACATGTTAGGCTGGGCATGGTGGCTCATGCCTGTGATCCCAGCACTTTGGGAGGCCAAGGAGGGTGGATCACAAGGTCAGGAGATCAAGACCATCCTGGCTAACATGGTGAAACCAGTCTCTGCTAAAAATACAAACAAAAATTAGCCGGGCGTGGTGGCAGGTCCCTGTAATCCCAGCTGTTAGGGAGGCTGACGCAGAAGAATAGCTTGAACCTGGGAGGCAGAGGTTGCAGTGGGCCGACATAGCGCCACTGCACTCCAGCCTGGACAACAGAGTGAGACTCTGTCTCAAAAAACAAAAAAACAAAACAAACAAAAAAAAATTACACCACATTTTAATGAACTGTTTCACCATTGTTGGATACTTATATTGTCATTCCTAGGTTTTTGAGGCAGTTAGCGAAAATTATTTCTGGAACAAGAGAGATGTAAGTAAGGAAGTAATATATTTGTGGTGACATCATAGCGGGCGAAAGGCCTGCCTACATAATGTTTTATTGTTCTACCACCAGAGATGGTTCATAGGCCTAGCTTTGTAGGACAACTCTACCTTCATTTCCTGAGCCGCCTTTATGTAGATCTGATGTTTGACCACATCCTTCTCTCTCTGGCTACTGTTCCCCAACTGTGTCCCTAACATCTACCACAACTCCTAGCACATAGCAGGTAGATGCCTCTATGTTTCCTTCCTAAAGTTATCTTCAATCAGCATTACTCCATACTAAACGTCCTATTCATTTTCTTCATAAACATCTACCTCTATCGAAATTATTCTTATTTATTATTTCTATTTCTTCTCAATTAGAATGGAGGCTCCATGAGCACAGGGACCATTGTATCTCATGCACGGAGTGCATAGTAAGTGCATAATAAACATCTGATAAATGAAAAACATATACCAGAGCAATATTATATCAAAGAAATCTGAGTTGCTAGAATCTAATTTGTTGGCCTGGAAAGGTATATAACTTTTTAGTATAGTTAAAAATGATGACAAAAGTGAACCATATATAACTTTTTGCCTCAATTAGACTGAAGTTGTGCTCATTTTTGGTGGTATTCTCTCAAATAAAATTCTGGGAAGCAGGTCCTATAGAGAGTTTGTTCTTGCCCTCTCCTTTTTTTTTTCCTTTTTTTTTTTTTGACAGAGTGTCGCTTTGTCACCCAGGCTGGAGTACAGTGGCACCATCTCAGCTCACTGCAACCTCCACCTCCTGGGTTCAAGCAATTCTCCTGCCTCAGCCTCCCAAGTAGCCGGAAGTACAGACACATGCCACCATGCCTAATTTTTGTATTTTTAGTAGAGACAGAGTTTTGCCATGTTGGCCAGGCTGGTCTCAAACTCCTGAGCTCAGGTGATCCATCTGCCTTGGCCTCCCAAAGTGCTGGGATTATAGGTGTGAGCCATTGTGCCCGGCCTCCTTTTTTTTTTTTTTTTTTTTTTGCTCAGAATGTTTACCCTTTAAGTCTCCCCACTCCCAATAAAACGCCCTGACTGAAAAGCTGGCAGATAGTGTTTGGAACACCTGTGAGTCCTTGCCACATCTGGAGTGGGCCTTATGCGTGAGAGGGTTGGGGGTGAGGGCAGCTGAAGAGGGAAAGAGCTTGTGCACAATCCAGAACGACCTCTGGGTCTTCTTACCTTTGACCTCTTGATTCCGGTAAGCAGGAACCTTCTTTTGGGGGCCAGAATGCAGTCTGTGAAAGAGCTAAGTTGGTCAGATAAGGCTGGGTCAGCACGGCATAAAAGGCAGCCCCCTGGGCTTGGTATCTGCCACAAGGTGGGGTTCTTTTGGCAATGAACATTATCAGTGACATCTTTTGGTCTCCTGTGATGTTGAGTAGAGCACCGCTCTTTGCATGAACTAGGGAATTGTATGGTACTAAAAGTCAGCAAACCTTTTGGTAAAGGGCCAGAGAGTAGATATTTTTGGTTTTGCAGGCTAAGGGGTCTTTGTCACAAATACAGTGAGTCTTCACTTGATGTTATTAATAGGTTCTTGGAAACTGCAACGAAATGAAACAAGGTACAGCAGGTCCTCAAATAATGGCATTTCATTATAATGTTGATGAGGAAAAAAACTGGTTATACATGGTTTCACTTAGTGCCACAGTTTCCAAACACCTATCAATGGTGTTAAGTAAGCACTCATTGTGCTTAGCTCTGCTGCTGTAGCTTGAAAGCAGCCTTTGCCAGTACATTCACAAATGGTGAGGCTGTGTTCCAATAAAACTTTATTTATATATTTATTTTTGAGACAGAGTCTCACTCTATTACCTAAGCTGGAGTGCAGTGGTGTGATGTCAGCTCGCTGCAACCTCCATCTCCCTGATTCAAGCGATGATCATGCCTTAGCCTCCCAAGAGGCTGGGATTACAGGCATGCACCACCATACCCAGCTAATTTTTGTATTTTTTTGTAGAGATAGATGGGGTTTCATGACGTTGGCTAGGCTGATCTCAAAGTCCTGGCTTCAAGTGATCTGCCCTCCTCAGTCTCCCAAAGTGCTGTGATTACAGGCATGAGCCACTGTGCCTAGCCTCCGATAAAACTATAGAAACAGAAGGCGGTCTGGATCTGGCTCCTGCAAGCTGTTGCTTGCATGCCCCTGCACTATATAATTACAAATGTGGATTCTGGAATGAAACGCACCTGGTTTCAGATGCCAGCTCCATGGCTTTCTGGTGCTGTGACCTTTGGGAGGACGCTGAATCCCCTGAACTTATTAAAGTTTGGAGGAATCAAAGAGCTCCGATGAGGAAAATGCACAGGCTTTCATGTTGCTGTTATCAATTCAGAGAAATTACATCAGGAACATTGTGTACCTTCTACTTAGAAATGGAATCTCTTTAGTAGGAGAGAAAAAAAAATCCCATTTTAAAGAGGATTGGGCCTTCTTTTAACCTTGGCAAAACACGGTCCTGTGGCCACTTGAGGCTCTGAGCAACATAAGGCATCAGGAAGGAAACTATCTACCAAAAATATTTTGCTTTAAAAATCAAGGAGTAAACCAGACAGTAACTGGTATCCTTTAAACATGTGTTTTGTTTTCTCATCAAGAAAATAAAGATATATTTCTAAAATCAAACTTCCCTCCGTTTCCCGTGACAAATGTATTTTAGAACAGACAGAAAAGCCTCAATGTGCCTGCGAAACCACCTCCGTGCAGTCCAGCCGGAGCTGTCTACTGCAGAGCTTCTCACGGCAGTGGCTGTTCAGCAAAATCCAGGGGGGAGTTGCTTAATGAGGGGTGAAGACAATATGGACTCAGAGATGCGGCCAGTTGTTTTTTCACAGTTGGTAGGCAGTGTTGCAGGTGCGTTCGCTTAATGAGGGTTAATTTGTCTCATATTTTAATCTGACAGAATCTGGCCATGTTGTTATGTATTCCTCGGAGGTAACCTGCTTGTTCTTAGTTGGCATAAAGAGAGAAAATGGAGCATAATTTGGGGGTTATTCGAATGGTCGAGCGACAAGCTGGAATCTGTAAGAAATCTTGCTTTTCTAGTGCCCACAGTAACATTTACATGGAAGAAGAGCATTTTAGCAGAAATGGCAAAGATGAAGGGGGGCTAAATTACGTTTCTGGAAGACTCTAGTTTGCAGCCATTCACTATGCAATGAACTGAATCAAGCAAATAGACTAGAGGTGTGATTTTGCACAGCATCTGCAGTTTTGCCTGTTTCAAATATTGCTGCCTACATAGTATGCCACGTTTCTTACCTTAAGAGTGAATACAGATTCTGTTTATGAAAAAAAAATTTTTTACTAACAAATCGTAAAATAATAGCTTATTGTAAAAAGTTAAAATTAGTGAATAAGGTTGATACTTTTTTTTCCCTAACTCAAATATCAATCAGATGTAAGTACTGTTAAACTGCCTGGATATGTTTTGAATTTGGGGAGAGGTCATACATAGGTACCTATGTGTACATCATGGTATGTGGGAGAGTTCTTTTACTTGCACAAGACAAACCCAACTCAGACTAGCTTAAGCCAAAGTGAAATCAATCGCTTATATTATTGGGAAGTCCAGGCATGGATCTGGCTTCTAGCATGATTCGATCCTGGGGTTAATTTGAAGTCTTCCCTCTTGTTTCTGCCTTTTGCCTTTTCCATCATTTAGTTGTTCTTCTCTTTTCATTTCAATCAACTGCAGGTGGATTTCCTTCCCTTGGTAGGAAAGATGCTCACCTGCACCCCCAGACTCACAATGCACCTATTCAGTGATTCCCGTAGGAGGAGGAGTGTCTGTAGCCACAACCCTGTAGATCAATCTCTGGGAAGGACAGTTACTTCTTGCTCTGTTTGGGCCATGTTCCTAGTTAGACCAATCTCTGCAGATAGTGGAGATTCTAACAGGCTGGACTTGGGTTACCTCTTATCTCTCTGCCCAGGTGGGGTGGTGGTTATCATTGGATGTTGGAAATGACAGTACCACATGAGCTGAAGGGAGGGAGTTGCTGGCACTAGAAAAAGGAAAGAATGCTAGTTAGACACACATGCACACACAAACACTTTAATTTAAAAGACAAGAGGAATGCTCTATAGAATCTTTGCTATTCTGTAGCTTCATTTTTCACTTTGTGTACACCTGTGTGTGTGTTCTTATAGCTTTCTTTTTAAATACTGTATAGTCTTCTTACATTTGCTATTTAGTCAAAGGAGGATCCAATCCATTTAAATGAATGCAATCATATAGCATCCACCTCAAAGCCCTTGGCAATTTATACCTTCACGTTTCTTTGTGTGTCTTTGGCTATCCCCAAACTCCTAATTTCATTAATTAGATTTTTTTTTTTCTTAAAGCCAGAAAACAAGAGATATCCTATTAGGTGCAGGATTGGCTATCATCAGCAAAAAAGAAAGTAGAGCGTCCTAAACATTCAGGAAAGCCCTGATTGTTCTTTATTGCCTGGAATTCCACCTCAGCAGCTCCTTTCCTTTTTGCTTGAAAAATGAAAATCTTAGCCCTGGAGGGGTGATAATGTTAGCACTGAATCACTTTTACTCCTTAAGGTAAATGAATGTTTTCTAAGCCTTTTCCCTGTATGGGGGTTTGCTGGGAGGTGAGAGAAAATCTTGGACCTCTGAGAACAAGAGAGTGCTCCTTGTCTGGGGGACGGTAAAAGGGTCAGTGGGAGAGAAGTAAAGAGGGGTGAGGATAACACCAAATACATAGGTGGTTCTGGGGACACACTGGAGCTCAGTGCTTCATTAGATAAAAATCAGAAATTTCCTTGCCCCTTGGAGATTCAGCTCCGTTTGTACCAGACCTGTGAGTCCAGCATCCCCGAATTTCTGCCTGTGTTTCTGCCTCTACTCCGCCCTCATCTGGGCATGCTGCTTTGCTCTTTGTTAGTTAATATTTGAACAACAAAGCCCAGGTCCTTCCCTGGTTTCCATAGAACACCAACTCACACCCTAGCAATTGGTGAGCATAGGAACTGTTGAAAATTTGTAGGCGCGCACAGACAGGAGCAATGTTAGGATCCGTGTGACTCTTTCTGCCACCTCCTGGTGCCACCATGTTTCTTTCTATCTTCCTATTTGTCTCCCTTTTGGAGTCCAAAGACATCCTTCTTGTGCCTTCTACAGAATAGTTGTGTACAAAGTTCCTGAGTTTTCACCTTATACCACAAGCACTTTTCAAGAAGTAAAATATTTGTTCTCCATCTGGCTAGAGCAATGGAAGGGAAAAAACAAACGTGTTGCATCAGGCAGGCTCGAATTCACACTCCTGTTCTTTTGCTTACTGACCATATAACTGGGCCAGTTACTAAACCTCCCCAGACTGTTTCCTCATTGATAAAGATGGCAGTAATAATGCCTACCTCAAAGCATTGCTGGGAGCATGAAATGAAGTGGGACCTGGCAGAGAGCACACGGTCTGGAGACTTCTGGGGCTGGAGGAGAGGAGGCCATTGAATGGCCAGTTGGGGGTTCTTAAAGGTGTGTTGACAGAGCTGTGTCGTAGAAAGTTCTGGGAGCATAGAGAAAGATGTGTGGTTCAGGTGGGTTCATGTAAGTGCTAATGAGCTCTGGGGCTAAGACAATAGCAAATTTGAGCCATGTCATGACAGTGTCAACTGAATTTGATAATTTACTAGATTCAGCCTTGGAGTCAGCTTCTGTTCATCAGTTACCCTCTGCATTTATTTTTGTGATTTACTACTACCCACTCATGCATATAGCATATTTTTCTAATTACGTATTATTTTCTAATGGCAGCCAAGACAATGCCTCAGCAAGGTTTCTTCCCTTTACTCTGGTTTCCAAGCATGGGGGTTACTTCTACTGTGGTGTCCAGGTATAGGCCCCGGGACAGTGGGGCCCTTTAGTAAATATTAAGTGAGCCACCATCCTCGTGCTTGTTCACTGTGGAAGAATTGAGAGGTATGAAACGTAGGGGTCCTTGGTGAATTCTTTGGAAGGAAGAGAATCTTTCTCCCAGGCAGAGTTGCAAACACCTCTCTACAAATGGTAGTTACCTCTGATCACAATGATTATCCAGAGTAGATATCTCAATAAAATTCTGTTGCTGCAATTTTTGGTATCTGCATTGAGGAGATAATTGATGCTACTCTGATGCCTACTGTGTGGGGTGGGATGGTTGAAGGCGAGGCAGAGGAGTATTTGCAAGAAAAGGTTGGAAAATGCCATGAGAAACTGTATATTCAGACAAAACACAAACTGTCAGGAATGAGAGTTTTCTGTTTCGGCAAAGTCACGTGGGCTTCAGAATTTCTCCCAAATCTCAGGTGTGAATGCTGAAATTACCTCTAGGCTGTTTCAACTAAATCATGTGATTGGTACTCCTTTGATAAGCCCTGTCTCCAAAGGCTTGGCAACCAAGAAGGCTGCTCTTTCGCTGGATCATCGAACAGTTCTCAAACAGCTTCCCTAGTGTTTGAGGAAGCAACTGCCTTCTCTAGGACTGGCAGCTCCATCAGTACAGCCTCCTGCCTTGTCCCATTCTTGAGTTTATTTGCTATGGGGTAGATAGAGCATGAAATTCCCAATTCTGTTTATGTCTGAGTTGAACCATGTTTATCAGACTCATCACTCCTTAATTATGAAACATTGAGATGGACCTTTGAAATGGAAGCCAAATCTTATTAAAGGCTTAATCACAGGTCTTCAGGTTGTAAATTGTTTGTGATACTCTCTCTCTACTCACACAAAGCAAGTTTGATATCTAAATTTCTGTAAGGTCATTGAGCTAGAAGAGCTTGGATCTACTGTAAACTTGTTGAAACTATAAAGAAAAGTGTGTGTAAGGATAATAGATTCCTGTTACATACACTACATGGTCATTTAATCTTTTTAGATGCATGTCCTCATCACTTAGGTCTAAATTTGGATTTCTTTCCTGGGTGAGCCCTGGACAAGTGAGTCTTGCAAACCAGACTTGCTCTGCAGAATGATCGCCTAGTCTCATGGCCTGGAATCACTTAAGTGCTACCTGAGAGTTCAGTGTGGGAGTCGGTATCAGGATTTCTCTTTCAGTAAGGTCCAGGACCTTCAAATCTCACTCCCATGGGTCCCTGAGGCCCATCTCACAATGAAACCAAGGAAATTTTCCTGAGCTACCTAATGTTCAGGTCTGCCTAAGGGCTTGTGAGGGAATGAGAAAGGGAGGAGGACTGTGCTTATTGAACAAAGCTGTCCATCTTGAGTTCATCCAACCAAGGTTAAAATACAAAGGAAAAAGAATGAAATGGGAGATTTTGTTTGGTTTTCATTATTGCTATTTTTTTTGCCTGCTGTCATCAGTACTTTCCTTTGTCCACTTGCCAGATAATATGCAAGTTACCCCCTGTTATCCTTGTCTATACTTTGCAACTGTTGAAAAATCAAATTGCCCTTTATTTTGACTGTTTTTCATCAAATACAAATGCTTACAAATACACCAAGGCATAAGGTCAGAAATCAATTCCATCTTCCTAAAATTACTTGCATGCAGTAGACTGCTGCTCCAGGGAACCTAGTTCAATATCTCATATTTTACTCTTAGAGATTACTTGTTTAGATTCTAATATCTGGAACATGCTATGGGATATTTTCTCTTATTTTCTTTTAAAACAAAGAATTCTAAAGTGCTTAATGAGAGGAGACTAGAAGACCAGAGAAGACCAGTGTTTAAATTGCTTGCAAATATAGCACTTAGCCACACCAGATAAACAGCTGAATCCTGGGGGCTGCCGGGTCACTTGTCTGTGCCCTTGTGTGGCTGAGGATTTTGTCACAGGGTCTAGGAGTCCTTACCCCCCACAATTATGTTGCTGCAGTGCATTAACAGTATCATTTCCTTTCAAGGTGGGTGGTTTTTCTTAATAAACTAAAACATTTGTCATAAAGACTCTTTAATCCCATCAACAGATGTCTCTACTCATTGTGAGCTGTGTTGCAAGTGATTCGATCCTAATAATCAAAGTATCAAAGCCATCCAACGATATATTGCTTTTAAAAGTAAATTAATGATTTCAAAATCATTTTTACAATAGTATTCTTCTTGGACACCTGCTATGTGCTAGGAGCCAGGGCCACAGTGGTGAACAAGGCAGACAGGCTTCCTAACTTCACAAACCTCACAATTTATTGGGAGAAAGACAAAAAGGTGAACAAAATATTAATCATAATTTTGAAAAGGCAACGAAATAATTTCAGATAGTGGTCACTGCCATAAGAGAGGTAAAACAGTGTGATAGAGGGAACGAGATGAGGGAGAGCCACTGTAGATAAGATGATCAGAGAAAATTTTCCTGGGGAGTCAACACTGGAGCTAAGACCTAAGCCATTAGAAAGATTGGGCCATGCAAAGGTCTAGGGAAGAGCATTATAAAGAGAGGAAACAGCAAGTGCAAAGGCCCCATGGTAGGAATCAACTTGGTATCTGTGAAGAACAGTAAGGAGATTAGTAGAGAGGAATCGTAGACAATGAAAAGAGGGGCAGCATGGAGTTGCTTCTAAGAGCGTGGACTCAGGAGCCTGCACTGGAATTCCAGTTGCCTCGCTTACTAGCTCTATGGCCTTGGATGAGTTCGTTAACCTCTCTGTGCTTTGTTTTCCTCATCTGTAAAGTGGGGGCAATGATAGCCCTATGTCATTGTGTTGGTGTGATAATTAAATGAGCTGACAGTTGTGAAGCGCTTGGAACAGTATCAGGCACACAGCAAGCACCATATAAATATTTGTTAAATAATATTTTTCAAGAAGTTAGACCAAGGAGAATAGTGTGGGATCAATTTGATGCCTACTAATTACAGTAATTCCATAGACACAAATCTTTCAATGCCATGGATATCACTATTAAAGGAAGAAATGGTTGAAATGCTGACCTAGTTTAGTACCCCTGTCTTAGAGAAGAAACTTAATCTTCACTTGCAGGTTTCATTTAAATTATTTATTAAGTATAGTATCTATGGCTATGTTCTTGTTATAAGACAATCGTATAATGCTGCCAAAGCTAAATTCTGTGCTGTTTCTATCCTCAATTCACGTCCTCTCTCTGGAGGTCAATATCTGGCCTTGTTGACATTCATCTACACATTCATATGCTTAAGCCATACATATGATGGCTTTTTTATAGATGATATTATAAGAACACCTTGTCTTTTAAAATTATGAAACACTGAGATAAAATACACATAACAAAATTTACCATCAACCAGTTTTAAATATACACACAGTTCAATGGCATTAGGTACATTCACATTGTGCTAGAATATCTTGTTCTTAAAATTGTCGTCTTCCACTTTTAATGTATATATTTTCACTTAACAGTATGTCTTAGAGGTTTCTCTTCAGCATTAATGTAGTTTTTTCTCACTCCTCTTAACTGCAGCCTGGCATTTCATGGTATTGTAAATAGTTCTTTAAATCATTTCCATATTAGTAGATATTAAATTACTTCCAAGTTTTTGCTGTTACAGGGAAACTGAGTCTTTAAAATATTTTCTCCTTTTACTGCTAAATAATGAAACACAATTCAGAGCTATATTGAGTCAGAGCGCAACTTTTCAACATTTTCTTGTTGCTTTTAAGGCAGACTGGTCCCTTCCGCCTTGGCAGAAGGGAGAGCAGTTGATCTGCTGTTGCTCTGTAATAACCATTTCGGGTTCCAAGCTGGCCCAAACCAAGCTTTGGCTTAATGAATTATGGAGGCAAGATACCTTTTAAATAAAGCCCCGCCTGAGAGAACTGCAATCTGCTTTGTCTCCCATTTGTTTGCCTGCCTTTGTAATTTGAGGGGTGCTCAGATGTGGCCTGGTAAATAATGGCCGTGTGATTTGTAATCAGACACCTGTCCATACCATCGCAACTGTCGGGATTCACAAGAGTCCCTTCGCATCTGGGGCAGTGCTGGCAGCCAGACGCAGAGCCCAGCAACCCTTTAGTGACTGAGAGGGCATGAGAGAGGGGTGCCATTCTCTGAATCCCAGGCGCTGGAAGCCCTGAGCTCCCTGTGGATCGGGCAATGGTTCTCCAGCACTTCTCTACTGGCAGGGCTTCTGAGTGGAGTGTGGCTGTGTGTTGCTGTTAGGGGCTGATTGTGGGCTGCCTTATACATGGCATGGACTGTTCCAAAGGAGAGTGCATATTACAGATGGATTAAAATATAAAACAGCAAGTGTTTGTAAAGAAACATTCATTCACATTTTATACAAGATTTATGATGTCAGTTGTCCACGTCAGGTATTATTATTACTCTTGCTGTGGTTACTACCTTTCCTACTACCTGGAGTGCTTTAGGGAGACAGATTATTGGATGAGCCTCAAGTCTTTCTTAAAATAATCCCTCCCTAGTTCTGCTCTTCCCTTCACCCTTTCTTATTTGTTTGAAAATAATCTCTCTGCTACCCTTTTCTGATGAGGAGGATTCATGGTCCAGATTTCCACAAACTAGACCCTCCTCTCACCTCCTCAGATGTGCTAATATTGGCTCAATTTGAATTAGTAGGATTTAATCTTGAAATGTGTACTTAAAAAAAAAATATGAATTTTCTGCCTGAGACTCAAGTTTGGCCAGAACATTAAAGAATGGGTCTGCTTGAGCATCTAAAGACTCAGGGAGACTTGGCAGGCAATCAGATTCTAATTATCCCATAAATCGTATGGTAGGCTGGGCTTTGCTTTGATGTTTTCAAAGGGAGAGAAAAAGAGAAAACGAACACCAAAGCAATAACAACCACCACCACCAAAAACAGCCTAAAATGTTCCCACCTGAAGGAACAACTCAAACTAGATCTCAAGAAGACAGGAAAACGGGGTCTGGCTGCTTGACTAGTTGATATTTTGATATTTTGTCTGGAGTGTGCAGAGTTTGGTGTTTTAGAAATTCCAAGTTGCTCCGAAGTGAGGAAGAATGTGAGTCCATTCTCAAGTGATTTCTATCACCTGCAGACCATTCACATTCCCAGGGATTTAGTGTTGGGGACGTGCACTCTGTAGTTTGTAACTGACCAATTCCAGACTGTCTAAAGGACAGTATTCATGGATGCCGAGAATCACTTTTCATTTGGAGACATCAAATTATTGGTTGCTAACACTGCCTGGTCAATGCTAACAACATTGGAAATGGTGACAACCTGGTCCTGTTCTTGTGATGAGACTGGTGTTTTGGTGTTGCCACTAAGAAAGTGGCTGTGTAGTGCACGTTTAAACCTGGTTAAGTTTGTTCATGATGAGAGTTGACATTTATTGAACACTTATTATGTGCCAAGGATCATGATGACCTTTTCACATTAATTCAGTCAATTTTTATAGTAACTTTAGGAGGTAGGGGATATTATTATCCCATTTCAGAGCTAAGAAAACTGAGGCTTGGAGTTACTCAAGGTCACATATTAGGGATCACTCTAGAACCTTCAGTCTTAATCAGGAGTCAGCAAGCTATGGCCCACAGGTCAAATCCAGCCCCTGCCTGTTATATTGTATGGCCCACGAGCTAAGAATGGTAAAAACTGGCTTTGGAAAAATCAAAAGCATGGGCTGGGCACAGTGGCTCATGCCTGTGATCCCAGCACTTTAGGAGGCTGATGCAGGTGGATCATGAGGTCAGGAAATCGAGACCATTCTGGCTAACATGGTGAAACCCCGTCTCTACTAAAAATACAAAAAAATTAGATGGGCGCGGTGGCACGTGCCTATAGTCCCAGCTACTCAGGAGGCTGAGGCAGGAGAATGGCGTGAACCTGGGAGGCAGAGCTTGCAGTGAGCTGAGATCGCGCCACTGCACTCCAACCTGGGCAACAGAGCGAGACTCTGTCTCAAAAACAAACAAACAAAAAAAAATCAAAAAAATGATATTTCGTGACAGGTGAAGTGATATAAAATTCAAATGTCAGTGTCCGTAAACAAAGTTTTATTATAACAAAATTTTCGTTATTTGTTTATGTTCTGTCTGAACTACTTTCACTACATAACAGTAAAGTAGAGTAATTAATTACAACAGAAACTGTATGGTTTGCAAAGCCTAAGATGTTTACTATTTGGCTATTTACAGAAAAATTGCCCACCCCTGCTGTTGATCATCACACAGTTACCTACCTGTTAATCATCACTAATAATAGTGAACATTTATATCACATTTTCCATGGACCAGGGACTGTTCTAGGCACTTATATTAATTCAACAATGACTTTGAATCAGATGTCATCATTAACCCCCCTTTACATGTGAGGAGATTGAGACATCAAGAGGCACAATTCTAGGCACTTTTACATCTATGAATACAACCCTAGAGAATAGGTGCTCACCTTGCATTTGATAGATGAGGAAAACGTAGATGGAGAGGTCGGATGACTTTTCAAGGGTTACACAGTAAGCAGGAACTAGACTCCAGGCCCCCACCCCTCAATACCATGCCCTACCCTAAGCAAAGCAAGTACTTTTTTTTTTTGAGACGGATCTTGCTGTGTCACCCAGGCTGGAGTGCAGAGGTGTGATCTTGGCTCACTGCAACCTCTGCCTCCCGAGTAGCTGGGACTACAGGTGTGCACCACCACACTCTGCTAATTTTTGTATTTTTAGTAGAGATGGGGTTTTACCATGTTGACCAGGCTAGTCTTGAACTCCTGACCTCAGGTGATCCGCCCGCCTCGGCCTCCCAAAGTGCTGGGATTACAGGCGTGAGCCACCGCGCCTGGCCAGCAAGCACTTTTGAAAACACACCACGGCTACAGCATTTTTACAGAAGCAGTGTCACCAACAGGTGAGGCTGTCACCCTCCATGGTGACTCTGACAGTCTAATCCAGGCTGGCCACGACCGTCTTTGATCTTTGGAGAGCTGGCTCCCCGCTTTCTTTCCTCGGTGCCCCCTACCTCCCCAGCAGCCAGCCCATCCATTCATCCTGGGGAACCAAGCCTCAATAATGACCTCATTTGCATCTGGGAGGGAGGAGAAGGTTTAGTTCAAAACCGAGTGGGCCAAGGCGCATTCCAGTGGCGTGCCTCTTAAGCCACGTGCTAAAGCAGGTCTTGGTGTAATACCTTCTCTCTCTGGAACCAGAGGATTCGAATCCCAGCAGACCCTACTTCTTTTAAGTCAGATAAATGGGGGCTCACGTGACATCTGTGGGAATAGTTTTGATGGTTTTGCAAGGTGAACGTCCCTTGCTTTTCCTTTGAAGACATTGCTTTTTAGGAGTTATGACTGAGTCCCTGTTAGAATACATTTAGTTGGTATTTCTCAGAAGCCCTAGTGCTCACACTACAGTGGCATAAGTAGGGCATATGTTTTGGAGGCATGAGAGGAGAAAGGTACTTCTTACATTCTTCCAAATTATTTTCCATTTCATGCTACTTTCCCTTGCAGCACCCATCAATTCCAAGAAAACGCTCATCAAGCACCTCATGCAAAAAGCATCCTTATTTAGGTTTTTTAAATCAATTTTTATTCCTAGAAATGTTTCTCCTTAAAAAAAATTAAATCAGAATTTCAGGCATTTGAATCTACTGAGAGAAAACTGTGCGTGTAAGGCTTGAGCTACAGGCATGAGAGATGCATGCATTTGAAATAGACAAAATATTTTAAATTCTAAGAAAAGGCAGAGTATGAAGTACTATGATTTATGTCGATTTACATTGACTTAGGCGTGTGAGGGGAAAGACTAATTGAGAGTAGGTGGCTGGGGGCAGTTCTGGGAGGCTCTCTGGTGGAGGTGGGATTTGGAATCAGCTTTGAAATGAGAATTGGTTTTACAGAGGAGCATTGGGACTGGATTAGCAACAGGAAAACGGGTAATATCATTCAAGAAGTTAAAAAACATGAAGAAACATATTTGACTTCCTTAGCATGGCCAGTTAAAGCATAGATTCAGGATTGGCAAACTACAGCACATAGGCCAAATCTGGCCCACAACCTGTTTTCGCAAATAAAGTTGAATGGAGCGCAACCACACTCATTTGTTTGCGTGTTATTTATGGTTGCTTTCACCTTACACTGGCAGAATCAGTAGTTACAGCAGGGTCCAAATGGCCTTGCAAAACCTAAAATATTTACCATCTGATCCCTTCACAGAGAAACTTTACCACCCCCTGGCATTGCTAAAGAT
The DNA here is from genome assembly GCF_000951045.1 of Mandrillus leucophaeus. Classification (NCBI taxonomy): domain Eukaryota; kingdom Metazoa; phylum Chordata; class Mammalia; order Primates; family Cercopithecidae; genus Mandrillus; species Mandrillus leucophaeus. Next base: position 2,402,033 of record NW_012105198.1, on the reverse strand, counting down.
GTACTGGGTAAATAGGATGGGAAGGAAAGGAGGGAAATGGGGTAAAAGGAGGTTTAGAAGAAGAATAAGGAGAAAAAGTAAGTGGAGAGGCAGAAGGCAAGAGCTTCTTAGATTTTGTTTGTGCAAATGTGAGCTCTTTTTTCAGTTCAGCCTGTTTCCCACTTTCAACCAAATATGGAATGACTGTTATTCACAGTCTCTGACAGCTCCACTTTCTGTGGGACTATGGAGTTACAGCATAATCACTGTCAGCCCAAGGAGACCTATGATAACAACTTGCCCCGAAGAGTTCAGTGTAATATAAAATTCACAAGTAAAAATTCAAAACTCCAGAGAGCCATAGGATGCATGAATATGTGCCACATGGGGCCTGGAGGCCATTGCATTAGCATCCTGCGTTAGAAGCTCCACACTAAATGTGGCAACTAGTAAAGCAGCTCACCAGGGTGAACTTAGCATTTCCCCAATTTCTAGATGATTCTTTGGTATTACATATCAGATAAGTTAGGAAAATGCTGGGTTAAAGAAAATTAAACATAGTTACTTGCTGCAGGACTTCTCAGAGCCTTTAATATGACTCGCATAGCTCTGGGAGCAGAAGATAAGGTGTTGCATTTCTCAAATGTATTTCACATGAGCTTCACCTACCCCCACACTTTTTTTAATAAAACATTTTGGGACACAGTGGCCTAGGCATTATGTCAAGATCAATATATATTCCATATACATTGAGAGCTAGATGGAATCTTAAAGGTCATACAACCCCATGCCCTCGTAATAATGTTATGAATTATCTTTTCAGGAATTTTATAAAATCACATTTAGGCCTGGGAATTATGATATTAATGGGTTCTTCGAAATTTGTTTATGGTGTTTGGGCTTAGAGATTTTATAATTGCCGTTTCTAATCAAATTCTGGCCTCAAATTCTGTACTCTTCTTAGCCCTGAATTCTTTCCTTCCCAAGGGGGTAATGTCAAAAAGGGGGTAAAAAGGATAAAACTTTATAATTGACACTTAAAGGTCAGCCACTGGAAAAAATGAACCAGCGCATTGACTCAATGGTCGTGGATGATGAGTTTTGGTTAAAAAAAAAAAAATCCTGTATTTCAAATACAGCACAGAATCAGCCCTAATTGCCTGAACTGTGAGCTTCCAAATGAGTGTTTGGGAATTGGCAGTCAGCACCAGT
>NW_012105198.1:2388298-2400527 GCF_000951045.1 Mandrillus leucophaeus | reverse complement strand
CCAGGATGGTCTCGATCTCCTGACCTCGTGGTCCGCTCGCCTCAGCCTCCCAGAGTGCTGGGATTACAGGCGCGAGCCACTGTGCCCGGCCCTAAAATAACTTTTTATTGAAGTATAATATGCACACATAGACAGAAAAGCACACATCATGATTGCACAGCTCACATTTTGAACCTATGCATGTGCCACATAACCACTCCTGGAGTGTCCATTTTAATCACATAGTCTCCTTAAAGCAAGTACAGATACATTATAATAGTATATCTGATGTTTAAAAATAAATGTCAGACTTCAAATAAGTCAGAGCTCTTCATGGGTCACTGTAGGTTCTGACCCCAGAAAAGCTGCCGTCTATTTCTCCAGGAAAACAAGCAGACTCTTGTTTGCCATTAAGTTGTTTAGTGGAAAGAGTTCGAGAAGAACTGACTAGGCAGGGAAAAAATGAATCATCCCTCACACCGCGTACTCATCCTGGATTAAGCATTGGGTACGTAGCACCATAAATGTTCACGATGAGCCTGAGGGCAAGTACACAGCACACTTGGGCAACTGAGGCTTCAGGGAGTGGAGTTACCCGCCCATGGCACACCCTGCTGAGTTAGAGTTAGGACCCCAGATCTGAAGGGCCTGAACATCCATTCTCTTACTCACTCTGTTCAGCTGTCTCTGTGGCATTTGTGTTTTCTTTTGTTTGGGGCAAGTGATCTTACAAGGATCTCTCTCTCGAGATATCTCGATCTCTCTCTCACTCTGTCCTCTCTATGGAGTGAGTATCCTGGCCTCTTGTTGAAAGCACTCCAAAAACAAGAAATTCATTTTTAGGATGGAGACACACACTGATGATCTTATTGCATAGCCCTCTGTCTGTTTTAGAGGAAAAGCAATCCAAGTTGAATTTGGAACAAATTACCTTCAAATGGCCATGCTTTGCAATGTACTACTGTAATCTGGGATATTGCAAGGCAGCTTAATGTGCTGGGTGATGACACGTATGGCCATTATGTGGCTCTCCCTCATTGAATGCGCTGGGCGCAGCCCAAACCATAAATCTGCCAGCAGACAAAACATAAAATTTACATGCAAGATCAAATCTCCCCTGTCCTGATTTTTATACAAGGGTCACCAGTGGGTAGTAAATTAAGATTCAGAATAAAAGTTACCTGCAGGTGCTAAATCACTAGACCATGTCAGGATCATAGAATTTTCTTTTGTTAATAACGCCAGTGTGTGTTATCAGTGCCTGTGCTTATATAAACCATGGGTCAATATTTGTATAAGAAAAGGTGCCCCTTGTCCCTCAGAGATTTTGGATTTCTTTTGTCAAACGTAGTTACATTGTTTTCCCAAACAGCAGGATATCTCGTACCAAGACCTGGGTTTGAAAGCTAAACATAGGAGACCAGACATGCTTGGATGGTCTGTAGTACTAATAAATCTCTGGTTGCCAAGAAATTACACATATATTTTAATTTCATTAGCTTTCAGGAAATATTTATTGAGCACCTGCTGCCAGATACTGTGCTGGCCACTGAATGTGCAAATATGAGTAAGACTATTCCATTGAGAACTGATCAATCAGGGACCAGGGCAAGGGAAGGAAACTACTCCAGGTATTTTAAGCAGGCAGAGATTTTTATGTTGGAAATAAGAGGCTTATAAAATCCCAGGAAGCATCGAAGGAATGCTTCAAGGCCTGGCCTCCAGAAATGATCCCCTGAGCACCTCCGAGGCACAATCCAGTCAACAGGAAGGAGGTACCAAGAATCCATTGTCACCAGTGCTTCCACTGCAATTGTCTCCTAACAGAGTGGAGAATGCATTCCTCCCATTTTCTACCACACATGTCTCTGAATGAGTGCGTATACATAAGAAGATGTAATGTTTTCCTGACCAGACCTGGAAATTGCTTATGTTGCATAAAAATATTCTACTCAGGGTTAGAGAGCGCCATGGAAAGACCTTTGAATCTTCCAACTGGCCTGTAATGTGTATCACTGATTTGTGCTGCACTTTGATTTAACTAAGCAACATTTACTGAGGAACTGCTATGCACTGATTAGCGCGAAGTTAAATTCTAGGAGGAATACAGAAGACATGTATGATGTAACACCTGTTCTGTAGGGGTTTACAGTAGTACCTTGCAAAGACAGTATTTTAAAATTACAAAGTGCTCCAGAATACATTTTCTTCCTATGCGCCTCATGGCTGCACACCTGTCAGAGCTGGTATGGGGGTGTGGGGATAGAGTAGCGACAGGAGCAAAGCCTCAGCAAGTGGCCCATGGGTCTACTCTCCATCTGTAAAATTGCTTCTTTCTTGCTAGCAGAGTTTTATACCTGATGGAACAGGGACCATGTATGGAAAGCAGATGGGAAGTGGTGTGCTCTGCCCTCCCACCGCACTGTGCCAGGACTTCCCTTAAAGAAATCCTCTGTGTGCACAGGATGACCGGTGTGCTGGCAGAGGTGGCTTGGGTGGGTTTGGGTAAGAAGAGAACCCAGAAGTTTGCATTTCATTGTCTCGTGCTTGTCAACATCCCTACATCTACCTTGCATAGATGGCAGGCTCCTTCAGATCGAGAGGAATAAAGTGATGAACTGGTTTCCTTGGGTGATAGTGGGGAAGGGTAGAGGGAAGTTAGCATAAGGAGAACATCTAAGGAATACAGGACATCCCATGATATCAGGGCTATTACCGAGGACACAGCAGGAGTCTGAGTGTCTGATAAAGGCTCCCGTGATGATGGTAATTATTATTGTAACAAAAGCCACCAATACTTGCTGAGAACTTATTTCATTCCAGGCACTGCACCGAGAGCTGTATATCCTTATCTCTTCTTTTTGTTTCATTTCATTTTTATATTTTATTTTTAAAAAATAGGTAACAGAGTCACAACTCAGAGAAGCATAAATGGATATTCCTGCCCCTGGACAACTGTGTTACTATTTTTGTATATCCCTGCAGAGATGTCTTATGCATACATAAACAAATATTTGTATTTATTCTATACCCTATCTTTTACTTTTTTTTTTTTTTTTTTTTTTTAGACAGAGTCTTGCTCTTTCACCAGGCTGGAGTGCAGTGGTGCCATCTTGACTCACTGCAACCTCCAACTCCCAGGTTCAAGTGATTCTCCTGCCTCAGCCTCCAGAGTAGCTGGTATTACAGGCACACACCAACACGCCCAGGTAATTTTTGTATTTTTAACAGAGACAGGGTTTCACCATGTTGGGCAGGATAGTCTCTATCTCCTGACCTTGTGATCTGCCCGCCTCAGCCTCTCAAAGTGTTGAGATTACAAGCATGAGCCGCCACGTCCGCCCTCTTTTACTTTTTAAACACAAACAGAGGCATTCTCTATACCTGCTCCAGACTCAGCATTTTTGTTGAACGATGTGCTGTGATTTTGTGGTTCTTTCCAGGGAAGAACATAAAAGCACCCATTCATTTTTATTTTGGGGAGGGCAGCATTATATCCTATTGTTTGGATTAACATAATTTGTTTAGTCTTCTGTTAATAACTGTTGAAATTGTTTGTTTACAAATAGAAATAATGCCGCAATGAAAAACCTCTTGTGTGAAGACATTTCCATTGCCAGTAGATCTGTAGGATACTCCTAGAAGGGGAATTGCCAAGTCAATAGGTGTTTGTCCCCTTCCCTTTCCTTCCCCTTCCCCTTTCTTTCTCCTTCTCTTCCCCTTCCCTTCCTTTCCTTCCTTTCCTTCCCTCTTTCCTTTCCTTCCTTTTCTTTCCTCGGAGTTGCTGTAGTTGCCCAGGCTGGAGTGCAGTGCCGCCATCTCAGCTCACTGCAATCTGTGCCTCCCGGGTTCAAGTGATCTTCCCACCTCAGCCTCCCAAGTAACTGGGACTACTGGCACCTGCCACCATGCCTGGCTAATTTTTGTATTTTTAGTAGACACCAGGTTTCACCTTGTTGTCAAGGCTGGTCTCAAACTCCTGACCTCAAGTGATCTTCCCACCTCAGCCTCCCAGTGCTGGGATTTGAGGCATGAGCCACTGCACCTGGCCTGTCAATAGGTATATGTCTTTATCATTTTGGGTAGATATTGCCAACATGTCCTGCGTGACGGTCAGTCTATTTATATGGCAGCGGACACATTTCTGTTCCCCACAACACACTGAGTTCTTTGACCTCTGCGTCATTGTTAGGGAGCTAGGCAAAAACTGCCACCTTGGTTTAGTTAAAACAGGCACCTACCTTATTGTGAGTGAACGTCTTTTTGTGTGTTTGATTATTTGCGTTTTGCATTTGTATTTTCTCTCTGCTTTGGCTTATCTCTTTGACTTCCATTTCTAGGAGTTCCTATTCGTGAGAGAGGTGAATCTTTTGTCCGTGATGTGAGTTGCTGATATTCCCCCATTTGTCAGTTGGTTTTTTTAAGCTTTATATATGTGGTTTTGCTGTGCTAACTTTAAAACATTTGATGTAACTGAACTTTTTCTTCCAGGTTTTGTACTGTATTGGAAGGGTGCCTCCCATTGTGATGTTACCAACACATACTCACATGTTTTTTTTCCTAGTACATCTAAAGCTTCATTTTTGACCTATTGCCATTTATTCTGGTACAAGATGTATGTATTTCTTTGTGTGTTTCTGGTGGCTATCCTGTTATCCTAATACCATTTACTGAAAACCCCTATTTTCTCTCTGATTTGAGATGTCACCTTTATACACCATTATTTCATTTAATTTTCATGACAATTCTTTGAGGTTGGCCTCAGGTTCCCATTATATAGATGAGGAAACTGAGGCTCAGAGAGGTCACATAAATCATACCCCTAGAAGTGGAGCTGCCCGGGTTTGAGCCTGGGTCTGCTCTAGTGGCCATTGTGCTATGCTGCTTCTGTCAACAGCAGTTCTACAGGGTGCTCAGTCAGGAGCTGACTTTCTGCTCCACCTCATGTTATTGTGGCTCAGCCCTTGTCTGTCTCTGTTGTGACTGCTCCAGTGTTACCTACTAATACCTCCTTTCTGCAGCTCTTGGGATCAAATGCTTTAAAGGGAAGACTGATTCGTCAGTCTGCAGCCATCCACTGCAGCACTCCTCGTGGGCAGAGCTCTCAGGCAAGACCGCTTCCAATGCCATAACCTGTTTGTAGGTCTGCTGCCCACCCCACTGGCAGCCTCAGTCAAGGTAGAGGGGCCACCCTCTGTGATGCAGCCACTCACAGGAGAGGGGTCCTTCACTCTGAGACTCCCCAGAAGGGGGCAGTTTGCTCAGCTGTCTTGGGGTATGGGCAGTGTTCATCATTCTTGTCATGAATAAAGCCTTATATCTTCTCTTTACAAATCAGAGCCTTTGGGATGTAAGCAACAGAAAACCAACTTGAACTAACTGCAGCCAAGAGCAGAGGCCTAACTAGCCTGGGGATGCCAGGATTCAGGAGCTTCAAAACCATCAAGCGTCTGTCTGTCTTCTCTCTTCCTCTTCTTCTCTTTCTACCGCTTCATAAATCCAAAAGAGGCCATGTGAGCTGACAGCTTGACAGTGCACAAAATCTAAGAGAAAGATTCTGACAGGCTGGACTTGGATCATAGATTTTTACTGAAATAATCACTATGGCCAGGGAAGGGGGGCATGAAACGTGTGAATGGCCCTAGGGCGAGGGCGAATGGGAATTGTCATTGGAAGTTGCAACAAAATCATGTGGTTGGAAGGGGGAGGGGTAGAGAGAGGGTGACTTTTACCAAAGGAGACGAGGAAAGGTATAGGGGCAGAGAGCGAAAGTACAGACTGGTCCCATTTTGTTCTGTCCTTTGGCTCACAGCCAGATCTGATATCTAATTTTGTCTGATATTGTCTAATTTTGACACCAAATAGTGTCTCCTTCTTCCCTTCTTATTTCTAGGCAGTCTCATTCTACCTAGAAGTTCCTGTGAATTTTAAAGCACCCACCTTCTTGGATTTGTGGCTACTGATCAGTTTGTGTCAGATAAATGTATTTGCATACTTATGGGTTCTCTTATCCAATAAGATGTTATTCTACATGCTAGTGGTCTGCTCTGTTACTATTATTGTGGATTGGAGATTCAAGATCTATAAGTAGTCAGTCCCCTGAGGTATCAGTTAGGAGAAACAGAAATCCTCTAGCACTAGCTCAAGCAGAATGTGGGATTTGATGAACATACCTTGGAAATAAGACCTCAGGAAGGAACCAGAAATAGGCTTAGGAGGGATTTAGGATTTCTTGTGCATCTCTTGTGCCTGCTTTTGCCTATGGGTTTTCTTCCGTCTTGGGCTCAGTGGACACATGTATCCTGCTGATTCATCTCTGGAGCTTATGTATTATAGTTCTGGATACCTACAGAGACCAATTGTATTAGTTTGCTAGAGTGGCCATAATAAAGTATCACAGACTGGGTGGCTTAAAGTACAACAGATATTTGTTGTCTCACAGTTCTGGAGGTGTGAAGCTCAAGAACATGGTGTCCACAGGGTTGGTTTTCGGAGAGCTGTGGGAATCTGTTCCATGCCCCTCTCTCCACTGGTTTTCTGGCAACTTTTGTATTCCTTGGCCTGTAGCAGTATCACCTCCATCTCTGCCCTCACATTCACATGATGTTCTCTCTGAGTACATGTGTCTGTGTTCAAATTTCTCCTTGTGTAAGGACACCAGTCATTGGATTAGGGCCCATCCTAATGACCTCATCCAGACTAGTTATATCTGCAACAACCCTATTTCCAATAAGGTCACATTCTGAGGAGCTGGAGGTTAGGATTCCAACATATGGATTTTCAGGAGACACAGTTCAATCCGTGACACCAATTCTTTCTCTGTCTAAATTTCAAGCCTCCAGAAGATGGACGCTAACTTGCCTATTTGGAGTCAAGTGACAGGCATGTACCACCAACAAAATCAACATGGTGGGTTGGGGTAGGGAGAAAGAACACCCATCCCTGTGGATTGGGGAGATTTACAAGAACCACAAAAAGTCTGCTCTGGAATATTTGCACATTGGCTTCCCCCACCCACTTCTAAACTGCAAATGCCCCTAAGTGGCCAGTCATTATTGGCAGACACCTTAGCAATGACTTAGCAGAGCTGGCAAGACGTGGTCCTTTTCAATTTGGTAACCGAAACTCAGGCTCGCCCTGACAAAGCTGGGAACCTGGTCACATTCCCCAGACTTTATGTTTGGCAAGATGTTACATTTACACAAATCCTTGTACTCCTTTCTTATTTTCTGTAAGAAAGGAACAAACTTTGTTTCAGGTTATCAATGTTTTTTTTTTTGAAGAATATTGGATAATGCAAAATATGAAGCAAATATAAAGCAGCCCTAATCTCACCTGCCTGAAGTAGATACTGTTGGTTGGGCGTGGTGGCTCACGCCTGTAATCCCAGCACGTTTGGGAGGCCAAGGCAGGCAGATCACGAGGTCAGGAGTTCGAGACCAGCCTGGCCAAGATGGTGAAACCCTGTCTCTACTAAAAAGACAAAAATTAGCTGAGCGCAGTGGCAGGTGCCTGTAATCCCAGCTACTCAGGAGGCTGAGGCAGGCGAATCGCTTGAACCCAGGAGGCAGAGGTTGCGGTGAGCTGAGATTGCGCCACTGCACTCTAGCCTGGGCAACAAGAGTGAAACTCCATCTCAAAAAAATAAAAAAGAAAAAGAAAAAAAAAGAAATAGACACTGTTAACACTTTGATATACTTACTTTCTTCCAAACTTATTTGTTATTTAAAAACAAATGTATGTATATGCAAATGCCTGCACATGTGTTAACATAAATGGGGCAGTGTCATATGGAATATTTTGTCTTTTTAATTTAAATGTTATTGTTACCCAATTCCATGTTAATAAGTACAGATCTACATCCAATTTTTAAAATAGCCACATGGCATTTCATACTATATTTACTCCTTCTATGCAAAGATGTTTTGGATTATTTTCAAATTTTTGTTATTAGCAATAAATTAATGACTGTTCTTATCCATGTATCTTGATGAATTTTTAGAAGTAGAATTGCAAGGTCAAAGGGTGTAGTGCTCTGCCTTAGATAGGAAGATAGGAGAATAGGTTAGTAGTGGCCTGGTAACTACAGTCTCTCCCCAAACACACACAGACAATGCGAGAAAATCTGTTTAGGAGTAACATCAAGTAGCCGAAAGAATGAGTTTCCCGGGCCCTGGATAGGTGCTGTCTCTCAGCAGGAGTTTGCATCAGGCTGCTCATGTTATTGGGACTGATTTTCTTTGCTCTCATGTATCAATTTTTAGCCTAGAGCCCTCTTCTCCTGCAGCGGCAGGCACAGATCCAGCGATGAGGCCGCTACCCTCATTACTAAGAGTTGATTAGTTTTTCTGTCTGGTTTACAATTTAGCTGTAGATTGCTGCTCTTCCCACATCTGGGTTGAAGTCTAGCTTGTGAGATGGCCTGATCTCCTCTGGCCTCAAACTGGGTGCTAACTGGGGCAGGTGGTGGGCCCACTGTGGCTCAGGAGGCTGTGGGAAGAGGGTGGATTTTACGTTGAACAGAGTGGGCAGGGGTTTTTCCTGTCTTAAAGCCACGTATAAACCAAACAAAACAGAAACGAGACAAGTCAAGTGGCCCTTTACTCTCCAGGAAAATGTCCCTGCATTCCTGTTTTAAAGTCCTTCCTGCATTAAATAGAGGAATTGATGCATGGCATTTTATTTAAGCTGGAATTATTCTTTATGTCATCAAAGGCTGCTTTCAAATCACCTGCACATGACAGATTATAAAACTCAAGCAGTTCTGACATCTGGGTTGACAGTCCCCCAGTAGATCTTTATCTCCTGGGATGTCTGTAGATCTCTAATTCTTGGCTTGTTTGTCTTTTGGTTTCTGGAGCCTGCAGGGCTACTCTATAGGGAGGGGACAGGAAGGCTATGTGTGTGCACACGTGTACTCACCCACATGTGCACCCATATGCATACATATAAGGCATAGTTCCTGTATCATCAAAGGAGTCTAACCTGGGTCCAGTTGCACAGCTTCTTAAAAAGACTTACACTAAACTATCTGTAAGCGTCCCCATACTCACTTTTACTCCTTGTGATTCATCCTGAGATTATTGCAATGACTGGCAGACTTTGTTTGCAATTACAACCATTCATCAACTTGTAGACAACAGTGACTGAAGCAATGGAGTGACAGAGAAGCCAGAGGACAGTGGATCCCAGTAGGCACAAGATACGGTGGTTTGAGAGGAAACAGGAGGTGCTAGCAAGTTTTTTTTTTTTTAAATGAGTGTTATAGGAAGTGAAGGAGCAAAAACAGGCTAAGGGAATCCGGACAGACCCTTGAAAATGCACTCCAAGATGTGTTTGGAGATGAATTGAACTACCCTAATTTTATAACTTAGAAAGTATATTATGTGTACCCAGAGTTTACTATGCAACAGGAACTATGCTAAATGGTTTACATACATCATTTCATTAGCTGCTCATAAAACCCACCTGTGGCATCATTATTAGCCCATTTTACAGACGGGAAAGCCAAGCCTGGGAGAAGCTACATAATATGCCTAGGATCACATAGCTAATGCACAGTGAGCTGTGACTTAAACCCAGTCCTCTCAGACTCCAGAGCCTTCCTGTGCTCTTAGTGATGATAGTCCTAAACCCCTCCCCCTGTCCCCAACCCCAACTGCTGTTCACATGTGGCTTTTGGTTTTGAAGATAATGCTTACCTTGAGACAGTAAATAAATGCTGGGGGGACATCATTTTGTCAGCAGTCTGCTACTTTTTAATGCTGGAAAGATGGTTCTTCCTGGGGCGGGATTATAACAAAAATTATAATACTTGGAGTTAATCAAGCATGGACTAGGGACCAGTTTTTGCACTAAGGCCTTGACATGTGTTATCTCATTTATTCCCCACAGCAAACCAGTGAAAGAGGTATTGCCATGGTCCCTACTATTTGTAACAATTTTGTCTGTTTACTTTTGTTTTGATCCCCTTACCCCCATTAGAATCTGAATTTCATAGGCCAGGCGCAGTGGCTCATGCCTGTAATCTCAGCACTTTGGGAGACTGAGGCGGGCGGATCACCTGAGGTTGGGAATTTAAGACCAGCCTGACCAACATGGAGAAACCCCGTGTCTACTAAAAATATAAAATTAGCTGTACATGGTGGCAGACACCTGTAATCCCAGCTACTCGGGAGGCAGAGGCAGGAGAAGTACTTGAGCCCGGGAGGCGGAGGTTGCAGAGAGCCAAGATTGTGCCATTGCACTCCTGCCTGGGCAACAAGAGTGAAACTCCATCTCAAAAAAAAAAAAAGAATCTGAACTTCATGAAGGTAGGAATCATTTCTTCTGATTCACCAATATGTTGCTAGTGTCTAATGCAGTGTCTAGCAAATGAGGATTCAAAAAGTTACTGTTGAATCCACGAATGAATATTTTAAAGATGCAGTAAGTGAAGTCTGGAGAGATTAGGTAACTTGCCCAAGGTAGCAGGGGACCCAGGAGCTCTGGAATCAGTTGTCTACTCCAAGTAGGAGTTAACAGTTACAATGAGGGAAAATCAGGCCTGTAGAAAATTTTTTAGAAATAAAATTGTGGCCCATTCTACCTTGGGTCAGCAGTATGTACCACTAGTGCTAGACCATCTATGATGGGTACATGGAGGCTGCTATCACAACATATCCCATACTGGGTGGCTTTAAACCACAGACATTAATTTTTTTTAGAGTTCTGGAGACTGAAAGTCCAATATCAAGGTGCCGGTAAGGTTGGTTTCTTGTGAGCCTTCTCTTCTGGGTGGGAGATGGTTGCCATCTTGCCATGTCCTCATGTGGTCTTTCCTTTGTGCATGCTCATATCTGATGTCACTCTGTATGTCCTAATCTCTTCTTTTCATAAAGACACCAGTCACATTGGATTAGAACCCACCCATAAGGCTTCATTATCTTAATTATCTGCTTGAAGACCCTATCTCCAAATACAATCACATTCTGAGTTACTGGGTGTTAAGACTTCAACAAAGTAATTTTAGGGAGAACACAGTTCAGCCCGTAGGAATTTGGTTGTCACTATTCCAGCTTAGGAGTTGGAACAAGATATTCTTTATAACTTCTTTGTGTCTACATTGGAAAACCTCGTTCCTACAAGAAAACTGCACTGACTTTTTTTGCCAGAAGGGTTCCAGTTTCCTTGGCACTTCTTGCTCTGTATTTAGCCTCCTATAAATCTGTTTAAAACCCTGCCTTGTGGCTCTGCAGGCAAGAGCACTGTCCCAGGCACATCTTTCTCTAAAATCAGCTGGGGAAACTTGGAGGAAGGCATTTTCGAACAGAGGCTACAGGAATACTGCCACATGGAGCCAGATGCTGGTCCATTTAGACTGCTGGGGTGTGACTGGCTACCTTTCTTAGGGATGGGGGTTGTTGAGATTAGACCAGGATGAACTGAGAAGACACTAATCTAGACTTCAGGGGAAAAACAAATCAATTTACAAACAGCACCTTGTCTTTCCTTGCTCATTTGAGTCACTCCTTACTTAAATATATTAAGTACCCACTGAGTCCTTTCTCTGAGTAAGACACATCACTAAGGGTTTTGCAACCTGGGCATTCACGACATATTATCGGACAGATAATTCTGTATTGTAGGGAGCTATCCTAAGCATTGCAGGATGTTGAGCAACATCCTTGTTCTCTATCCACTGGATGCCAGTGGCACCCTACTCCTAGTTGTGAGAACTAAAAATGCCTCAAGATATTACCAAATATCCCCTGGGAGGGAAAATGGCCCCAGCTGAAAGTCACTGTGCTGAGTGATTTATATACATTAAAGCATTTAATACTCAACTGCCTACCAGCAATTATTTCCTACTCTGCACAGCTGGAGCCTGAGTCACAGGGAAGTTAGATGTTACACCCATTGTCTTTACCCTAGACGGCAGCAAGGATGCAACACATCCCCAGAGCTGAGGTTTTAAGTTGCAGTGCCTCTTGTCACCCTGAGAAGTACCATAAGGTCTGACTAGAAGCCCAGGTTGCATACCTGAGCTGGGCAATTTCTTTCTTTTTTTTTGAGATGGAGTCTCACCCCTGTCACCCAGGCTGCAATGCAATGGTATAATCTCAGCTCACAGAAGCCTCCGCCTCCTGGGTTCAAGTGATTCTCCTGCCTCAGCCTCCCGAGTAGCTGGTATTATAGGCACATGCCACCACACCCAGCTAATTTTATGTATCTTCAGTACAGACAGGGTTTTACCATGTTGGCCAGGCTG
>NW_012105198.1:2385454-2387303 GCF_000951045.1 Mandrillus leucophaeus | reverse complement strand
TTTATTCTCACAGGCACATAAATAATTCCAAATAGCCAGCAATATCTTGGCCACTATTTGATTTGGTAGCTTTGGGGGAAATAGCTCCTATTTTGCTTATTTCTACCATGCACATTTTCTTGAGTTTTGAAAGGCAAGGGCAAATTCTAAAATGTGTGATGTGAGTCTGACTAATGTATCCAGAAGTGTCAAAATGCAGTTTTGAAACAATCATGACATGATTGAAATTCCTTGGAACCCTATGCACACCTTTATCTTAGAAGCTGGGGGAGGTGGGCGCAGAGAAATGCTTTCAGAGTGGCTGGCGGGTTTTCAGGTTCTATTTAAGACTGTCACAGCTCACAAACTTATAGAATTGTTAAAAATTGAGTTACATCTCCATTATACCAGAGCAATCAGTTGAATAGTTTGTCATCCTCTTAAGACAGTAAGATCAAATCAGTTTGTCCTCCAAAAGACTGGAATTAACCTGTTTTGACAGTTTTTAATAGTTATTTTAAAAATAAATGTTGGCCCCTACTGTAGTTAAGTCTAACTACTTCCAACATGGTACAAAATATAAAAAGATTTATTTGTTGTTGCAGGAGAAATATTACATTATATATTAGGTATCTAAAAATTCTATTTTCTTATGTGCTGTTATTGAAGTCATACAGCTCACATGCTGCTATATTAGGACTATTTCAGCTGTGTATTGTAGTAACAGAGAAATGAAAGGAAAAAATAAGATTAAGTTAACTTCTCTTCTATGTTTAAAAACCTAAGCCTAGAGATGGAAGTTCAGGGCTAATATGTTGGTACCACAAAGGCATTGGAGACCCTAGCTGCTTCTAGCCATTTGTTCTCCATCCTTAGAATGCGTGATCATTGGCTCATGGTCCAGAATGGTTGCTGGAGTGCCAAGCATCACAGCCAGGTTCCAGGCAGCATGAGGGAGGAAGAAGAGAAGTCTCTGCCCACACTCTTTTAAGGAGACTTTGTGAGAGTCTCACACAATATTTCTATTTACATCTTTTTAAAAAATGTATTTGACTTTTATTTTAAATTTAGGGGTACATGTGCAGGTTTGTTATATGACTCGTGTCATGGGGTTTTGTTGTACAAATTATTTTGTCACCCAGGTATTAAGCCTAGTACCAATGAGTTATTTTTCCTGACCTTCTGCCTCCTCCCACCCTCCACCCTTTGATAGGCCCCAGTGTATGCTGTCCCCAACTATGTGTGTTCTCATCATTTAGCTTCCACAGATAAGTGAGAACACATGGTACTTGGTTTTCTGTTCCTGTGTTAGTTCACTAAGGATAGTGGCCTGCAGCGTGGCTTGCAGCTCCATTCATGTTCTTACAAAGGATATGATCTCATTCTTTTTATGGCTGCATAGTATTCTGTGATGTACATGTACCACATTTCCTTTATCCAGTCAATCATCGATGGGCATTTAGGTTGATTCCATGTCTTTGCTATTGTGAACAGTGCTGCAGTGAACATACATGTGTATGTGTCTTTATAACAGAATGATCTATATTCCTCTGGGTATATACCCAGTAATGAGATTACTGGGTTAAATGGTAGTTCTGTTTTTGGATCTTTGCGGAATCTCTACACTATCTTCCACAATGGTTGAACTAACTTACACTCTCACCAAGTGTATAAGCATTTCATTTTCTCTGCAACCTCACCAGTATCTGTTATTTTTTGACTTTTTAATAGTAGCCATTCTGACTGGTATGAGATGGTATCTCATTGTGGTTGTGATTTGCATTTCTCTAATGATCAGTGATTTTGAGCTTTTTTTCATATGCTTGTTGGCTGCATGTACATCGTGTTCTTTTTTCTTTTCTTTTCTTTT
>NW_012105198.1:2365195-2385005 GCF_000951045.1 Mandrillus leucophaeus | reverse complement strand
CTGTGCAGAAGCTCTTTAGTTGGATTAGATCCCATTTGTCAATTTTTTGCTTGTGTTGCAATTGCTTTTGGCATCTTTGTCATGAAGTTTCTGCCCGTTCCTATGTCCAGAATGGCATTGCCTAGGTTGTCTTCCAGCGTTTTTGTAGTTTTGAGTTTTACATTTAAGTCTTTAATCCATCTTGAGTTTATTTTTGTATATGGTGCAAGGAAGGGGTCCAGTTTCAATCTTCTGCATATGGCTAGCCAGTTATCGCAGAAAGATTTATTAAATAGTGAATCCTTCCCCCGTTGCTTTTTTTTGGTCAGGTTTGTCAAAAAATCAGATAATTGTAGGTATGCAGCATTATTTCTGGGTTCTCTATTCTGTTCTATTGGTCTCTGTGCCTCTTTTTGTATCAGTACCATGCTGTTTTGGTTACTGTAGCCCTGTAGGAAATATCTAGAAAATCCCGTAATCTCAGCCCAAAAGCTTCTTAAGCTGATAAACAACTTCAGCAAAGTCTCAGGATACAAAATCAGTGTGCAAAAATCACTAACATTTCTACACACCAACAACACTGAAGTGGAGAGCCAAATCAGGAATGCAATCTCATTCACAATTGCCAGAAAGGAAAAAAAAAATACGTAGGAATACAGCTAACTAGGGAAGTAAAATATTTCTGTAAGGAGAACTGCAAAACACTGCTCAAAGAAATCAGAGATGACACAAACAAATGGAAAAACATTCCATGCTCATGGATAGGAAGAATCAATATTGCTAAAATGGCCATACTGCCCAAAGCAATTTATAGATTAAATGCTACTCCTATTAAACTACCACTGACAATCTTCACAGAACTAGAAAAAACCATTTTAAAATTCATATGGAACCAAAAAAGAGCCCAGATAGCCAGTGCAATCCTAAGCAGAAAGAACAAAGCTGTTGGGCTACATTTATATCTTACTGGCCAAAACTTAATTACCTGGTCATATCTAGTGGCAAGGCAGGTTGGGAAGTCCAATCTTTTGGTTTGGAGGCGATGTACCCAGTTGAAAACCACAATTCTGTTACTGAGAAAGTTGAAAAAATAGTAGTATTTTCCACCAGCTTATTCCACTAGGCCAAAGAAACAGACTTGCCAAGTAAATGTTGCTGAGCCTCTTCTGGTTTCAAACAGCGACTCTCAGGGTAACTGTGTCTTCTTTGAATAAATGTCAATTCTCTTCTCTCTTCCCCTTTCTATTATCCCTGAGTGGTGTCTGGTTGAGGAGCAGGCTAACCACCTCACGGGACAGCTGGGTGGTGGGAGACCCTCTGTGCCTGGATTGGTGCCTGCTGTGGTGTGGCTGAGATGGGCTGGGCTGTCGTTCTGGTGAATGCTCGGTCTCTGAAGTTTGCACCAGTCCCCTGCTGCTGGTGACTGCAGACTCGGCCACACCTCTGTTCATGAGATCTCTCCAGTCCTCTGAGAACGTCCACCACCGACTCCTGGGTCCCTTAGGAACATCTCATCTAAGCACATGCATGTAGAGGGAATCGGAGGCCAGACCTGAGGCCAAGACCTTTAACCGGGACTGTCCCCTTCCCATACTTCTCTCAAAGGGGTGAAGGGTCCCCCCAGGTGATCTAGGGTGAAGCAGGGTGCCAGCCCCAAAGTTTCTACGATTTCCTTCTCTCAAGGTTCAACCCTGAGGGTAGAGGAAGGAGCAAATTGAGGTTCTCTGAGCTGTTAAGTCTCTGTCTTCCTTTCTCTCTTGTAGCTGCTGCTTCTGGTGTCCTGATGTCTCCCTGCTCTGTGGACTTCATTGTTGTGTGGGAAACAGCTTTTTCCTTTCCCAGTAAGCATCATGGCTTAGCCTTAGTGGTAAAAGGGCTGAGGGGAAAATAAAAAGAAAAAAAAAATCACAAGGAAAAATCCTTAGTAAAATATTCTTTTGATACATGTAAAAGCTGCTTGTTTCCTGCAATATAGAAGAAACACTGTGTATATGTGTGTGAGTGTGTGTGTGTGTGTGTGTGTGTGTGTGTGTGTGTATTTTATTGGAGACACAGTAAAAATCAGCTTTCATTCTAACTGGTCCAGTTATCAAGAACATCAAATTAACAAGAAACCTAGTTAAAGGTTGTTGTTGTTGTTGTTTTTTAACAACACTATTAACCCATGGCAAGATTAGAATGTGTGCTATTATTAAAAATATGAAGTTATTTGGATTTTAAGAGTATTGTATTTTTCATAGTTGAAAATTTTTCTCTGTTACATCAGTAATATTGTCAAAGTAATGGATAAAACCATAACTTACATATGAAAGTCATCTACTAGATCTGATACTACTTAGTTTATTATCGAAATTGGAAGGATTCATTGAGCAGCATAGAAATTTGTTTACATATTGCTTTGGGATGCTAGGTATTTGTGGAACTAAAAAGAATCAGGCACTTTTGTATTTTGTTTTTAAATCTGTGACGTTTTTCAAATTTAATTCATAATAAATTGATGCAATTTCATACTTAGGAACACAAAAATGTATTGTATTTTACTGTTATTAGTGTTTCCAGTTCCTGGCATGTGTTTATTGAAGGAATAAATGAATGAACTACATATATACTTGAAATCAAGAATGAGGAAGGAAAAAAGAAAAGAACTTGCAAATCTCAAGATGAATCCCTTTTTTTTTTCTTTTTAACTTCAGATATTCTTCCCCCTTTGGCATTTTGATGATCTTAATTCAAACCCAGATGCCCCTCGGCACATTTTTATCCTGCTCAGAGGCGATATGAAATTTACACTGTCATTGGCAGTAATTGCGTTAGGGAGCATCATCCATACCCTCCCCCCTCCAGCCCCCTGCTCTGGAGCTCGTGCTTCCTGCCACGTCTCAGCTTCTGTCTATGGAAATGCATGGTGTCCGCATTAAGAACATGTTTTATTCTGTCTCATTTACTCAGCGACACTCAGAAAGGAGGGTGGTTACAGAGCTGAGAGGGCAACACCACTTTTTCTAAAGCAATAAACATTTTCTTTATCTTTTCCTTCTTTCACGTTGGTGGCTGTTAATTGTAAACTTTTGTGATATTGGGAGCAGTAAAAAGAGCAATGAAATTGTTCCTGTGAATTGTGGGACTTTGGGCCTGTGGCATTTATTTGCTTAGATATTTATTATTTTTAAAATAGATATACTTTAAAGATCTAATAAGTTCTCTTGAGAGACCCAGGGTAGCTGCTTTTTTTAAAAAAAAAGTTAAGGTGGCCAAATATTAATCTAAAGATTAATAAAGTTCTGCTAGTTTCCTGGGGCTATACAAGGTGCGATGACTTTTGGTCATACTTACCTCATTTTTTTTTTCCAGAAAAGAAAATGCCTTATGATTTCATGAGGACTTTACTGAGCTGTGACTGGAAGTTTGGGGCTTTGTAATTCATCCATCTGAGAGAAATGGACATCTTTGCATTACTGGTGTAATATTTGCTGGGTGTTTTTTTTTGTGGCAAACATTTGCTTTGGAGGGAGAAGGCAGGTTTTCAATTCACTCTATAAGCTACTGGATGGTTCCTTTGGATGGCTCAACACGGCTCCTTTGAGGAATTTAAACCAGTCCAATCTCCTAAGTCTTAAAGTGCATTATAAAGCAAAACTTGAGGGGAAATGAGCCCAAGTGGTTGGCACCCTTATGGTACACAGGAGGCTGTTTGGGTCACTCATACTTGGAGACAAAAGCTCCCCTCAACCCCATCACTGGTCCCCTGTGAGTTGAGTTAAATGTTTATGTTTATTTTTTTCTTATGGCCAAACGGTTTATTTTTAAAAATTCGAATAGTACAGAAATGTAAAGTAGACAGTGAAAATCCGCGTAAATCACCTTTAGAAATAAATTATTACTTGATGCATATCACATTACATGGATTTTAAAAGACTTGGAAAACTCAGAATGCCTGGAAATCATACTGTTTAGGAAATGGGGCAAAGCAGAGGAGGTGTGATCACTCCATAGATCCATGATCCCAAATCCTGACAGTCTGTCCAAGGGATAGATTTCACCAGTTTCTGGTGAGATGAGAAAATAAGAATAATGCATTCCCTCCTTCCTACTTTTGTGGTGTTAAAAGATCATTTTTGAAATGATAATAGATGTTAGTGTTATTAAGTCCTTCCTTGGAGCTGGAGATTAGGTCGTTATTCAAAGTATTTGTTGTCCATCTGCAGAGGAGAACCACATATCCTTTCCTACTCTGTCCCCCAAGATACGAGAGTTGGCCATGAGACTTGCTTTGTCTCTTTCATTGGTCAAATGTACCCTTTCCTAGCAGAATCTTTAGGAGACCGTATGTGTTTCTCTAGTATCTCTCTTCCTTCTTCCACCGGGTATTGCCTGTTCCATCTGCCTGGGTCTCGGACAGAGGATGACAAGGAGCAGAGTGGTAGCCAACTCATATGCGTATGTTGCATAGTGGGGAAATAAAATTTTGTTGTTGCAAGCCATTGAGATTTGGGGTTGCTTGTTAGTGCATCATGACTTAGCCTAAGCAAACCAATATACTTGGCAAAATTAAATATGGGCAACCCTGTAGGGTCTCATCAGGTTACTACAATTTTGTAAGTCTACAAATTCAGGCATTACTGAGTATTACTGAGTATTACTCTAGGCCTATGCTGTCTAATACAGTTGCCACTAGCCACACATGTCTGTTGAGCACTTGAAATATGGCTAGTCAGAACAAAGATGTGATATAAATGTCAAATACAGACCAGGTTTTGAAGACTTAATACAAAGGAATGTGTGAAATATCTCAATTTTTATATTGATTACATATAGATAATGTTTTGAATCTATTGGGTCAAAATCGGAGTGGTAGCTTTAATTTCATTTTTTTAATGTGGCTACTAAAATGTTTAAATTACATATGTGGATCATATTAGATGTTTACTGCACAGCTCTGCTCTAGACTATTACATCAAACAGACTTTGGTTTCTTTCTTCATTCTGCCAGTGTCTCTCTGTGACCTTGCAGAAGTCGCTTCATATCTCACACTCCTCATCTGCAAGATAGAACAATACTTGCCTCCTGGGATATTATAAGGAGTAAGTAAGATCATGAGTATAATTTGTACCACCCATAGTAAATGCCCTTCTTTTCTCAAATCACACAATGGTGTACTTTTTTTGGAGGCTTCCTTTTGAATTAAAATTGGTTCATGATTTCTGTCAGGAAGGGCCAGTTCATTTAATAAACTTCAAATGCCTCTGGATTTGGGGACCTCAGAGTTATGTGTGAGATGAGCTGGTTGGGCCAGAGTCTTCCTCTGAATAACATAAGAGGGAGCTTCT
The DNA here is from genome assembly GCF_000951045.1 of Mandrillus leucophaeus. Taxonomy (NCBI): domain Eukaryota; kingdom Metazoa; phylum Chordata; class Mammalia; order Primates; family Cercopithecidae; genus Mandrillus; species Mandrillus leucophaeus. The sequence goes on along the minus strand of NW_012105198.1, from coordinate 2,379,698 downwards.
CATTCCATTTGTATACTTTGGCTTCTCTGGAAGGTAGAAAATTGTTTTGGATTACTCTTCATCCTGATTTCATTATTTGCATCTTTAGAAAATGCAAATGGCCCATGCACTCTAATGGATTATATTGGGATGTTCATCTTAAAATAGTTCATCTTTATTGATTCTTTTGACACAACACAATTGAGTGCATGAGAAGCAACTTCCTTGTGGACTGCAAACTAATTTCCTTTATGAGTCCACACAAAGATGCCAGGTTAGTTTATTTTCCCTGATGACTGATCCATGAGACAAATTGAGCCATTTGAAAAATGTCTTATTGAGTTAAAACATTTCCATGTAAATACTTCACCTTACTTTATTTAAGCATTTAAATGAATCTATATATTTGTTTTATAAATATTTGGGATCCTTTTGAGAGCTCTTGGCATATGTGTATAGCAGTTTGCAAAGTTTTAAAGCATCATTAATATCATAAACTGGTTGATCAAAGAGCTTCAACTTGTGGTGAGTTGCTTGATGCTGTGAGTAGCAAATTGGAAAGCTTTGAGCCCTACAAGTTCTACAACCTAAGTGTCAGAAGTGATATGGTTTGGCTGTGTTCCCACCCAAATATCATATTGAATTATAATTTCCATAATCCCCAGGTGTCAAGGGCAGAGCCAAGTGGAGGTAATTGGATCATGGGGGCAGGTTCCCCCGTGCTGTTCTCATGATAGTGAATGAGATCTGATAGTGTCACGAGATCTGATGGTTTTATAAGCATCTGACATATGCTTGCACTTCTCCTTCCTGCTGCCTTGCAAAGAAGGTGCCTTGCTTCCCCTTCACCTTCCACCATGATTGTAAGTTTCCTGAGGCCTCTCTAGTCTCTGGTGTAACTTACAATTAACCTCTTTTCTTTATAAATTACCCAGTCTCAGGCAGTTCTTTACAACAGTAGGAAAATGTACTAATAAAGTTTGTTTCTCTCCTGTCTAAGCAAAACACTGAGATAGGCAATTCAGGCTGCTTGTGTGGCCCTGCAAATCCCCAAGGACTCAGCTTTTTTTCTATCCTGCTGCTCTGGAGTTCTCAATCTCATAGTCCCAAATGGCTGCTTGAATTCCTGCCATTATGACCTCAAGCCTGTCAACAGAAAAGAAGGTAGAAGAAGGGTCTGTCCACAGCCTTTTAGGCAGACTTTCTGGAAGCTGCACATAACACTTCTGCTTACACATGACTGGCCAGCACTTAAGTCATATGGCTACATCAAGCTCCCAGGGAGACTGGGTCACATCCTCTTTATCCTAAGCAGCCATGTCTCTGCTAAAAGTTGGAGGTTATATTAATAAGGAAGAAGGGGAGAGCAGATATTGAAGTAAAGAACTAGTAGTTTCTTATCATCTTTTATCTATAGTTTTTAGGGAGTTTTGTGAGCCTTATTTTATAATACTTGATTAGTTCTTGACCCCAACCAAATGAGGGAGTCATATTATCTCCATTTTCCAGATAAGAAACTGAAGGTCAAGAAGCTTGCCTTTCTACTAAATCAAGGACACAGTAATAATTATCACTCTGAATATTTTACGTGCATTACCACCATTAATTTTGGTCCTGGTCCCTCCAAAACCCAGTGAGTTTGCTTTATTATACCCCAGTTTTATATCCAAGGAAATGTTGGATAACTTGCCCAAGGTCACAGGCAACTAAATACAAGAACTAGTAAATAGAATCCAGTCATCTGATACTAAACGCCTGCAGCAGAAACTGTCAAACTTTTTTCAAGCCTTTGTTAGTTTTCTACTGCTGCAATAACAAATTGCCACATATTTGGAGGACTGAAACTGTACTTATTTATTATCTAAAAATTCTGTAGGCCAAAAGTCCTGTGGGCCAGGCTGTTTTCTTGGTTCAAGTTCCCACCAGTCTGAAATCACTGGGTCCACAACCCAGGAAAATTTCCCTATTTCTAGATTAGCTAATTAGTAACCTTAATTCTATCTGTAATAGAATTTTTGCCATGTAATGTAACATATTCACAGGTTCAGGGGATTAGGGTGTGGAGGTCTTTGGTGAGGGGCCTGGGGAGTGTTATTCAACCTATCATAGTAAGACATACCTTTTACGTTGCAACCTGATACACACATGTAATATAAGGGCTGAAATGAGCTTCACCAAACAATACTTATTCTATTCTATTTTATTACTTCATTTTTAAGAAGTGATGGTCATGACCCAGCAAATTGATTTCATGACTCACAGCTTGAAAAAACACTGCAAAACCTCCCATTTCTGCTGCCATTACCTCAATTTGGCCATCTTCCTCTCTTGTCTGGATTATTATGAGGTGGTAGCCTCCCAAGTGCTATTCATGCTTCTCAGCTCTCCCCTTCCCAGGACCGCTTTAATACAACCCACCAGCCCTCCTTTCTATGCATATGCTGCCTCTTACCAGATACCTGCATTCACCATGGCTTCTGTGCTAAGAACCCCGATGGGTATTTCAAACAGTATCCCTGAGTGAGATGATCCCCCGTTTTCATAACCAAGGCCTTGAGAAAGACTATAACTTCAAAGATGGCACATGGGTTTAACGTGGATCTATTGGTAGCATCTGATGCTCTGGAGTGCTGTGAAAAGCACTGTGAAATCTCAGAAAGGACAGGCGGAGGACACCAGTATCAATTAGAGATGTCTGCAACAAGAGGAGAGGGAGAGAGAGAAAGAGAGAGAGAGAGAGAAAAAGAAAGAAAACAATGGCCAGACATTTGCCATCTTGGGGTTAGTGGATGTTCATCACAACTGCCCTTACAATTAGCAGGGGGACTTCCCTGAAAGGACAAAACCAAAATAAAAGAAGAGGAAAATTAAGCAGGAATGAATTTGAATTTTAAGAAGAAAAGAGTTTTCTCCATTTGTGTGGAGAACAACATAAATAAGATAGAGCAACTTGTAGGAGGCTGGGAAAAAATAATGATTTTTGTCATTTGGGAGTATAGCACTGGGAAAGATACAAATCACTTTGCTGGGCTAAAAGAATTCTTAGCTCATTAAAACCTATTGCTGCTTTTACAACCATCCTCAGCATCATAAAACTCTGCTTTATCATTTCGAGAGCTCTTTGTGTTTTCATTGCTCATTTTTGTTTTCCCCAAACCAGAGGCCAGAAGCCCAAATACCTACAGGGAAGACATTTGGTGGCAATGTGGTGACCTGGTTCAGAACTCTGCTTTGGAGTCAGGCTGCCTGGATTTAAATTCCAGCTCTGCCATTTACAATGAGCTTGATTTTTGAGCAAGTTGCTAAAAAATGGAAAGACAAAAATGGACCTCTTGGGGCCTCCATTTGTCACTGTATGCTGTTGACAACGTGTGTGCTAAGAAACTGGGGGGCATTTGCCATTCGATGACCTGTGGCTAATGCCTCCTCCCTGTGGAGTGTTTTGGAGGAATAAGCCAGATAAAGTGTGAGGAACATGAGGCACCTGGTCAATGAGTGAGAAGTGGCCGTCATTATCGCTGAGTCACAATTGATGGCTTTTGTTTGTACCATGGCTTAGCCATGTTTGAGTTATTTGTTTACTTGTTTTTTCCTTCATCAATGAAGACCAAATGCTGTCTTCATCTTCTATCCCTCTCAGTATCCAACAGAGTGGGCTGAATTTCATCGCATTCTATATGTCCACTCTTGCTCCCATAGTCTCCTCCACCGAAATGGCCAGGTAGGTCTTTAAAACACCGTTCACATCAGATCAGGTTGTCCCCTGGTCAAGCCTCCAATGGAGTGACCTTCAGCACCCTGTATGATTTGCTGTCCCCACATGTACCCCTCTGACCTTGCCACCTACCATGTCCTATTCTACTCTAGCATACCAGCCTCCTTGCAGGTCCTTGTATATGGCAAATATTCTCCCCACTTAGGCTTTGCACTAGCTGTTCCCACCTTCTAGAACACATTCCCTGTGGATATCTTCATGGCTTGTGTTTTCACTTTATTCAGGGCTTTATTCACTTTGGGGAGGCCTCTCCTAACCACCTTTTCTAAATTAGAACTACTCCATTACTCTATCTTCTTGCTCTTTGCTATTCTTTGAAGATTTTTTTTTGTATCCTGACATGTTGGATTTTTGTTTGGTTATTAGTTTGTTTTTTTTAATTTTCAACTTTTATTTTCAGTTCTGGGGTTCGTGTGCAGGATGTGCAGGTTTGTTACATAGGTAAATGTGTGCCACGGTGGTTTGCTGCACAGATCATCCCATCACCCAGGTATTAAGCCCAGCACCCATTAGCTATTCTTCCTGATGCTCTCCCTCCTCCAACCCTCGACCCTGCCACAGGCCCCTGTATGTGTTGTTCTGCCTTTATTAGTTTTTTTTTTTTTTTCAATCTGTCTTTACCCATCTAGGACTTGTTTGATTTTGTTCACAGCTATATCTGCTGTGTGTGGAATTCTGCCCAGCACACAGTAGGCCCTCAACATTTATTGAATAAATGGATACATAAAAATTTATGCAACAGATTTTGAGAACCTACTATGTGCCACCCCTGTATCAGGTTCCAGTATATACAAATTGAACAAGACTGGACATGCACAAACACGTGAATTCTTGAATGTGTGAAGAGTATTATGATAAAGGAATTTGAGAGGGTTCTGGGAGATATTGCAACAGTCCTATCTAACCTAGGGCCTCCCAGAGAAAGGGATATTTAACCTATAACTAGAAGGATTGTGGGACTTGAGTTGGATGAAAAGGTGTATTGGGAGTGGGGAAGTGTTTCAGGCTGAACTGAAAATGTAATCACTGGAAACTTTTATGACTATCTGGATTTATGACACTCTAGAAGCTATTTTACAAGTGTAGTAGAGACACATTGGGGACTCCAGCATTTCTATATAGTAGAGATTTGGGGGCAACAATTTGGTTGAAAGAGAGAATTGCTTTGAACTAGTATTTGCATAAGAAGAACAATTTGCACTCGGGTCTAACTTTTGTTTTTAGCAGGGGTTTAGGGTCTGAAGAGGTTAAGGACCAAAGCTTACCTCTGGCCACTTATTAGTGCCACAACCATGAATGCTTCTCAGATAGGGTGTCTGGTGCGTGATTTCTGAGGCCAGGCCATATAAGGAACCATGACTTCCTCCATGTCCTCTCTGTCAGCCAGGCATGATGCCATGAAGACATTCAGCCCATGGAGAGCCCACAAGGGAAGGAATTGAGGCCTCCTGCTAACATTCTGCACTATGTGAATGAATGCTCTTGGAAAAGATTCTCCTGCCCCAGTTGAGCTTTCAGATGACTGCAGCCCCAGCCAACTTCTTGATTTAACCTTCATGAGAGAACCTGAGATAGAACCTACCCATCTGAGATGATCTTGAATTCCTGACCCACAGACATGACAAGATAATAAACATTTGTTTTAAGCCAATAAGTTTTAGGGTAATTGACACACAGGTAAAGAGAACTAATCCACAGTCACTCTTATTGCTGTTATTTCTCTTAGTAACTGACACTTTTCTCTGCTCTTATCCCAACTTCCAAACATCTTTGTTTTATGGATCTCATTGAATAGATAAAGAAATTGATAAGGGATTTCTGAACAGTTTTGTGAAAGCTGAAATTTGTCCTATCTGTGCCTTTTTATCACCCCCAATTTCAACCATTGATTGGGCATTAGCTATATATCAGGCATCTCACTGTGAGCTTTTGAATACATTATTTCACTTAGTCTTTTCACCACCCCCTTGAAATTGTTGTTATTTCCCTTTATTTTTAAATGAGAAAATGGAGGCTCAGAGAGGCTAAGTAAGATTACAAAAATCCAAGACCACACGTCCTGTCAGTGACAAAGCTGCCATCTCACTCGCTACACTCTGGGAGCCATCTGGTGCTTAGGGATAAAGGCAGGAATGGGAGATGTGAGAGAGCTGAGGGTGTACCCAGGGTTTCCCAAACTTTAACATGCATGCAAACCACCTGGGGATGTTGGTACACTGTAGCCTCTGATTCAGTAGGGCTGGGCTGGGGCCTGGAATTCTGCATTTCTAACCAGCATCCAGCATTGCAGCTGATGCAAGACAACACTTTGGTTAGCACAGATGTAAGAGACTTGAAATGTGAGATAAAACTACCAGGGGGAGACTCTGGCCCCACCCTTACTCCCTGTCGCAAAGCTTTGGAGATCAGATTTCTCTGAGCAGTAAGTGCTGACAAAGCTGTAAAAGGATTGGCACTTGGGAGTTTTGCCTCATTTTGGAAGCAGTTAGCCAACTAATTTGGTTTAATCATCACAGGAAAATGCAAACAGAGAGAAGGCATACAGCCGTCATCCACTGCATTGTATTTCAGGCTGCCAGACCTCTGGACTCTTAGCTTTCACTGATACTACACAACGGATTTATATGTGGAATAAATATTCTTAAATCTTTATAAGGTGCCTAAAATATTTATGGCTGTTTTAGTTTGGTTTGCATGCCATATTGCGCTCTTACATTAAGCAGTTTTTACACCATCAAGCTTTCCTATTAATCATTTCAGTCTGTTCCCAGCTATCTAACTGAGGGGAGATCTATTACATTCAGCAACCAGGGCCAAAGGATCTAATTTCTCCTTTGGCTCTTTCATTGAATGGTTCATAAAACCATGGCTATTATTGTATTAGGAAGACACATTGTGGTTCTCTAGTGTCATGTTGACATGTTTATGTTTCTTTTTCTTAAGAGAAATCATGATTAAAATGGAATATTCTTTCACAGAGGACGTTTTATAACAATTTTGGCCTGATGAAATTTAAAAAAGGAACAGCCAGTCTCCAACAAATGCTGAATTGGTTGAATCACTGTCAGTAAAAGATCAAAACCATCTTGCTCCTCTCTTCTTTGGCCATGAAATGATTTTAAGAAGCTTAAAAAGAAGATAGTTGCTTAGTGAGAATAATTATCAGGGGAAGATACCAAGTTATGGTTTTATTTTAGGAGGGGATTTGAGGGCTCAGCATGGGAGCATTTGATGGCATTACTTCCCTGCCCACTGAGCATACATGTTTTTGAAAAATAATTTTCTTGGTGTTTCAGAGTCCAATTTGACTCTTGTAACTTTGATACCATTCTGAATTAATGTTAAAGAATTGAAAAGAGGAAAATTGCCTCAAATAAGTATTGGTTTCGATTGATTTCTTTGGGTTTTTTTTGTGTGGTTCCTTTATGGTAGGAGGAGAAATGGACATAATCGCCTTTGCACCTGAACCATATCAAGACTTCCTTATAATACAGACTGACATTAAACGACCATCACCATAAAACAAACCATCAGCTTAACCCCTTAAATAGTTTAGCTGTTATGAGAAAGCAAACTCTTGGTCTATTTAGGCTATAAAATTACCTTCACTTGAAAAACTTACCTTTGATTCTATACATGTTCAAAGTTGTAATGCATCTGGAAGGAAATATGGCATTCTCGGCCTCACAGAATGTGTGGAGAAAATCTAAATAAGTTCAGAAGTCATTTTTGGTAAACAATTGCTTTCATTCACTAAGTCATTATTACTAGCAGAATATATATTATACAAACATGCCATATTCCTTAAAACCATACATCTTAACAGCAGTTTTCACAAGCCTCTGTCTTTGCTTTTGGCTGTCATTTTGCATTATTATGGACAGATATGAACCACCCGTGCAGCTATCTACCATGTAAACCTGATTAATGTGCCACAGTATCCAAAAATTCACATTGGCAATCAGGGAAGGAAATTCACATGTAATCAAAATGAGTCCAAATCAAGTCAAATGGGCTGAGTCACCAACCCTGGAGACCTCTCACATCCTTCCATTGTCGGGACCCTTTTGTGAATGTGAGATGCAAGATTCTGCATTTTCTTCTTGTTTTTCTTACAACTTCAATTTTGTTAGTAATTCTTGCAGGAGAAGTTGGTGAGGAGGACTAACCAAGAGCTAGAATTCAATATTGGTGACCAGGATTCAAAACCTAACCTAAGTTTTGTTTGCAGGTTGACAGCCCCAAAGTGGCCCATTAAAAATACATGAATGCAGATGGCTGTATGCACAAAAGTCACAGCTGTTCAACCTGGTACAATTCACAGGCACATGTTCTCAGCTGAGGTATCTGAAGCTTTAAGCAAAAGGGCACAATAGGGGGTGCCGTTATTTTGATATAATCACCCCTTACCTCTGCCCTCCTTTCTCCCCTCCTCCATCCCCCCCTACCTAGCATTATGAGGCATGAAACACAGCCAGGCTGAGTCCCACAGGGCCATGATTATTTCATGATAACAACACTCCCTGGAGTGGTCTTACTGGTATTATAAAAAGTGTTTATTGTGGAGAGAGCCTATATTTTTGGTGATGGCAGTGAAGGCTATTGCAATGTAAGCACAGCTGAGGTTATGATTCGCATTGATTAACCTCATGCTTTTGACATCTCATTAGCCAATCAGAGTAATGCTAAAATAAGAAGGAAATTTAGAGAAAGAAGCGGAGTGCATTCAGAGTGAGGCCATGCCTTGCTGCCTGCTGCACACCACAGTGAAGCTTCTCCCGAGTCCCGCTTGCTCCTGTTGCAGGACACATGGGTTTGTTACAAACCATCCCCTGGTACAGTCAGTTTTGGGTATCTGGTTGGCCCTGGCCATGTTTTCTGAGTCATGACATTAACTATTGGTTGTTCTTGTCGTCTGAGAGGAGACTTAGAGCTAAATAATGAAAGCAGCCAAAAATCAAGGAGAGACTACCAAGAGTACGGAGAAATTTGCAACCTGACAGCTGTGGGGCAGCAGTGATTCACATGCCTTCTGGAGGGCACTGAACATATCCACTTGGCCGGTCAGCACCCTCAGAATCTCACTGCAGCTCCTGGGTGGAGTCCTCATGTAGGTTCTGGAAAGGGGTCCAAATGTCCTTCTCTAACACAGACATCAAACATCAAACTGGGCCTTGCTGTTAGCAGGAGAGAGCAGATACTTCCACACCGAAATGGATACATGTGGGCACAGATCAGTAAGGAGGAGTGAGAGGCAGTAGAAATAGTCAGTTCTCTCCAGGACTGAACTGGCTAAGAAAACCCAGTCTGTCTTTAAAATGCAGCTTTTTGTACTTACCTCAGTGGCACAAACCTCACTGTACCCTGCTAGCAGAGATGCGATGAGCAGCCTATTAGGGACTGCTTATTAAGCATCTATTATGTGCCAGGCATTGTGCTGGGTGCCAGCAGTTCAAAGGTGAGTGAGGCCTGGACTTTGTCCTCAAGTCAGAGAACTCACCCTCTGGGCTACTGGGGAGGAGAGAGGTGGTTTTTAATCTATTGTATGCCATGGATCCCTTTAGCTATTTGATGAAGATCTGGACTTCCTTTTCAGAACACTGTTTTAAAAACTATGTAATGATAGGCACCCTGCTGTTCATTAGGTCGCCAGAGCTTATTTGTCTTATAATTGAAAGTTTGTACCCTTTGACCAACGTCATCTCATTTCTCCAACCCCCAATTGCTTGCAACTGCCCTCCTCTCTATTTCTATGAGTTTGACTTTTTTAGATCCCACACATAAGTGAGATCTGTAGTTAGCAATAATGTGTGCTTGAAATTTGCGAAGAGTAGATCTTACCACAAAGAGGTAACCACATGAGGTGATGGAGGCGTTAATTAGCTTGATTGTGGTAATGATTGTACAATGTATATGTATATCAAAACATCACATTTGATACCCTAAATACATAAAATTTTTGTCTATTAGTCCATTCTTGCATTGCTATAAAGAAATCCCTGAGACTAGGTAATTTATTAAAAGAACAAAAAAAGGCTTATTTGGCTCACAGTTCTACAGGCTGTTCGGGAAACATGGCAGCATCTGCTTTTGGGGAGGCCTCATGAAGCTTACAATCATAGCAGAAGGCAAAGAGGGAGTGAGGCATCTTACATGGCGGGAGCAGGAGCAAAAGAGTCAGGGAGGTGCTACACACTTTTAAACAACCAGATCTCATGAGAGCTTACTATCACCACGATAGTACCAACAGGAATGGTATTAAACCATTCATGAGAAACTGCCCCCACGATCCAATCACCTCGCACTAGGCTCTACCTCCAACATTGGGAATGACAATTGAACGTGAGATTTGGGTGGGGATGCAGATTGAAACCATCCCATCTATTGTGCCTCAATAAAGCTGAGAAAATGCATGAAATGGCAGAGTCACAAAGGAAACCAATTATACTGGTAATTATCAAAAGATTTTTTAAAATTTTGATGTATTAGTGAATATGGTTCTTAATGCCTTTAATAACTCAGTTAATGATGGAGCTAATAGCTAATTTCAGATTTAAAATTGTATAAATAATATTTTGATATATCTATAATAATTATGATGTATAAAATATGCTTTTTCTATTAATGGGGAAGTCACAGATACCTGTTGCCTTTAATTGTAACTGAAGGCTATGCTCAACTTCTGTTAGATGTCAGTGAAAGGGGAGGTGTAGGTTTGTTTTGCATCTAAGTTCAGGGACCCTTGAATTCTATTCCTAGAACCCAGGTTAAAACTGAGATCAAGGTGGATAGACAGAACTTCGTCTACCACATCCCAAGTGATTGTGAGGTGGATGATGGGAATAAGAATGAGAGGAGATTGCCCATCTGAGAGGGTCAGGAAACTCTTTGTGGAGGAGACGGTGTTTGGGCCAAAAGATGAGATAGAACTCCTCAGAAATGGAAGTGTGGGGGCCAGAGGTATGTCAGGAAGAGGCATGGTCGGTCTGGAATCCTTTTCCAACAAATCCCTTTTCCCTTTAGTCTTATAGCTTCCTGTTACTATGCTGAGCAGATAGTGACGCTCCTACGTAGGCCCCTACAGGTACATGGTCCAGGTACTGCCCCTCCCTAATCCCATTTCTAGAGCAGATTTAATTAATCAATCAGAACTGTAAATGTAGATGTGGTCCTACAGACCTTATTAAAAAGAGTTTCAAATAGCCATTGCCAGTTCATAGGTATGCCGCTTAAACATGTTTGCCATTTCAGCCCCAGGTACAAAAGTTCCACACACAATGTTTAGAAGGACGACATTTACAAGGTTATAGATTGAATACTCAGCTCCAGCTATGCTGAGCTCATGAGCAATCAAGTTTGCTTAGTCTTACTTTGTTTCCTCCATTTGTAATACTTTTGTACAGTCAAATGAATGCTGATTGCTTTTGACAGGGCTCCTGGTATGATTGTTCAGGTTGTGCACTGACCAAGTGTGCTAGGTTTGAGGGCAAGTGGTGCCTAAGTCCAGCTTACATTTCTGGTTCAGAGCTGAGTTTATTTGCAAGAGCCCTTTTGTTCCTTTAAGTTGGCCCCCAACACCTTGTATGAAGAAAGAACCCTAGGTCTTGGCTCAGGTTCTTCTTTAATTCCCTAAATGTATGTATGCTTTTTCTAGCTCCATCTTCCTCCTATGCCTGGCTCAAGTAAAAACCCCCTGCTTGGTCACTAGAGAACTCAGAAGCTCCCAGGCTGTAGGGGGAGGCCATTTAAGCCTTCTTTATAATGCTCTGCTTTCATTCTATTGGCAGAAGATCCCACCTCCTATAATTATGTTCCTCCAAACTTGAGTCATCTCTATTCCATGTCATGTTTTTATGTAGCCACTTGCTGCCTTTGCTATTAATTACTTAATATTTAAAAAATAAATTTATTCATAAATTGGCATGCACAAGAAAAAAACTAAGTTGCAACTGTCAGTGGAAAATAGATGTTAATTGACATTTATTTTGGAGGCAACTGTGAAAGTAAATATTATGCTATGAAATGCAGAACTATAAAACTCCTGGAAGAGAATAGGAGAAAATCTAGAGGACCTTGGACATGACAATGGCTTTTTAGTTACAACACTAAAGGCACAGTCCAGGAAAGAAATAATTAGCTGAACGGCATTAGAGATAAAGATTTCTATTTTGCAAAAGACAACGTCAAAAGAATGAGAAGATAAGCCACAGACTGGGAGAAAAAATTTGCAAAAGACATATCTGATAAAAGACTGTTTTCTGAATATATGAACAATTCTTAAAGTGTAACAATAAGAAAATAAATATGCCAAGTAAGAAGTGAAGATGTCTTTTGCAAGTATTTGGAACACTGATAACACCAAATGCTAGCAAGGATGTGGAGCAAAAGGAACTCTCATTCATTGCTAGTGGTAATGCAAAATGGTATAGCCATTTTGGGACAGTTTGGCAGTTTCTTACAAAAGTAAACATACTATTAACCATATGAGCCAGCAGTTGTACTCTTTGATATTTGCCAAAACTTTGAAGCAACCAAGGCGGCCTTTAGTAAGTGAATGGACAAACTGTGGTACAGTCAAACAATGGAATACTATTCAGCACTAAAAAAAAGTGCTGTCAGGCCATGAAAAGATGGGGAAGAATTTTAAGTGCGTATTACCAAGTGAAAGAAGCCAATCTGAAATGGCTACATACTATGTGATTCCAGCTACATGATGTTCTGGAAAAGGCAAAACTGTGGAGATAGTAAAAGCATCAGTGGTTGCCAGGGGTTAGAAGGAGGGCAGAGGTGGAGCACAGAGGATTTTTTAGGGCAATGAAACTACTCTGTATGATACTATAGTGATAAATACATGTCATTATATATTTGTCCAAAGCCATGAAATGTACAACACCAAGAGTGAATCCTCATGTAAACCATGGACTTTGGGTGCTACTCATGTACAAATTGATGTAGGCTCATCCATTGTAACAAATAGACCACTCTGGTGGGGGCTGTTGATAACAGGGAACACTATGCCTGGGAAGGGGCAGGGAATATATGAGAATTCTCTGATCAATTTTGCTGTGAACCTAAAACTACTCTCAAAAAGGTGTGTTTAATTAAAAAAAATTTTTTTCCATAGGTTTTGGGGAAACAGGTGGTATTTGGTTACATGAATAAGTTCTTTAGTGGTGATTGGTGAGATTTTGGTGTACCCATCACCCAAGAAGTATACACTGAACCCAATTTGTGGTCTTCTGTCCCTATCCCCTTCCCACCTTTCCCCCCTAAGTCCCCAAAGTCCATTGTGTCATTCCTATGCCTTTGCATCCTCATAGCTCAGCTCTCACTTATGAGTGAGAACACACAATGTTTGGTTTTCCATTCCTGAGTTGCTTCACTTAGGATAATGGTCTCCAATTCCATCCAGGTTGCAGCGAATGCCATTAATTCATTCATTTTTATGGCTGATTAGTATTCCATCATTCATATAAAAAAATATATATATATCTCTCACTCATTGATTGATGGGTATTTGGGTTGGTTCCATATTTTTGCAACTGTGCATTGTGCCGCTATAAACTTGCATACTCACATACTCGCATGTGCGATATCCTTTTCGCAAAAAATGTATTTAAGTTTTAAAAAGTTTTTAAAAAGAAAAGCTGAGAATGTGTTCTAGTTTAAATGAGAATAATGAAACATGACACGTCAATGAGGCATTTGATCCTGAGTTAGATCCTGTACCAGAAAAAGGATACCAATGGGACAATTGGTGAGGTTAGAATCAGGCTTATAAACTAGAAAATAGCATTTTATGAGTGTAAATTTCTGGATTTTTGTTAATAGTACTAGGGATATGTAAGAGGTTAGCATTTGGGGAATTGGAATATAAAGTATACAAGAATTCTTTATGCTATTTTTCAACTCTCGTAAGTTCAAAATTATTTCAAAACAAATTAACAAAGTTAAAAAATTACATATGCTGTTCTTGGCAAAGTAGGTTATTTTTGTTTTTATTTTAGCTAGTGTTTTTATTAGGAGTATTTTCTAAATTTAACAATGTAAAATACATTATTGATTTGATTATATGATATTTTCTTATAACTTAATGATTTCTTAATATTGAACCACCCTCATATCCCTGGAATAATTCCTACATGGCCACTTAAAAAAAAACAATAGATAGCAGTAACAGTTAAAAAATTATGCTATGAAAACCAAATATTGATGTTTAGTTCAAATTGATGTTTAAATACTGTTGTCTGAGGGCTCTGAGCCACAGGTCCAAGCCTCTGTTTGAAAAAGAAATGGCAAATATTACTGAAGTTTTCCAGGATCCATTTACATGATTCTGAGGCTATTTCTTCAAAAGAACTGAAAGAGAATTAACAAGGAAACAGCTTTCTCTCTGGTTTTGAATCCAATATTATTTGATGTGCCATCCAGAAAGACCAGATGCCTTAATTCAGCCTTCCTTGTCCTACAAGGTAGATCAGATGGAGGAGGTATCTGTTTTTTTAGGGTTTCATTTCACAAAATGTGGGGAAGTGGTTTATGCTAAACAACGTATCCCTGGCTAAATGTGGATTAGCACTTTCCAGATTTCATCGCCTCAAGCCAATGGTTATTTCTTAACCCTGATTTCAGTGGGTCTTTTATTATTATTATTATTATTATTATACTTTAAGTTCTAGGGTACATGTGCACAATGTGCAGGTTTGTTACATAGGTATACATGTGCCATGTTGGTGTGCTGCACCCATT
>NW_012105198.1:2355869-2358970 GCF_000951045.1 Mandrillus leucophaeus | reverse complement strand
AGTCCCATATTTCTTGGAGGCTTTGTTCATTTCTTTTTACTCTTTTTTCTCTAAACTTCTCTTCTCCCTTCATTTCATTAGTCTGATCTTCAATCATTGATACCCTTTCTTCCACTTCATCGAATTGGCTACTGAAGCTTGTGCATGCATTATGTAGTTCTCGTGCCATGGTTTTCAGCTCCATCAGGTCATTTAAGGTCTTCTCTATGCTGTTTATTATAGTTAGCTATTCAGCTAATCTTTTTTCAAGAGTTTTATCTTCTTTGCGATGGGTTCAAACATCCTCTTTTAGCTCGGAGAAGTTTGTTATTACTGATCTTCCGCGGCCTACTTCTGTCAACTTGTCAGAGTCATTCTCCATCCAGCTTTGTTCCATTGCTGGCGAGGAACTGCATTCCTTTGGAGGAGAAGAGGCGCTCTGATTTTTAGAATTTTCAGCTTTTCCGCTCTGGTTTCTCCCCACCTTTGTGGTTTTATCTACCTTTGGTCTTTGATGATGGTGACCTACAGATGGGGTTTTGGTGTGGATGTCCTTTCTGTTTGTTAGTTTTCCTTTTAACAGTCAGGAGCCTTAGCTGAAGGTCTGTTGGAGTTTGCTAGAGGTCCAGTCCAGACCCTGTTTGTCTGGGTATCACCAGTGGAGGCTGCATGACAGCAAATATTGCAGAACAGTAAATGTTGCTGCCTGTTCCTTCCTCTGGAAGTTTCATCTCAGAGGGGCACTCAGCTGTATGAGGTGTCAGTTGGCCCATACTGGGAAGTGTCTCCCAGGTAGGCTGCTTGGGGGTCAGGGACCCACTTGAGGAGGCAGTCTGTCCATTCTCAGATCTCAAAGTCCATTTTGGGACAACCACTACTCTCTTCGAAGCTGTCAGACAGGTACATTTAAGTCTGCAGGTTTCTGCTGCCTTTTGTTCAGCTATGCCCTGCCCCCAGAGATGGAGTCTACAGAGGCAGGCAGGCCTCCCTGAGCTGTGGTGGGCTCCGCCCAGTTCTTTGTTTACCTACTCAAGCCTCAGCAATGGCAGACGCCCCTCTCCCAGCCTCACTGCTGCCTTGCAGTTCAATCTCGGACTGCTGTGCTAGCAGTGAACAAGGCTCCGTGGGTGTGGGACCCTCCAAGCCAGGCATGGGATATAATCTCCTGGTGTGCCATTTGCTAAGACCATTGGAAAAGCAAAGTATTAGGGTGGGAGTGTCCCAATTTTCCAGGTACCATCTGTCATGACTTCCCTTGGCTAGGAAAGGGAATTCCCTGACCCCTTGTGCTTCCCGGGTGAGATGATGCCCCACCCTGCTTTGGCTCACACTCCATGGGCTGCACCCACTGTCCAACAAGCCCCACTGAGATGAACCTGTTGCCTCAGTTGGAAATGCAGAAATCACTCATCTTCTCCATCGCTCATGCTGGGAGCTGTAGACTGGAGCTGTTCTGAATCTGCCATCTTGGAACCCTTGAGTGGGTCTTAAAGAGAGGCAACTGGCGAGACTGAGATGGGGCATTCATTACCAGGCAGCCCTTTGCCTTCTTCTGGTCCCTATGTGTGTCCATGGGATCAAGCTGAGCCCAGTCTCACAAGTGGCCCCGCCAGTACAATATATCTGTTCCCAGGTCCCCCAGGGGCAGGTCATTTGCTGAGAAAAAAGCATGACATATAGTTATGGTCACTTATGGGATGTGTTCCCTTGGCTTCATCACCGCAATCTCCTAGGCTGATTTATCACTGTCTTCTTGTGTTTGAGCAGGGATTCTGTTGGGCCTACTGTGGGGTTTCTCAGGCTCAGGATGATTGACATTTAGGGCAGGAGAATTCTTTATTGTGGGAAGCTGTCCTGTGCATTGTAGGATGTTTGGTAATATCCTTGGCTTCTACTCAGTAGTGCCAGAAACACCTCCTGCTCCCCCGCTGCCCAGCCCCTATCTATGTGACATCAAAATGTCTCCAGATCTTGCCAAATGTTCCATGGGAGAAAAAATCTACCCACCCACCCCTGTTAAGCATCACTGGCCTAGAAGCATGAAATTTCTTGGTGTGCTTTGGGAATGAAACAGAACCAAGTCCCCAGGCTCAGCATCTGCTTGATCTCCTCCCTGTTCAGACACTTCCTGTCTCACCTGTGACACCAACTAGTCACTGGATGGGCACAGCTAGTAAGTGGGCAACAGCTGGTGAGGTGACATGCTGTCATCTTGCTTACCCCTGAAACCCCAGTGCCAATACATGACACAGCCCATGGCTGAAGCTAGCACCATGTACGTGGGGTGAATGAATCTGACAGGCAGTAGGAGCCATTTTCAGAGCATTTCATGGGTCTAGAGTGGCATTTAAAGAAGGAGTTTTGGAATGAATTGTGCGGTGGACTGATGGAATGGAGTAGCTTGTCCAATAAATAAAAAATGGAGATTTAGGCAATGCTATTGTCCTCAGTTGTTCCAGGCCAGGCAATGTGATAGCGTTTTACATCTCTTCTTCTATTTGGTCATTAAGACACCCTTATCAGGCAGGTGGGGTTATCTCAATTTTCTAGATGAAAACACTGAGGTAAGTCAGTTAAGCAACTCACTCAAAGTCAAACCAGGTCCATTAACCATCACCAAGAAGCTGTGCGACTTTCAGATAGCACTCTCTGTTTCCCATTTTCCTTATTTCTAAAATTAGGGAACTATATCAGTTGTTTGGAGCCCAAAAACTCTTCCATAAACCAGGTGGCTTAAAGCAACAGAAATGTATTCTCTCACAATTCTGAAGGCTAGAAGTCCAACATCAGGACATCAACAGGGCCACACTCCCTGCAAAGGCTGGAGGAGAGAATCCATCCTTGCTTCCTCCAGCTTTTGGGGGCTCCAGGTGATTGTGGCTGCATCACTCCAATCTCTGCCCCTATCTTCACATGGCCTTCTTCTATTTATCTTCTTCTCATCTGTCTCTTATAAGGACACTTATTGGATTTAATTATTATTATTTTTTTCCCCTGAGACGAGGTCTTGCTCTTTTGCCCATGCTGGAGTGCAGTGGCACGATCTTGGCTCACTGCAACCTCTGCCTCCTGAGTTCAAGCAATTCTCCTGCCTCAGCCTCCTGAGTAGCTGGGATTACAGG
>NW_012105198.1:2355432-2355819 GCF_000951045.1 Mandrillus leucophaeus | reverse complement strand
ACTAGCCAGTTTTCCCAGCACCATTTATTAAATAGGGAATCCTTTCCCCATTTCCTATTTTTGCCAGGTTTGTCAAAGATCAGGTGGTTGTAGATGTGTGGTATTATTTCTGAGGGCTCTGTTCTATTCCATTGGTCTATATCTCTGTTTTGGTACCAGTACCATGCTGTTTTGGTTATGGTAACCTTGTAGTATAGTTTGAAGTCAGGTAGCATGATGCCTCCAGCTTTGTTCTTTTGGCTTAGGATTGCTTTGGCAATGAGGGCTCTTTTTTGGTTCCATATGAACTTTAAAGTAGTTTTTTCCAATTCTGTGAAGAAAACCATTGGTAGCTTGATGGGGATGGCATTGAATCTATAAATTACCTTGGGCAGTATGGCTATTTTC
>NW_012105198.1:2248537-2346947 GCF_000951045.1 Mandrillus leucophaeus | reverse complement strand
TTTTTTTTTTTTTGAGACAGAGTCTCGCTCTGTCACCCAGGCTGGAGTGCAGAGGCATGATCTCGGCTCACTGCAACCTCCACCTCCTGGGTTCAAGCGATTCTCCTGCCTCAGTCTCCTGAGTAGCTGGAAGTACAGGTGCATGCCACCAAGCCTAGCTAATTTTTTTTTTGTATTTTTTAGTATAGATGGGTTTCACCATGTTAGCCAGGATGGTCTCAATCTCCTGACCTCATGATCCACCTGCCTGGGCCTCCTAAAGTGTTGGGATTACAGGCGCCCTACCTGTATGGGAAGACTTTCTCCAATAAGGCCATATTCACTGATTCTGGGGATTAAAAATGGTCATACCTTTTGGGGGCCTGTCATTTAACCCACTGCACTGGGTCTCTGCTCCCCATTTTGGAATGGAAGAAACTCAGTAATACTGACAATCCCAGCCAGCCCTAAAATGTTGAAACCCTCTACCTTGCATTAGGATGATGGCACTGAGAGAAGAGAGACAAAAATTCAAGAGATACTGAGTTGAAAGAAAGGACACGTCTCAGCAATGGCTTTTATAGTCACCTGGTTTCACTGACTGCATTCTAGTGCCAGACCCAAAGCTGAGGTGCTTGACTCCCTGTCTGCCTTCCAAGCTCACAGCACAAGGGTTTCTTAGAAAAGCTACACTGGAACTGCTCTGACACATAGCTCACCTCAGAGCCTGAGAATTCTCTCCAGGTTTTCAACTCTGTTTTCCAATGAGCTGCCATCAAAAATAAACCAAGTTATCATTCGAAAATGCCTGCTGATATCCTCAAATTTGCATACCCCAGATGAGGCTGCAAAGCCATTTATCTCTCAAGAGCAGCCTGCTGTGGTCCCTTTTATATTTTTATGGGATTGTCCTTAAATGGCTGATTAGTTTGGGGGTGATTTATAAATGCTTCAAGCTTGGCAATTGCCCCCTAAATGATTGGACAGATTTGTGTCTGGCTTTAAGCAGCCTGGGCTTTTTGTTTCTTTAGTGCGTTGTCTCACCACCCACTACCCCTGATTCATGGCGGCCTCACTTTTTCCAGTCTAAGTCAGCTTAGTCTTTCACCAAGTTTTCCCAAGGCTTTAAAATTGCAAGCCTCTGGCCATTTATGTTTTGGAAAGACAGAACACCAAGTACAGTTTCTTCTTTCCATTCCTTTCTTATTCAGGGACAAGAGAGAATTGTGCAGACCCTGGAGCAGTTATTTATCCTTTTTAGGCCTTGGTTTACTCATTTGAAAAAGGTGAAATGATATAATCTTGTTCTCACTAAGCAGTGGAGAAAGGAATTAGCTTGTTAGGAAATTGCTTGGCACTATTCTTTGTTCACAGTACACCCTCAATGTTAGCTGTTATTTTTCCTGTTATGATGATTTGGCAAGAGGTGAGCATGAAAGGTGAGGAGACTTTCAGCTTCATGCACTTGGACTCCATATGATCTACTTACAGTTATTCATGCTTGGCCTCTTCAAACTGAAGCTTATCTATGGTAGGTCCAGCTTGCTACCTATCTGTGATGATATATCCTCATTTATTAATTGACTTTATGTTTTGTTTTATTCTATTTTTAATTTAATTTTTAATCTCACTAAAGTAATAAATGTATACCAAATGTCATGTTCCCATTCTTGGATCTTCCTCTGTAGAGGCAAACTACTTTTTTCACTTTCCTCTGTTTCTTATGTGATATTTATTTCCTTTTTTTCTTTTTTTTTTGAGACAGAGTCTCGCTCTGTTGCCCAGGCTGGAGTGCAGTGGCATAATCTCAGTTCACTCCAAGCTCCACCTCCTGGATTCACGCCATTCTCCTGCCTCAGCCTCTTGAGTAGCTGGGACTATAGGCGCCCGCCACCAAGCCTGCCTAATTTTTTGTATTTTTAGGAGAGACAGGTTTTCACCATGTTAGCCAGTATGGTCTTGATCTCCTGACCTAGTGATCTGCTCACCTCAGCCTCCCAAAGTGCTGGGATTACAGGCATAAGCCACCACGCCAACCTTATTTCCTTATTTTTAAGAAATACACTTACCTGGTTATTTCTTGGCTTATTCAGTTTAGACTATTTATTGACTTCCTAAAATGGAAGATGATAAATGTACTTCTCATATGTCCACCACCACACGCAGACACAGCCCACATGCAAGTTTCCCTGTTCCACATTCTTCCATTATTATGTCATAACTTTTGGTCAATTACTATTCTGTATTAATATTGTTTTTATTATGTAAATACTATTCACTGCCAAACCATGGAATATACTATAGCCAACTTTTCCTTTCTTGTACAGCCTTTTGTTTTTCCTGGAGTTAATAATTACTTTCACTATTTATTTTAATCTGCTTAATTTTCCATGTTCTTGTCATTAATTTTTTCTCAAACACTGATAAAAGTATAGGACTCTTCACAACATAGGCCAACACATAAGGCAAACCATCAGTTTTATTTCTGGAAAGGCATTCCTTCTGCACCAACCTGAGCTAGTTGTCCTGTAGGCCAGCTGTACAATTATCTTTCAGAGATTTCCTTTTACCATCAAATGGGGGGTTTCCTTTTCCTCTTTTGATTGGTGCTCTTTCTCTTGGATCTCTTGGAAATTATTCTTGGTTTACTTACTCATTTTAGTGGCACACATCTCCCAGTAACTTGCTAGGAAAGGATACATTGAACACCAAAATATTAAGACTCTATATGTCTGAAAATATAAAGACTTTTTTTTTTTTTTTTTAAATAGACGGAGTCTTGCTCTGTCACCAGGCTGAAGTGCAGTGGCGCGATCTTGGCTCACTGCAGCCTCCGCCTCCTGGGTTCAAGTGATTCTCCTGCCTCAGCATCCTGGGTAGCTGGGACTACAGGCACATGTCGCAACGCCCAGCTAAGTTTTGTATTTTTAGTAGAGACAAGTTTTCACCATGTTGGCCAGGATGCTCTCGATCTCTTGATCTCAGCCTCCAAAAGTGCTGGGATTACAGGCGTGCGCCACCACGCCTGGCCATAAAGATATTTTATTATTACCTTTGATTAATAATTTATAAGGCTATGTAATTTTGGGTTAGGAGTAATTATTTCTCAGAATATTCAAGGCCTTACTCCATTGCTTTCTGCTTTTCAGATTTGCTGTTGAGAAGTCTAAAGCTAATTCCTGTTTGCAGGTGATATGTTGTAAATATTTGTTTCTTAGGAAGTCCTTAGCTGAAAGTCGTCTCTCTATTGCTAGTGTTCTGAAATGTTCTAATGATATACCTTAAAGTAGACTTTGTCAGTTCCTTCTGCTCCACATCCAGAGGCCATTTCATTTTAGAGATTCAGGTTTTGCAGCTCTGGCATATTTTATTACTTTTTATCATTGATGGTTTTCTGTCCATTATTGTCTCTGCTCCTCTGAGCCTCTGATTTTGGACTCTCTGGATTGAGCCTCTGATTTGATTATCTTTTGCTTCCCATATATGTTGTCTTTTTGTTATACCTTGAGAGATTTTTCCCAACTCTTTATACCATTTCTTGTATTGATTTTTTATAATTGTATTTTGAATTTCTAGACACTCTTTGTTATTCTCAAAGTGTTTCCTCTTAAGAATCCTGTTCTTGTTTCATGGATGTGATTTTTTTTTAAGCTGACTATTGTGATTATAGTGTTTGAGTTCCTGCTTTCCTTCTTCCCCAGCTCACCATCATCTATTTGTTTTGGCTTTGATCTTTCGTTTTTGGAGGTTTATTCGCATATCTGGTTTGATTGTCCATTCACATTTTAGGAATCAGGGAAAAACTGCTTGAAATTGAGTGTGTGTGTTTGGGGTGTTTGAAGTATGTGTGCATGCCTGGAATATGTGTGTGGTATTTGGGGTATGTGTGTGTGTGTGTTTGGGATGTGTACATATATAGTCACGTTGCTTAATGATGAGGACAAATTTGCAGAAATGTACCGCTAGGCAATTTTGTCTTTGTGTGAACATAATAGATTGTACTCACACAAACCTAGGTGGTATAGCCTACAACACACCTAGGCTCTGTGGTACAGCCTGTGGCTTCTAAGCTACAAACCTCTATGGTTTGTTACTGTTCTGAATACTGTAGCCAATTGTAACACAATGGTAACTATCTGTGCATCTAAATATATCTCAACATAGAAAAGGTACAGTAAAAATGCAGTATGATAATCTTATGGGATCAATGTCCCAAACATGCATGGTTTGTCATTGACTAAAATGTCATTATGTACTATATGACTGTATATGTCTTTGGAAGGGTGTGTATGCATTTGGGGTATATGTGAATTTGGGTGTGTGAGTGTCTAGATTATGTTTGGCAGGGAAAGATTGGTGGCTTCACTGTAAGGTAAGCAGGCCCACTCCAGCCATTTTGCCATGATACTCTTCAAATGTGAGTGTCTGGAGGTTTTTTTTTTTTAATCTTGGATCAGTTTCTCAACCTAGGAATCTTTCAGTCTCCTGCCTCAGGGAGAATAAGCTCAGCTCCCAGGATGATTCTAGAGACCACAATGGGCAGAAGGAACAGGAGCTCTCATTATTTGGTATGCAGACTTTTACTGCATCCCCATTTTCTGCTGAATGCTTCATCTATATTTTTGCTGTGCTTTAAGAGTTTTCAGGTTTGGAAAACACGTCTGGTTTGACATCTACAGATATAAAAATCCTATTAACTCCTGGGGTTAGAATGGGTTCCAAACTGGCTGTGAGGTGTTGCGAAAAGTGCCCTTGAAGTCCAACAGTTCCTTTCACGAACTTTGAGTTAAAAGTTTAGTCTCTTTTGGTCAGGTGTGGTGGCTCACACCTGTAATCCCAGCACTTTGGGAGACCAAAATGGGTGGATCATGAGGTCAGGAGATTGAGACCATCCTGGCTAACATGGTGAAACCCCGGCTCTACTAAAAATACAAAAAATTAGCCGGGAGTGGTGGAGGGCACCTGTAGTCCCAGCTACTCAGGAGGCTGAGGCTGGAGAATGGCGTGAACCCAGGAGGCGGAGCTTGCAGTGAGCCGAGATCGTGCCACTGCACTCTAGCCTGGGTGACAGAGCGAGACTCTGTCTCTTTTTAGTCTTACCCCTTGCCCTCCTTTTAGAGTTATCTGGTCCTCCAATTCCTGTATCTTTCTGGGGTCCAGCACACATTGGCATCCCCCGCCACCCAAACACATTTAGGTCTCAGCATTTTGGGTTCAGAAGTTTGCTGATGTCTTTCAACTGTTGGCATCTTATCTCCTGTTCTCTTTGTCCTTGTGAATTTCTATCATTTTGAACGTTTCTTGATATTTAAATGGGATTTTGGAAGGAAGCAGAAATAACTGCATATTTTCAATCAATGCTTTCTGAAACCTCAATTACTCTTTGTTAACATATCTCAAAGTCTACACACCGCTGAGGAATGTGATAGAAAGCAAGGGAGACTGATGTTTTCTGTTTTTGCTGGGCTCTATGCATTATGGCAGGGCTGTACAAATTAGGTTTTTTGAACATATATTTACTGAGCACCTCCCATATGCTGGACATAATTTTAAACGGAGATGCGCAGATGCAGAGGTTAACAGATAATATCTTTTCCTTGGGGGAACTTGTATTCTAGGTGGTGGTGGGTAAACAGGCTGTAAACAAAAAAGTAATGTCAACATTGTCAGGTGGTTTTAAGTGCTATGCAATGTGGAAACTAAAACAGATGAATACTGGAAAGTTATGAGGGGACCTGTTTTGATTTGGTAGTCAGGGCAGGTCTCCCTGGAAAGGGGACTTTCAGTTGACCTCTGAGTAATCAGAAGGAGCTAGCTATGGCAAAGCCTGCACAAGCACAGGGAACATCTAGAACAGAAGTTCCAAGGTAGAAACATAAAGCATCCAAGCAGCATAGACAGAGATGGCTGGGGTACAGGGGGTTTTATGAGAGAGAGCAGTTTTAGAAGAGGTTGAATATTCAGCAGGATGAGACTGTGTGGGTTGCTAGGAGAGGTGAGGCATTTGAATCTCACCCTAAGTTGAAGCTTTGATAAGTTTAAATTTTTGCTGTGGGGAAAGTAGAGGAAGTAGCATGATGTGATTGCAACTTTTCTAAGTCCACTCTGGATGACATTCTGAGCAGAAAGGATAATAGGAGGTGTATTCGCTGGCTGAAGCTGCTACAACAGAATGCCACAGACTGCGTGGCTTAAACAATTTATGGCTGTCTTCTCGGCTTGCAGACAGCCACCTTCTTGCTGTGTGCTCACATGGCCTTTCCTCTGTGTGTGTACTCCTGGTGTCTCCTCCCTTTTTTCTCTCTCTCTCTCTCTCTTTTTTTTTTGACAGAGTCTCGCTCTGTCACCCAGGCTGAAGTGCAGTGGTGCGATCTTGGTTCACTGCAACCTCTACCTCCTGGGTTCAAGTGATTCTCCTGCCTCAGCCTCCCAAGTAGCTGAAATTACAGTTGCCTGCCACCACGCCCAGCTAATTTTTTTTTTTTTTTTGAGGTGGAGTCTCACGCTGTCACCAAGGCTGGAGTATAATGACACGATCTCCACTGACTACAAACTCCGCCTCCCGGGTTTAAGTGATTCTCCTGCCTCAGCCTCCTGAGTAGCTGGGATTACAGGCGCCCACCACCATGCCCAGCTAATTCTTTGTATTTTTAATAGAGACGAGGTTTCACTATGTTGGCCAGGCTGGTCTTGAACTCCTGACCTCATGATCCACCCGCCTTGGCCTCTCAAAGTGCTGGGATTTCAGGCATGAGCCACCGCATCCAGCCCTTTTTTTTGTATTTTTAGTAGATACGGAATTTTACCATGTTGGCCAGGCTGGTCTTGAACTCCTGACCTCAGGTGATCCGCCCACCTGGGCCTCCCAAAGTACTAGGATTACAGGTGTGAGCCACCGTGCCCAGCTTCTTCCCTTTTTTCATAAGGACACTAGTCCTATTGGATTATGGCCACATATTTATAACCTCATTTAACCTTAAATATCTCTTTAAAAGCCCTATATTCAAATACAGTCACATTGGGGTTAGGGCTTCAACCTGTGAATTCTGGAAAGACGTAATTCAGTCCATAACAAGAGGCTGGAGTGGAATTCACAAGGCCAGTAGGAAACTGTTCAGTAACTCATGTAGAGGTGCTGGTGGCTCAGCCAGATGGCCAGCAGGCAGCTGAAATGGATGGGATTTGATTGGCAGTAGAGAAGGCGGGACATACAATTGAATTAGATGTGGAACAAGAAGAATCAAGAATAATGTTGGATGCAAAGACATAAGAATGATACAATAGACTTTGGGGACTCAGGGGAAAGGAAGGGTTGGGGGTGAGGGATAAAAGACTACAAATTGGGTTCAGTGTATACCGCTCTAGTGATGGGTGCACCAAAATCTCACAGATCACCACTAAACAACTTACTCATGTAACCAAATACCTCCTGTTCCCCAAAACCTATGGAAATAATTTTTTTTTTTTAAGAATAATGTTGGGATTTTGGGTTTCTTTGGGGGATTCTAGAGGAGCAAGTTTTCAGAAAAAGCAATTGGCAGCACTCTTCTGGAATGTTAATGTTTAAAAGTAAGCCTTTTAATTAAAAGTATTAACTATATATATTAAAGCAACAGCCGTCATCAGTGATGAGTTTTTACCGTGTGAACTGGTTCACATAAGCACTTCACAGATCAAGGCACTGAACTTTACCAGCACCCAGAATGTGTTAGTTTGAGAAGTCTCCTAGGCAACCGAGTAGGGATATTAAGTAAGTGTCTGGAGGACAAGCTACAGGGAAAACTTTGGGAGTCATTTGGCATATACATGATATTTAAAGCCATGGAACTAGATGAAATTAACAACGAAGAGATAATGGCTAGAACCCAGAAGGTTTTCCTTACTGTCATAACATGGAGGGTACAGACAGTTGGATTTGGAGCAGAATGGGCAGACTCACACTAGGAAACTCAGCAGGGCCATCGGGTAGGAGAGGCAGTGGCTTCCTGGTGGGCTGGAGGGCAAGATTGTGTTTTGAGGAGAGAATGGTCAAACATGCTGAAAGCTGCTAAAAGAATGAGTAAGAGGAGACTAGAAATGTGTTCTTTGCCCTGAGTGACATGAGGGACCCTGGTGACACTGAGGAGCAGTTTCATCTGTTGGCAGGGGAGATGTCCAATTGGTGTCAGTGAAGAAGGAAGTAAGATGATAAGGAAGTGGAAACAGCAAAAGGACACAAAATTAGATAACTGTTGTGAAGGGGAGCAGAGATGTGCTGAGGTGTTTGGAGGGGGTGATGGGATTAACCAGGAGGATTTTCTAAAGATGGGAGATATGCACACAAGTTTCTGAGCTCTTGGGAATGATCCAGTGGAAGTGATGACTCAGGAAAGAGTGAGTCTATGTCCCAGGGAAGCAGAGCGGTCCAGAGCACAAATGCATTTAAGGAATAAGGATATTTCTCTGATGACAACAAACCATAGGCAGAGAGAGTGAGTTTTTCATGCAGGGAAGGTGGTGGATCCACATCTCCCTGCTTTCATTTTCTTTCTGGAGTATTAGGCAAGGACATTGTCTGGGAAGAGGGTAGAGAGGAGAGAGATACAGGGGTCTGAGGATGGAGAAGAAGGAGCAAAAGAATAATTGAGAAACTAAGGAAGTAAGTATACCAGAGGGGTGCAGTTGGCTGCGAAGTTCTCAATGTCTGCTTGAGATTTGCAAGTGTGAATTTCAAATGAAACCAATCAGCATGGTTGTAACTTTGTTTCTCCAACCATGTTCAAATGCTTGGGTGCCAGTGAGGCACAGGTAAACATATACCATAAATGACACACTTAGTTCCAGCAACAACCTTAGGAGGGATGAGATCAGCTGCCCAGCGATACAGAGCTTGCCAGCGGTAGAGCTGGATCAAGGCCACTTGATTACAAGGTGATGCGTGCTCTGCTCCCCTCTGCAGAGCCACCGTCACAGTGTAGAGACAGAATGTAAGCACAGAGAGAGAACAGGTGAGTGCCTTATATTTGGTGCTTTTTGCCTTTTAATCTGACAAGTGCTTTTCCTCATTTCCATCAGGAAGCAGAACTGATTTCTGGCTTCTTCTAGGTCTGATTGTCAAAGCAGACCTTCTTCACTTTGCTTCCATTTGTAAAGGATCAGTTTGCCACACACATTCTAGCACATGGTTTGGGGATTATGTGACATGTGATCATCTACCTGTGTTATCTTCCTGATTGACGGAAACAGTAAGGAATTCAATCTATCAGAAGGCAACATTGGTACGTGAGTCACGTCCCTTTAGCCTGCCTCTGGCTTCAGCCAAAGCCACAGGAGGCTGTTCCGTGCAATTTCAAAAGCATTTTGAACCTCCTGTGACCCCACCTGAAGTCCGCACATCTCTCTGAATTCTGCCCCAGGGCATTGGGCACTGTCATGGAAGCTCACTTATCTGGCACATGTACCACCCAGAAGTAGGTAAGAGTGTGTGTGTGTGTGTGTGTGTGTGAGAGAGAGAGAGAGAGAGAGAGAGAGAGAGAGGAAGGAAATGCCCCTGGATCCAGCCTTCAACCAAAGTGGTCTGGCAGCTGGAATGTCACAGTCCTCCCACCTTTCTAGGTGACTCTGGGAAGCAGTCCATCTGCTCAGGAGGTCCCAGGGGGATACTGTCTCAGTGTTCACGGCTGTCCCCGCCCCCCAACCTTTACACTGGCCTTTTCTTACTCCGTCTTTTGCTCATTCTGCCGTCTCACTCCTGTTATCTGGGACTGCCTCCCAAATAAACCCCATGTCTCCAAGTTCTTGTTCCAGGTTCTTCTTTCAGGGAAACTTAAGACAGTCAATTACTTGAGCAAGGACTCCCTTGGTGCAGCTCCCACAAAACGGACAGAACTTCTAGCTAGGATAACTGAGTTTGACAAAGAAGAGATTGAGCTGAAATAAACCCCCGAGATGCAGTATTGCGCAGGGGTTAAGAGCTTGAGCTTTGGAGTCAGACAGACTTGGGGTCCTGTGGATTCTGCCCATGTCTAGATATGACATTGAACACATTACTTAAACTTTCTTAGACTCCTATTTCCACCATTTCAAAACAGGTGTGGTAAATAAGTGTTCTCTAGTTTAGATGCATATAAGAAAGCTGGGGTGTTGTTAAAGAGCAGATTCCCAGGCTCCACACTCACAGAACCTGAGTAACTTGAGCTGTCTTGTCCAGTGTTTGCTAGAGATTCTGGCACAGGTCATCCATGTACTGCGCTTTGAGGAACGCTATCCTGGAAGATTATGAAATGATATAGCTTATATAGGACACTGTGCATGGAGGAGAAGGGGAAAACCTGCTTTGCTGCCTACTAAGCCCTCAATAAATGGTGGTGGTGAGGATGATAATGACAGTTTATAGTAATTGTTCCTAAGGCGCCACTTGCAATTACTATGCTAAGCCTATCGCCTCTAACTGTCCTTCTCCAGAAAAGGAAAGGAAATTGGGGGAGTAGATAGTCTCTGGGCAACCACACAATAAGACCACAGATACCTGGCGGACTCGGGGCAGGCAGTTCCCAGCCGTCAGTGCCTGCAGGCCAAAACAAGGGTATCAGGGTTTAGACAAGGCAAAGAAGCCACTACCTCATGCCCTTGGCTCTGGGGCATCCAGGGAAGGGAGTGCTGTCTCTTACCAGCCAGAGTCGGGGCAACAACTCTCTCCCCGAGGTGTGCTGGGAGCTGCTCTTAGTGCAATATTTATCTCACCACGTAAACCAATCTAGCTGGTTAAAAAAACAAGTTTTATTGCATTCTTAGGCGGTGCACTTAGCTGGCTGGTCTCCTATAAAGCCATCTGTGTCTGACGGTAGAAATAACTTATCAGCATAAAGGCTGGGAAAATTAGATTAAGAAATCACTGTGTGCTGAGAAAGTGGACAGAATAAATTTAGAAAGGGAAGAGAGGAGACAAAAAAAAAAAAAAAAAAAATCAGGGAGGAGGAATGTAGTGGTGTCTGAGCCAAGCTGCAGAGCCAGCCTGCCTGGGTTTGAATCCCAGCTCAGTTGCTGTGCTAGCTGTGTGACCTGGGGCAAGTCACTTGACTTCTCTGTGCCTCAATTTACACACAAGAAGGGGAATTCAATGAATGGGTATAAGTATTAACAGAGTTCTTAGAACAGTGCCTGGAAACAGTAAAAACTCAGTAATACCAAGTTATAATGTAAGAGGCCTATGGGAAGATTGGGATGTGGTCTTTGTAGGACCAAGTGGGTGAAGAGTATGGGGTACTCATTGGAAGTACAGGATTTAAGGGAGTACCACAGAGCTCAGTAATCAAGATAAGTAGTATTTTCTTTCTTTCTTTCTTTTTTTTTAAGATGGAGTCCTGTTCTGTCACTAGGCTGGAGTGCAGTGGCATGATCTCGGCTCATTGCAACCTCTGCCTCCTGGGTTCAAGTGATTCTCTTGCCTTAGCCTCCCCAGTAGCTGGGACTACAGGCATTTGCCACCATGCCTGGCTAATTTTTTGAATTTTAGTAGAGAAAGGGTTTTACCATGTTGGCTAGGATGGTCTTGATCTCCTGACCGTGATCTGCCTGCCTTGGCTTCCCAAAGTGCCGGGATTACAGGCATGAGCCACCACGCCCAGCCTAATAAGTAGTACTTTCTTATAATATTTTAAAAACGTCACACTCCATGATGAACAAAATTTTAAATAATGACATGATCTGACCCTGCAAGTGTGCACCCTGCCTCACTTGCCTTACCCTAATCCTGGCCCTGGACTTCCAACAAAACTACATTAACAAAAACAGGTGGCTGACACAAGAGCCACAGTTTAATGACTTGATTTTAAAAATATTATTGCCTTAAAATAACATTCTTATTTTTGAGTTTTTGGCCCCCCAACCCCCTTACATTTTACAGCTCAGGTGAATGCCTCCCTTGTCTCATGCTATTTCTAGCCCTGGATGTTTTCTTTCTCTAAGAATCTCAGAAAATCTAAATCATACATTGACCTCAGAGCTCTAGGGGCTAAGAGTTTCCCAATTAGCTGGAGGATGTAGAATAGGAATCGATTGTGCATGTGACACTTTGGGATAGTGCCAGGCTTCAGGAACTGCTCCAGGGTCACCTTAAGGCTAAATTCCCAAGCCCAGGAAAAAAAAAAATCTGGTTTCACATTCTCTCCTTCCACCCACAAAGTGTATTTGTGAAATTAAACTAAATGAAGGGGGAAAGGAAGGGCAAAGGGCGGGAGACGGCTAGATGGAAAATCTCAGGTCCCAGAGTTGCTGCCTTTTTCTTTGTTGTTTTAACCTTCTCAGTGCTCTTCAAAAGAAGGCATTTGTCAGTGACACTATCAACTTTAGTGCCCTCTGTGTTTATGGCTTTGGATTTAATAGCAAAGACATAAACATATACTTTTCATCCATTTTCACTGTTACTCGCTCAGCTCAGACAACAGCTAGGATTATCACAACCCTTCGGAGGGAGCTATTATGGGTCCTGTGGTTTATCCTTGCCCTAGCAGAGCCATAAAGGACAGCCCTGGGTGTGCAGAGACACACCATTAACACATCCCAGTCATTGTCAAAGGCCCCCACCCCATTTGTTAGGATTAAACCTCTCTTTTCAAGGCTTAAAGTCAACCCGTTTTACCTCTCCCCTGACAGTTGCTTGTAAGTTGCAGTGGATGCGTATAAAATGCAGGCTGTGAACTGACCTTTCTTGAGGGCAAATATGTTAGGGCTTGCCTTGGAGTTTTTGTTCCTGTGGCTCTTTGGCGGCAGCACTGGCACTTCAGCCTTTGTCTGGGGCCAGAAAGCCACCAACGTAACCATTGGCTCCAGAGAGTCAAGGAGGAAATGTCCGTTCTCTCTGATTTATCTGCCAGCAGCCAGTGTGATCTGAGTCAGGCCACTTAACCAGCCTGGGCCTGGGGCCTCCTGTCTGAACGGAGTGGGTGCGACGTCAAAGGCACTTCCAATCTGGGAAGGCTGTAAGGCTGGGAGTAAGGGCCAGGCTGGAGGGAGGGAGAGGTGTGATCGCTATGTCCCATATCAGTCGCCCGAAGATTGTGCTTACAGATTTTGTGGCTTTGCAGAGTCTCCAGAAACTCAAAGAATCCTGCAGCTATTTAAACTGATGTGAAGTAAAGTATGTAAATGACTCAAAAAGGAAAATCGAATCCACACACACACAAACACACACACACACACAGAGAGGAAGCAACCATCCTATCATAATGAGGAAATTCTGACACAGCAAAACAAGGGTTAATTTTCAATTCTTTCTATGCCAGTCTTTGGCTTGGGGGTTTGTTTCTTCCTATTAATGTGAATTTTGTAATGTCTTGGAGGGTACAGAAACTACTGAGTAGTTATTTTTAAAGTATTCAAGTTATTAAAGTTATACTCTAATTTTTCCTCAAACTTTTAATTCTAATTTATAAATCTCATTATCCTATTTATATAAATCTCACATTTTAACAATCTCATTAAAGGAGACTTTGCCATTGGAGCTTATTTAACTGAGT
The DNA here is from genome assembly GCF_000951045.1 of Mandrillus leucophaeus. Lineage (NCBI taxonomy): Eukaryota > Metazoa > Chordata > Mammalia > Primates > Cercopithecidae > Mandrillus > Mandrillus leucophaeus. The sequence continues at coordinate 2,333,472 of NW_012105198.1, read as the reverse complement.
TAATTCTTTCTAAACATTTTAAACTGCATTTATTAGCAGACTATATTTAATTTCCTTTTTAAGAACTTTGGTTTACTTTAGTTGTATGAGTGTTTAGAACTTTCCATGTGCTTTAGTAATTCTTATAACTCTAATAAATTGAACTATGTCAATATGGTGAGTATTAAGGTCTCTTAAATGTTGCAATATTGTTTTTAAAATAGATTGCAACTTAAGTATTGCAAGCCTAAATATGTTATTCAAATACATATTTCAAACTGGAATTTATAAGGATGATTGATTAACTCGATCAGGCAAAATTTTCCATATAAGAAAAGAAATGAGCATAGATTCTCGAATGGAAAAATACTAAATGATTTTGTTACTCATAAATGTTTCTTTACTTAATTCTAAATATTTATTTAAAATACCCAAGAAACAGATGCCATTTCAAAAATGTGGAGGCCGCCTTTTCAAATATATTTGAGCTCATTTTCTCAGGTTCCTGAAGTTTCTGAAAGAGCAGAGATACTACCTAGAATGGAGATTAAATTTATATCATGGCCCTGATAGACACAGCTCTGCAAAATTGTTGTCTGTACCAGGGTCTCCGTAACTCAGCCCACTGGCCAAACAGATCCACACAGGCTGTATTGAATTTTGTAATTCTCTGACCTTTAAAATATTTGAACTTTGCAGACCTCTGTTCTTAAAATCCTATATATCTTTCTGTTTGCAGATTCAAATTCTTACTGATATTACAGTTATATCCGATTTGCTTCTGTATATCACTAGGCTGTATTTGTGTACAAATGCTCTTATGGGTTGAATCATATCTCCCAAAAAAGATATGTTGAAGTCCTAACCCCCAGTACACTAGAATTTGATCTTATTTGGAGATAGGGTCTTAACAGAGGTGATCAACTTGGAATGAGGTCCGTAGGATGGCTCTAATCCTATATGACTGGAGTTCTTATAAAAAGGAGGAAATCTGGACACAGAGACAGACATGCATAGCAGGAAGACCGTGTGGAGGTGGCCAGGTGATGTGGGAGTTGGGATAGGTGTGTTGCATCTTCACGCCCAGTAACACCTGAGGCTACCAGGCAGTGGGAGAGAGGCCTGGAATGGATTCTTCCCCAGCACCTTCAGAGGGAGCGTGGCACTGCCAGCACCTTGACTTTGAACTTCTGGCCTCCAGAACAATGAAACAATAAATTTCTGTTGTTTTAAGTCACTCGAGTTTATGGTACATTGTTGTGGTAGCCTTAGGAAATGAATCCAAGTACTGAGGAGTCATTTCTATGACAGTTTGGAATTTCTATGACAATTGGAAGGTTTTGTTTGTTTGTTTGTTTGTTTTTGAGACAGACAGGGAGAACTCGGTCACCCAGGCTGGAGTGCAGTGGCACGCTCTTGGCTCACTGCAACCTCTGCCTTCCAAGTTCAAGTGATTCTCCTGCCTCAGCCTCCAGAGTAGATGGGATTACAGGCGTGTGCCACCATGCCTGGCTAATTGTTGTATTTTCAGTAGAGATGGGGTTTCATCATTTTGGCCTGGCTGGTCTCGAACTTTTGACCTCAGATGATCTGCCCGCCTCGGCCTCCCAAAGTGCTGGGATTACAGGCATGAACCACCGCGCCGGCCCAATGGGAAGGTTTTTAAACCTCAGCTTTAGAGTACGTTGACTCCATCTTGTTCTCAAAAATGCCCTTCAGATTCTTTAGGTGAGTTCTTACCTCAAGGCATTTGCCCTTGGTGTCCTTCAGCTATGGAGCACCCTGCCCCAGTTCTTCTTGTAGCCATCTCCTCTGATGTCGCCTCCTCTGAGAGGCCTTCTCCGCCCATCCCCTCTGTCCTCGCTGGAACAGCAGTGCCCACTATTAGGTTGGTGCAAAAGTAATTGTGGTTTTCGCCATTAAAAGTAATGGCGAAATTACTTTTAATGGCGAAAACTGCAGTTACTTTTGTGTCAACCTAGTATCATGCTTTATGGATTTTTTAGCACCTACACAGTCTAAGATTGTCTTGTCCAGATATTTGTTGATCGTCCATTTGTTCTCTGGTCCCCTACCCAACTAGGACACATGCTTCAGGAGGCTAGAGACCTTGTTTGAGCTATTTCCTGCCATATCCCCGGTGTCTAGAACAGTGCCTGGCACATTATAAGCTCCTGATAAATAAGTATTTAATGGCCAAGTGTAGAACAAGTTCTAGATAATAAAATAGCTCTCCACCTCCCATTCTTCACTAAGTTCTTCCTCCTGCCTTCCCATTTCCCTGGAAGATCTCTGTGGAAATTTTTCCTCTCTCCCTTCTTCTTTCCCTTTCTCTCTCTCTCTCTCACTTTTAAAATTTTTTTCCTGAGATGGAGTCTCGCTCTGTCATCCAGGCTGGAGTGCAGTGGTGCGATCTCAGCTCACTACAAGCTCCGCCTCCCGGGTTCACGCCATTCTCCTGCCTCAGCCTCCTGAGTAGCTGGGATTACAGGCACTGCCACCACGCCTGGCTAATTTTTTTGTATTTTTAGTAGAGACGGGGTTTCACCATGTTAGCCAGGATGGTCTTGATTTCCTGACCTCTTGATCCACCCACCTCGGCCTCCCAAAGTGCTGGGGTTACAGGCGTGAGCCACCACGCCCAGGCTTCTTTCTCCTTTTATTCCCACTTCCCTGGAAGATCTCAGGGGAAAACCTCTTCCTTCCTCTGATCCTCCCTCCCTCTTTTTCTTTCTTCATCCCTTCTTCCCATTTCTTTGGAAAACCTCCATGGAAAATCTACCTCCCTCTCTCTCCCTCTCTTTCTCCCTCACTTCCTCCCTCTTGTCTTCCCTTTCTTCCTCCTCCCTTCCTTTTTCCCATTCTACTTCTACTTATACCTTCCTTCTGCTTATACCTTCTGCTTCCTACTTCTCTTTACACCTCCATCCATCACATCTTTATGAAATATCTACTGTGTCATAGGCACTGTGTAGGTATCTAGCATGTAGTACTCAGCAAGGGAGCTGTGTGCCCTGTCCTCATGGAGCTTCCAATCTATCAGGGTTGATGGACATTAAATGCATTGTTACCACTTCTGAAAATATTAAGAAAGAAAAATCCAAGGTGCTCTGCATGTTTACAATGGGGGACCTCCCTTAGTCTGAATGGTGAGTGTGAATGTCAGAGCTTCTCTAAGGAGGTAACATCTCATCTAGAACCTAAAAGAAGAGAAGTTACTAGGGAAAGAGGGGGCAGGGGATTCTAGAAAATGAAATAGCATATTCAAAGACCCTGAGTGCAAAAGAATACTCTGGAAAAAAAAAGACATTTGTGTGATTGGGTGTTTGTATAGTTGTCAAGTGAAGGTCATCTCCTAACACACACTTACACAGCTGGGCAGGGTATCAGCTGGCATAGCCTACCTGGAGGTGGTATCTCTCAAACTGCAAACTGATGCTGTACTTCCACTTGTGGGGTTATAAAATAATGATATAATTGGCCAAATGTGCAAATATGGTTCTATTAGGAAGTTTAGTTCAGTACTGGTTATAATAGTCAGACACTGGCAACAAATTAAATGGCCTTTCTCATGGCCTAATTGAGTATATAGTGTATCCATGTGATGGGGTACTATTCATTTGTGAAAAATGATAAAGCACATAGTTATTCATCAACATTGAAAAATGTCCCCCAACAAACCAAATCTGTAGCATATCAAGAAGCTGATTCACCATGATCAAGTAGGCTTCATTCCTGGGATGCAAGGCTGGGTCAACATATACAAATCAGTAAGTGTGATTCACCACATAAACAGAATTAAAAACAAAAACCATGTGATCATCTCAATAGACAGAAAAAGCCTTCAATAAAATTCAACATCCTTTCATAATAGAATCCTCAAGGAATAAGGCATTGAAGGAACATACTAAATAATAAGAACCATATATGACAAACCCACAGCCAACATAATACTGAATGGGCAAGAACTGGAACAAGACAAGCATGCCCATTCTCACCAATCCTACTGAACATAGTGCTGGAAGTCTTTGCTAGAGCAATCAGGCAAGGGAAAGAAAAGGCATCTAAACAGAAAAAGAAGAAGTCAAGCTATCTCCTTTTGCTGACGATATGGCTCTATACCTAGAAAATCTTTAAGACTTCACCAAAATGCTATTGTAACTGATAAATGACTTAAGTAAAGTTTCAAGACACAAAACCAGTGTATGAAAATTAGCAGCATTTCTTTCTTTCCTTTTTTTTTTTTTTTTTTAATGAGATGGAGGGAGTCTTGTTTTGTTGCCCAGGCTCGAGTGCAATGGCATGATCACAGCTCACTGCAACCTCTGCCTCTCAGGTTCAAGCAATTCTCCAGCCTCAGCCTCCTGAGTAGCTGGGACTACAGGTGTGTGCTGCTATGCCTGGCTAGTTTTTGTATTTTTAGTAGAGATGGGGTTTCACCATGTTGGCCAGGCTGGTCTCGAACTCCTGATCTCAGATGATTCACCTTCCTCGGCCTCCCAAAGTGCTGGGATTATAGGTATGAGCCACTGTAGCCAGCCATTAGTAGCATTTCTATACAGCAATAACCTTCAAACTGAGAGCCAAATAAAGAATGTAATTGTATTTATGATAGCTGAAACAAACAAACAAACAACAACAACAACAACAAAATCTTAGGACTACATTTAACCAAGGAGGTGAAAGATCTCTACAAGGAGAACCACAAAACACTGCTGAAAGAAATCATAGATGACACAAACAAATGGAAACATATTTTATGCTCATGAATTGGAAGAATTAATATTCCTAAAATGGCTATAGCATCCAAAACAGTCTACAGATTCAATGCTATTCCTATCAAGCTACTAACATCACTTTTTACAGAACTAGAAAAAACTATTCTGAAATTAATATGGAACCAAAAAAGATTGAATAGTCAAAGCAACCCTAAGCAAAAAGAACACAGCCAGTGTCATCATACCACCTGACTTCAGATCATACTATAAAGCTATGGCGGAACCCAAACAGCATGGTACTGGTACAAAAATAGACACATAGACCAATGGAAGAGAATAGAAAACCCAGAAATGAAGCTGAACATCTACAGTCATCTGATCTTTGACAAACTTGACAAAACTAAGTGGGGAAAGGAATCCCTATTCAATAAATGTTGCTGAGATAGCTGGCTGGCCATAAGCAGAAGAATAAAACTGGACCCTTAACTTTCACCATATAAAAAAGTTAAGTCAACATGAGGTAAAAATTTAAATATAAGACCTCAAAATGTAAGAATTCTAGAAAAAAACCTAGGAAACACCGTTCTAGACATCAGCCTTGAGAAAGAATTTATGACTAAGTCCTCAAAACCAATTGCAACAAAAACAAAAACTGACAAGTAGGACTTAAGGAGATTTTTCCCAGCAAAAGAAACTATCAACAGAGTAAAGATACAACCTACAGTATGGGAGAAAATATTTGTAAACTATGCATCTAACAAAAGTCTAATATCCAGAGTTTATAAGGAAATTAAGCAATTGAACAAGTAAAAACCAAGTAATTCCATTTAAAATGGGCAAAACACGAACAGACACTTCTCAAAAGAAGACATTCAAGTGGCCATCAAACATATGAAAAAAATGCTATAAATCACTAATCATCAGAGAACGCAGATCAAAATTATAATGGGATACCATCTCATACCAGTCAGATGGCTATTCTCAAAAAGTCAAAAAACAACAGATATTGTTGAGACTGTGGAGAAAAGGAAACACTTATACACCATTGGTGAGAATGTAAATTAGTTCAGCCACTGTGAAAAGCTAGCAATTTCTCAAAGCACTTAGAACTACCATTCAACCCAGCAATCCCATTACTGGATATATATCCAAGGGAAAATAAATTGTTCTACCAAAAAGACATATGCATGCATATGTTCATTGCAGCACTATTCACAATAGTAAAGACATGGAATCAATCTCGGTACCTATCAATGGTGGGTTGGATAAAGAATATGTGGTACATATACACCGTGGAATACTACATAGCCATAAAAAATGAGATCATGTCCTTTGCAGCAACATAGATGCAGCTGGAGGTCATTATCCTAAGCAAATTCGTGTAGGAATAGAAAACCAAATACTGCATGTTCTTATAAGTGGGAGCTAAACATTGGGTACTCATGGACATAAAGGTGGCAACAATAGACACTGAGGACTACTGAAGTGTCAGGAATAGCAAGGAGTTGAAAAACTATTGGTTACTGTATTCAGTACCTGGGTGATGGGAGCAATCACACACCAAACCTCAGCATCATGCAGTACACCCATGTAACTTACTCATCTAGCCCCTGAATCTAAAATGAAAGTTGAAATTATTTTCAAAAATGTCCACAAGACCTCTTTTAGGGGAAGAAGAATGTTACAGAAATTGTGATCCTATTTTTGTTAATAAACAGAAAAGGGTACGCCAGCTTCCAAGAAAATATAGAAATGCTTTTTAAAGTATTTTCTTGTGCAAGTAACTTCATAGCTTGCTCTCACTAAGGCATGAGGAAAAAACAAAAAGACTGCTTTTGTGAGGATTTAAATGGTCACTTGCTGTGACATAAGGACCAAGGCAGAGTGACCTCACAAGGCCACTCTCTCTCATACCATTGGTTTTAGGACTGTCTTTGTACCCCTCAAAGAAAATCCAAAAATATTCACTTGTTTATTTGAAGTGGTACGCTCCACAATGAGTACTCAGCAGGCCCCACAGATTTTGGTTGAGAGCACTGGCCTTGGAGTCCTGAGTGTGTATCCAGCTCTGTTCCTTGCTATGTGTGAGACTTGGAACAAGTCACTCAGCCTTGCAGAAGCTTGGCATCCTCACCTGTGCAAAGGCATACAACCTCAGAGGGTTTCCTAAAAGCCAGGGGACATTCAAGGGCTTGGCTTAATGCTTGGTACATATTAAAGTGCTTGATAAATCTAGACAGATTGTTACTACCTGCTTCAAGGCACTTGACAGGTTCCCCTTGATTTTACTTGACTTTTACAGCCTTTGGGGACCACGCTGAAAGGAAGATGGTGTAGTGGGAAAAGCACTGGACTGTAAGGAAAAAATTGGGTTTCTCTACCCTTGTTTTTCCACAAATCCTCTGTATGACCTTCAGTACCACTTAGTCCTACTGTTTCTTTAACTTTAAGGAAAGTTAAGTTAGACTGGGAGAACTTCTGTGTCTCTAATTCTGTGACTGCATGGTCTAAGGACCAGATAAAACCTATTTGACTATGTAGTTCCACCTTCCAGGTAGCGGTCGGTTATCTGTGTGCCCTAGGCTAGAAGGGATCACTGGGGGACTAATAACAAAGAATTCTGTTTCTATTTGCTTCCTGATCCTGTTGCACTGGCTGATAGGCCTGCAGAAGGCTGTTATCAACAATTTATGGTCACCTCAATGCCATGCTCTTATCAGCAGAGCTAATCACATTTTAAGCTCTTTGAGTTTTTCTGCTTTGAATATTGCTTGCTTTTACTGCCTAACAAATCTTTAAGTGATAGTTTGATTCTTTGGTGTGGGAGAACTGGTAGATGGTTCTGGAAAACTCCAGCTATTTCTGCCCCAGGGAGAAACCTGTTAGGAAAAAAATGGCAGCAACACACTTTTTTTTTCTTTGCAGGGTGCTGTGGGCCTTGGCTCTGGCTGAGGCTGGTTAGATGTTGGTGACATCACTTTCTCTTATGTGTCTCTCTTTAAAAAGTTATCAAAGTTCTTTACCAGTGTTTCCCAAATATGTACTTTTATAAGTTGTTCTCAGAGACATAATTGGATGTTGTGAAAAGAAATATAAAACCAAAATTTATAATAAAATTAGTGTTTATTTTTTGATATTTGTAAAGTACCTTGTTATATTAAACATTGACACTTCCCATGTAGTTTAATCCAATGCGTCCATAATCTTTTCAGAATATGGAACCCTTTTGTAAATAATAACACTCCCTGGCATATTGGTGAACTAATATTTTGAAAAGAGTCAAGATTGTGCTGTTGGCCCCTTGAGCAGAGTTGAACCCTAAACTGTAGCTTCTATTTAGAATAACCCTTGTAGAGGGTTCTGGATTTGACCACCCATCCCCCAGCTAAGATGCAACTGTATGAGTTCTTTTTATTGAGGCTCACTCATTCTCCTGCCTTCCCTACCAGATTGTATGCACCTTTTGGGGTGCTGTGAGAGATCTCTCTCCCCTGCCTCTTGGGCCTTTTTATAGCTGGGCCAGGCTTCCGGAATCAGATGTGAGGGATGTAGAACCTCCTCTTGGAAAGCCCTGTTCCTGTTCTGCAGAACCGAGGTAGGCCAGTGGTCACGCAGATGTTTTGGCCCCTAAAATCTTCCAACAATGGAAACCTAAGTCCTCTGCTTCCTGTCAGGAGACTTGACACTCCCTGTCTCTACCCCAGCAGGCCCCAGCCTCTTCCCTCATATATTGACCCAAGGGTGGTACCTGTGCCTGGCACTGTGAAACTGGCTCTGATTTTATTTCATTTTTTAAAAATAGGCACTCATCAAAACGGGCAATGACCCTATCGAGAGAAACCGAAAAGAATGATAAGAAACTTTAGAATAGGCTGGGTGCAGTGGCTCACACCTAAAATCCCAACATTTTGGGAGGCCAAGGTGGGTTGATCACTTGAGGCTGGGAGTTCGAGACCAGCCTGAGCAAGATGGCAAAACCCTGTGTTTACAATAAATTTACAATAAATTAGCTGCATGAGGGGGCGCATGCCTGTAGTCCCAGCTACGAGGGGGATCGATTGAGCCTGGGAGGTCGAGGCTGTAGTGAGCCATGATCACATAACTGCACTATAGCCTAGGCAACAGATTGAGACCCTGTCTCAAAAAAACAAAAAACAAAACAAAAAAACCACTTCAGAATAAACAGAGGCCAAGGCATCATTTTGCCCCGTCCTCTGTTTGCGTATTAGTTGGTGAGGGCTGCCGTAACAAAGTAGTACAAACTAGGTGGCTTATACAACAGAAATTTATTCTGTTGCCATTCTGAAGGCCAGCAGACTTAGATCAAGGTGTTGGCAGGGTTGGTGCCCTCTGAAGCCTGGGGGAAGAATCTGTTGCATGCCCCTCGCCTCACTCCTGGTGGTTTGCTGGGAAGATCTGGTGTTCATTGGCTTGTAGACACCTCCCTTCAGTCTCTGCCTTCCTCTTCATGTGGTGTCCTGTGTGTGTGAGTCTGTCTCCAAATTTCCCCTTTTTACAAGGGTATCAGTCATATTGAGTTAGAGCCCCTCCTACAACTACATTGTAACTTGTCTACCACTGCAAAGACCCTGTTTCCAAATAAGGTCACATTCTGAGGCATGGGGGTTAAGATTCCAACATATGAATTTGGAAAGGGTGCACAATTCACTTAATAACATTGAGCATTGGTGATCACCAGAAGGGTGATGATAACACAGCATCTCCCACTCCTCATGGAAAGCTGGAGGAAGGGGGCTGTAGACGTTGCCTTGATGTGACCTGTAAGAGGCCCAGGTCATGTCTACACAGCACCAGATGCTTTGCATGTTGTGTATAACATTTGAGAACTGTTTTGGGTACCCATCTACTCTGCAACAACACTGTTATTTTATCTTATTTTATTTTATTTTATTTTATTTTATTTTATTTTATTTTATTTTATTTTATTTATTTTTGAGACGGAGTATTGCTCTGTCGCCCAGGCTGGAGTGCAGTGGCACGATCTTGGCTCACTGCAAGCTCTGCCTCCCGGGTTCAAGCCATTCTCCTGCCTCAGCCTCCCAAGTAGCTGGGACTACAGGTGTGCACCACCACATCCAGCTAAGTTTTGTATTTTTAATAGAGATGGGGTTTCACCATGTTGGCCAGGCTGATCTCAATCTCCTGACCTTGCTATCCACCCACCTTGGCCTCCTGAAGTACTGGGATTACAGGTGTGAGCCCACTGTGCCCGACCTATTTTATTTTAATTAATTAATTTATTTATTTTATTTGTTTATTTTGATACAGAGTCTCACTCTTGTTGCCCATGCTGGAGTGCAGTGGCATGATCTAGGCTCACCACAACCTCCACCTCCTGGATTCAAGTGATTCTCCTGCCTTAACCTTCCGAGTAGCTGGGATTACAGGCATGCACCACCATGCCTGGCTAATTTTGTACTTTTAGTAGAGACGGAGTTTCTCCATGTTGGTCAGGCTGGTCTCGAACTCCTGACCTCAGGTGATCCACCCGCCTCGGCCTCCCAAAGTGCTGGGATTACAGGCATGAACTACTGTGCCTGGCCAACACCGTTGTTTTAACAGAGCAAACACAATAAGTTGAAAGTCTGAATAGATCAGAATTGCTGACCATCACTCGAGTAAGAGTTCTTTCTGCCCTGATAGCCTTTGGACTGGGACATCAGCTTTTTTCTTGTCTCCACACTGTAACTTGAAACACGCTCTTCCTGGGTCTTGAGCGTGCCAGCTTTGGGACTGGAATTATACTGGAGAGGACCCAGACCTCTCCTCAGTCTCTGTCTTGCTGACTCATCCTGAAGCTGTTGGGACTTGCTTGCCTCTGTATCTATGCAAGCCAATTCCGTGTAATATACTATTTCCATTAAATATTTTGGAAATATTTGTATGTTTTATATATATATGTGTGTGTGTGTGTATATGTATGTCTTGATATGTATGTATGTGTATACATACACACATATTCTATTCGTTCTGTTTCTCTGGGGAAACCTGACTAATATGTGGTCTAAGCCAGGAGTTAGCAAGCTATGGCCCACCAGCCAAATCCAGCCTAATGCCTGTTTTTATTTTTTATTGCCCATGAGCGAAAACTGATTTTTACCAATGAATATTTGTAACCAATTTGATGACAGGGAAACTAACTTAGAACCTCAAGCAAACAAAACATTATGCTTCTCAAATTCCATTCTTCTCATTAGAACTGTATTACAATTATAATTATATTTATGTAGTTTACAATTCATCAATTTAAAAATTGTGAAATGTATTTTCTTTTTTACATACCTATATAGCAGCTTTGATTTTGTCTCTTGGCTCATGTATCCTAGGTATGGTATTTACTGTTTGGCCCTCTACAGAAAAAGTTTGCCAACCCCTTGTCCAAGCTGTGGGTTTTTTTTTTTTTAATGGAGTCTTGCTGTGTCACCAGGCTGAAGTGCAGTGGTACAATCTTGGCTCACTGCAGCCTCTGTCTCCTGGGTTCGGGAGATTCTGCCTCAGCCTCCCAAGTAGCTGAGATTACAAGTGCCCACTATGATGGCTGGCTAATTTTTGAATTATTAGTAGAGATGGGGTTTCAGTGCGTCGGCCAGGCTGGTCTCGAACTCTTGACCTCAAATGATCCACCTGCCTTGGCCTCCTGAAGTGCTGAGATTACAGGTGTGAGCCACCATGCCCGGTCTATTGTGGGTGTCTTAAGAATATCAACAGCATGATTATTTTTTTTGACCTTTTAAAAAAATCTCTTAATATTTGGCAGGTATTTTTTCGTGAATGAAATGAAGGAAATCAAGGAAATTTTCTCAGTGGGTATAATTTATAACAAAGCCTGCATCTTCTCCTAGCTGCCTCATCCATGTTTCTTTGGATGACTGGCTTTGTGCGTTGCCTGGCCTGGGTCTGAATGATGTCATCTGCACTGGGCTGGACTTGCTCCAGCTCCCTTGCTCTGACTCCAGGATGCTTGAATCACTACAGTGGAGTTTCTCACTGCTTTTTCTCCTGTGCTGCCTTTCATCTGCTCTTTGTGATGCCATCTTGAATTTTTCTTGGAGCAGTCTTTGTTTATTGTCTTGAAATGACGTGGACTGGGCTAGCTTCAGAATAAATTGTCGAAAGTCAGAGCTCCTGCATGCTATGCCAGTCTTCCTTCCTTGCTCGCTGGGAGACACCTGGAAACCCCTTTGCCCAAGGCCACTGAGAGTTCATCCTGACAGGAAAACAAGCCAGGCTCTGTAAATGATGCCCGTGTCTGCAGCATGGCCCTGGTTGGTGGCTTTACATAGGTACAACCAAACAAGAAAGGCAGTTGTGCTGGGGAAAAGACAAGTTTTTAACCAGATAGTTGAGCTAAGAGGATACCTACTCTGTTCCTTGGAGAGTTAAGACTCCGGGTCCCAGGGTCAGAAATTGGACTCTTGATTTGCAAAGGGAGGCTTGTCAGGCAGTCTGCTCCTGAAGAAAGTTCTTTCCCCAAGGCTTCGCATTTGTTGCTTTAGTCAGCCTGGAATATTCTTCCCCAGACTCAGTGCGATGATTTCTCCAACTTTTGGTCTAAGCTTAAATATTCAGAGAGTTCTCAGATAACCTAACTTAAAGTACCCGCTTTGGTTCCTCCCAATTACTTGTTCATCTTTTTAACATATTTTACAAAGTGCCTATTATGTCTAGGAACTGATCTAAAGACTGACAGGAGGTTCAGTGATGGGGAGGAGGACCAGTCAAAACCCCTGCTTAGTTTGAGTATTTCTCAAGCTGTAGTCTGTTTCCATTTGCGTCATCTGGAGGCTTGGGAAAACAGATTGCTAGTCCCCCTCCCCTAAGGGTCTGAATCAGCAGGTCTGGGGCAGGACCTGACGGTTTGCCTTCCCAACAATATCCCAGGTTATGCTGGTGCTCGGGCCCAGGAACCCAGCTTTGAGAACAGTTGGTCTCATGGGTCATGCTCCTCTTGGTCCTATGCTTGTTCCTTCTCATGGTTTGCAATTTTGTCTTTTCTTTCTTTGTTTCCTTGTGTTGCTTTTTCTGCCTCCCTCACCAGAAGAGGCAGTCTCCGAAGGGGAGACCATCTCTGCCTTGTTCTCATTGCATCCGGGTACCCAGCACACAGTAGGTGCTTTATAAATACTCGAAGGGGTGAAAGTGGAAAGGCTGGCAGCAAGCGAAACTTCTCGTCCCTGTCTTTCCTTATGTGCCTTTCTTCACTCAGCTGCTTCCGTTTCCAATGGGAAATCCTGGCAGTAAGAACAGGTAGAACTTAGGGTTAGCTTCTCATGCCCCCCTCAAAATCTTGTGAGTTCTGTTACTGCAGAGCAATCAACGCTTAATGCCACAAGGGGTAAGGTTATGGAACAGATGAGTAAGTAAATGAGAGTGAGAGCGAAGGATTCTAATAGTGGATGTCCACAGCTATGGAATCAGTAGTGGGAGGGAAGGTTTTGCAGCCAGAGACCCTGTGGCATTTAAACATCCAGGCAATTTTTAAGAGTCCCAGAATTTGGGCAGTAAAATGACTCTTGTTGAGAGCACCCTTCATGCCTCAGTTTTTTTAAGGCTAGAATTAACCCAGGGAATTCTGTGCCATGAAATCTCCCTATGAGGGCAACAAGAGGCAAGTCAATCAGCTGTACTTCCTTTCTCGGGACAGACCCCTGTCCCTACCAGGTATACCACAGCACAAAGTGTCTTTGGAACTCACATCTGGATATCTGAAGGAATTTTCTTAAAAAAATTCTTTTGATATCATTTGGCACCATTTGTAATTGATAGTTCCTCAAAGAAGAGGTCTCAAGAAGCCTTAATCCATGCCCTGAACAGTCTTCAGACCTAGGAGACATGGGCATCATTCATTTCCTGGGCACCAAAGTTAATAAAAGCACTCTCAATGCAGATCAAGGGACACCAGACTCATTCTGCCTCGGATCCATTCCACCTCAGATCAGAGCAACTTGGCATCTAGGAGGGCGTTTATAAAAACTAGGTACCCTCTCGGGGTTGCAATTTATTGCAAATAAAATGTGGCATATATGTTCATTTCTTGGGTGACTGTCCATAACTTTCAACAATACTTGAGGCAATCTATGCTCCTCTAAACCAAAGGGAATTTGGTTTGAGTTAGAAGGCATGATTTTAAAAAACTATTGTAATTAGGTACATATACATAAAATAAAATTTTATTTATATATAAAATATAATTAACCATTTAAACCATTCTTTAAGTGCACAATTCAGTGGCATTGATTACATTTACAATATTGTGCAACTTTCACCACTATCTACTCCCAAAACGTTTCATTTTTGCAAACAGAAACAGAGGATGCAGTTATTAATAATGATAGCAATACAAGAGGCAAGTCAGTTAACCATTATTAAACAATAACTGCATCCTCTCCTGCGGTCCCTGGTAATATTTAAACTTCCTGTCTCTATGATATTTCGTATAACTGGAATCATATAATATTTGTCCTTTTATGTCTGGGTTATTTCACTTAGTATAATATTTTAAGGTTCATTCCTTTTTTAAGACTGAGTAATATTTCATTGTATGTATATACCATTTTGTTTATCCATTTAACTTCTGATTGACACGGGTTCCACCTTTTCTGGCTATTGTGAATAATGTTGCAAGAAACATTGGGATACAAATATCTTTTTGAGTCCCTATTTTCAATTCTTTTTGGTATATACCTAGGAGTAGAATTGCTCGATCATAAGATAATTCTATGTTTAGCCTTTTTAGGAACTTCCAAACTGTAATGTACAAATGTTCCAATTTCTCCATATCATTGCTCACACTTATTATTTTCATTTTTTTTAATATAGTAGACATCCTGGTGGGTGTGAGGTGATATCTCAGTGTGATTTTGTATTTCCCTAATGATTAGTGATGTTGAATGTCTTTTCATGTGCTTATTGGCCATCTGTATATTTTCTTTGGAGAAATGTCTGCTGAAGTTCTTTACCCATTTTTTAATTGGGTTATTGTTTTGTTGAGATGGTCTCCTAATGCAAAATGACTGGAGTTCTGTATGTATTCTGGATACTAGACCCTTATCAGATATATGATTTTCACATATTTGCCCTTCTGTAGGTTGTTTTTTCATTCTCCTAGTAGAGTCCTTTGGGGCATTAAAGTTTTTAATTTTGATAAAGTCTAATTTATCCATTTTTTCTTTCATTGCTTATGCTTTTGGTGTCTTATCTAAGAATCCATTGCAAAATCTAAGGCCATGAAGATGAATGATGCCTTTTGGGATAGGAGATCAAGTCAACATTTATCATGTCTTTGCTTAAGACGGCACATTGGTTCTATAAATCCCTCCCAAGTATATGAAAAATTGTGTGCATTCTTTGTAGCTTTCTCTGGAGTTATAAAAGAGTCCCTGTGTCAAAAATAAATAACAAGGAAGCATTTTGGTATACTATGAATTACTGGTTGATTGCTTTGGGGTTCTGACTACTGACATTTCCCAAAGCATTAGTTGAAACGCATGCTCACTGTATAGTAAGATTGTGAACATGCTGATTGGGTTTGGTGGCGGATCCATCATACTTGCAGGACTTTTTGTTCAGGCTGAGGTATCACTGAGCTCTTGTGTGTTTTTGAAAACACCATTAGGCCAGGCTTGGTGGCTTGTGCCTGTAATCCCAGCACTTTGGGAGGCCGAGGCGGGTGGATCACAAGGTCAGGAGATCGAGACCATCCTGGCTAACACAGTGAAACCCCGTCTCCATTAAAAAATACAAAAAAGTTAGCTGGGCGTGGTGGCAGGCACCTATAGTCCCAGCTACTCGGGAGGCTGAGGCAGGAGAATGGCGTGAACCTGGGAGGTAGAGCTTGCAGTGAGCCGATATTGCGCCACTGCACTCCAGCCTGGGCAACGGAGCGAGATTCTTGCTCTGTCTCAAACAAAACAAAACAAAACAAAACAAAAACTGTTAAATATTTGGCTTTGTTTCTAAATGCAAAACTATGTACCAATGTACATACTCTTTTTTTTTTTTTTTTTTTGAGATGACTTTTCCCTCTTGTTGCCCAGGCTGGAGCACAGTGGTGCAATCTCGACTCACTGCAGCCTCCGCCTCCCAGGTTCAAGCAATTCTCCTGCCTCAGCCTCCCAAGTAGCTAGGATTACAGGAGCCTACCACCACGTCGGGCTAATTTTTGTATTTTTAGTAGAGATGAGGTTTCACCACGTTGGTCAGGCTGCTCTTGAACTTCTGACCTCAGGTGATCCACCTGCCTCGGCCTCCCAAAGTTCTGGGATTACAGATGTGAGCCACCACGCCGGGCCCCAATGTACATATTCTTTTGGAATTATGCTTGTTGCTGAATGAAGGAATACACTCTAAGCCTGTTTTATAGATTGTACCTGTTGTTCATAAGGGAAACGTCGTGATATCTTAGTATTACAGAAGTGTCCCTGGTCAGGAGGAGGAAAAAGCAGGAGAGCCGATGGACTAGAAGTAGAACATGTCTCATTCCTGTAAAGACTGGCTCAAAAAGAGCCAGAAGTTTAGCAGCCAGTTTAAAAAATTGGTATATATTGGTATTATATATATATATTTACAATGGCATATATATTGGTTTATATTTGATAAGCCTTCCCAAAAAAGTGCCACTTGAAATATTGGTGACTGGGAATCCAGAGTGCGTGTGCCCATGTTCTTAAGGTAACAAAGTCCATAAATATTTGTGACAAGGCCCAGTTTAAACCGGCAACTTCCAAAGACACAGGTCATACTGAAAGTGGTACTTAGATTCTCATTTTTCGGTCAAACCTCAATCGCCTTTGTCCATAAGCCTGTCCTCTGAAACCCAATAGGCCGATTTTGTTTGTTCTGGTAACTGTTAAGCATTTATAAAACCCACATTCTGTGTCTTAAACCCTCTGCTTCTCAGAAAATGGCAAAGCTTAAATTATAATTAGGAATTCATTTAGCCCCTGTGTGTTATCTGTGCCTCCAGTTCATGGGCACTGGGAAACTTCTTTATTTTTTTATTTTATCTTATTTTATTTATTTATTTATTTATTTAATTTATTTATTTATTTATTTTTGAGACGGAGTCTCACTCTGTCGCCCAGGCTGGAGTGCAGTGGCGCGATCTCGGCTCACTGCAAGCTCCGCTTCCCGGGTTCACGCCATTCTCCCGCCTCAGCCTCCGGAGTAGCTGGGACTACAGGCGCCCGCCACCATGCCCGGCTAATTTCTTTTTGTATTTTTAGTAGAGATGGGGTTTCACCGTGTTAGCCAGGATGGTCCTGACCTCCTGATTCGCCCTCCTCGGCCTCCCAAAGTGCTGGGATTACAGGCTTGAGCCACCGCGCCTGGCCGGAAACTTCTTTATAAAGGTGGCTGTTTAGTGCCTGTGAAACCTTGTGGCTCTGCTTACAATGCTTTGGCGATCATTTATGGAAGGAAGATCTGATTGGGTGGCAGCAGGGGTTGCAGAATCTTGCTCTTCAATGTGGAATCACCCACATTAATTTACACAGCAAGGTACAATTCAGGACAGGTGTTTCAGGGGGGTGGGTAATCAGAGAAGCTGTGGTCCTCAAACCACTTAAATTGCCTTCTTCATTATGCATTCAGTGGGACTATCTCATCAGATCAGGTAATTCTCCGGGGTGGTGGTGAGAACTGGTGGTAAAGACTGCAGCTGGTAAGGAAGGGAAAGGAAGCTCTCTTCCTAAGCTCCTGTGTGTTTCCTGGTGGATGATGGAAAATGGAGCCCTGGATTGGGAAATATGTTCTATCTAGTGGTCAAGGTGGTTGACTTTGCAGAAGTGGATTGACAAAGCATGTTAAGTTTTTGTCTGCTGTGGCATAAAAATGGGAAGTAACAGGGTTATAAACAGATTTAGTCCTGAGCAGAAAAAGGCGGGGCACAAAATAGTCATCAAAGGTCTCCAGATATTAGGTATCTGCTGAAATATATGAGCCTTTTCCATAGTGCCTGTCGTGGAGTTGCTACTTGCAGCCCAGTGATTCAGTGGGGTCAGAGAGAGATGGCTTCACTTTTCCCCTCAACCATGCACCAGCTGGTTGCTTTTCTAAGCCTTCTTTATTTCCTTATTTGCAAAATAAGAACAGTGCCACCCATCAGGTAGGCTACTTATGGTTCAGGGAGTTAGCACACGTAAAAGACTTAGCAGTTTCTGGCACATATTAGGTGCTCAATAAAGGTTAGCCATAATGAATAGGTATTTATGGTCAAGTAGACAGTGTCATTCCTTCCTAACTGCCTGTCTTTACACACTCAATTCTCTCTATTCTTTTTCCATTGTTTTTGAGCTCAAGTCACACCTGCCTTTTTTTGTTTGTTTCAAATAGGCCAAATCTCTCTCACTTCAGGACCTTTGTACGTGCTATTTTCTGTATTTAACTACCTTTCTAGTTAACTCACATTCGTCTATTGACTCTCAGATCAACCATAACTTTTTAAGGGAGACCCTCTCTGAAATCTGTGGCACTAGCTCTCCTATCTGACCCTTACTCTAATCTTGTTGAGTGCGTATTTGTGTGATGTTTGTAAGTATTTGTGTGATGGCTGGATTACTGTTTTCTTTCTCACTGGACCATGAGCTCCAGAGACCTCCTCATGGCCCTAGATTGAGTATGCACATAGTAACTAGTGGATGAAGGAATCCGTGCTGGTTTCTGACATGGCTCCTGGATGCATAAGGTTGTCATAATTCTACAGAGCTGAAACTGCTAAGTCAAACCCACAATGTCTGGGAGACGTGTAGTTCTCCAAAGAGAACTAAAAACACAATTTAATTACTTCCTAGTATATTTTTGAGAGACTCTGATGAGGTTTAGGGAGTTTCCTTTGGCTTTTGAGGATTTTAGCGAGACTTACTAATTGGTGAGCAAGTTTAAATTTGCAATAGCCCCAGTGAAGGAGGGATCATTAATTCCCCGTTTTTCATTTTAAAAAGATGCTGAGTGCACGGAGGTCAGCATTCTGCCATTGAAAGGCAAAACCACATTATAGGCAAACCACATGTCCCTGTGGACTGTGCCCTTTCAGGATTAGTGGCAACTGGAAGCTAAAGAAAATGAACCATTTAAGCAGAAAAACCCCATTTGAATGAAACTCAGAGAACTACACTTCGTTTTATAACTGCTTTAGGGAATTCACATTTAATCAAAACTGAAGACTACAGCATTTGCCAGGATAATTCTTGTATCTTATCTCAGTTTTAGTGATTTTAATTACTTGATGCTCCACAGAAATCCTAAAATACTTAAAACCGAGAAACAGAAATAAAAGTGGGAGTCTCAATTGCTTGTGGCAGAATTGTTTGCTTCCTTGGTTTTGGGCAATGTTCCTAACAAGTAACCTGTAACCTACTTCTGAAGGCTACAAGTAGATAATTACTTGGTTAATTTTCATATTTCAGTTTATAGTCTTAATTAGTTCTCCAACTAGTATTCCTTAGGCGATGTATAATCCCACCTCATCGTATTTATGATTTTTGCTATTTGGGATCTCCTGTTTCCATTTAAAAGATGAAAAACTTAGCTTGTGCCCCCACATTCCTAGATATTTATTCATTGTCATGTGGTCTTGCCGAGAGAGTTAGAATATTCTGCAATTTAGAACTCAAAGGGAACTGAGTGAAATGCTTGCTACTTTGAAGTAATTTCTTTGTGATTATGAATATGTTACAAATATTAACCTAAACTGAATATACTTTGAATTGCTTCTTAGGAGGAGATGGACGCACAGGTAAAGGGTTTGGTATTAGGTAGATGCCAGTTCAAATCACATCTTTACACTTGTCTGGCCAAAGTTTTTAATCTGAGTCTTAACTATTGATGAAGCATCTGCTTCATGGAACTGCCCCAAGGATTTAGTGAGATGATGAGGGCAAGGGTTTAGCATGTACTTGCCCGATATTTTCTGTATCTGTGCTGCCCAATAGAAGCATAACGCAAGCCACATATGTAATTAAAAATCTTCTAGCATTTACATTAAACAGTTAAAACAGGTTAAATTAGTGATAACTGCATTTTATTCAATCCAACATATGCAACATATGATTTCTACATAAAAATTATCAAAATATTTTTCTTTTTTAAATACAAAGTCATTGAAATCCATTTTCTCAGAACATTTCAATTTGGACTAACCACATTTTAACTGCTTAATGGCCAGATGTGGCTAATGGCTGCGGGTATTAGGCAGTGCAGCTCAGATGGTCAATACATTCTCATTTCCTTCGCTTTGTATTTTAGGATTAGTTTAAACCTGAGTCATCCAACCAGTGGGGTGGCTGCTATGGAGAATCAGAAATCTGTATTCATCATTCCTCAATTTATGTAGGTGTCAGAAAAACTGCACAATGACCGGAAGAGTATAGGTACTAGTTATAGGTACTAGTGATTTGCTAAATTTTAATTGTGTTAAACAGTATAGTTCTAATAGGAAGAAAAGTAGTCCTTGATATGAAAAGTAGGCATTCAAATCAAACAGTGTGTGTAAGATGCAGCTGAAATAAAAGTCTGAGAAATAAAAAACCTATAAAGCTATCAAATTTGGTTATTCTAAACTTGGGGTTCTTGCATGCTTTGAGGGGATCTGTGAATGGACTTTGGGGGTATGTGAAGTCTTCAATTATATGCACTTTTTAATTTTCTGCAAATAGAATCTATAGCTTCCATCAGATCCTTCAATGGGCCCAAGAAGTAAAGTACATGCAGCCAGGGTGGTAGAAAGGCCTGTTATAGTGGATGTTCTGTTTACACAGAAGCTGGGGCTTTACATTAGTGAGAACGGAAGCTAGAAATTGTCTCATCACTATTACCCAGGAAAATTTTCATCCCGACCGCCAGCTAAGAAATGCACTGTGAGGCACTTGGAGCTCATACTTGTTGAAGAAATGGCAGATTCATGATTCCTCTTATGTTCACTCTGGGGCATCCACTGGTGAAATGCATTTGTTTTTTGGTCGAGGGCACAGGATTTAATGCATCTAAGTTAACCGTGCACATGAGGGTGATTCTCCAGAGTATGGGGTGCTAAGAATTGTGGAACCAGGTGTTGGGTTTTGAGTTCAAATCCCAGTTTGGTTATGAATGAGCTGCACTGCATTTCTTTGCCTCCCTGAGTGCCCTGTTCATTGATAAAGTGATGATTTCTAAGATCTCTTCCAATTTCTTTTAGAAGTTAATTGGTTAAATTAGATTTGGGAAGCTTCATATTACACAGAATGTTATGACTAAGTATATCTAGATGATAAAGTGATTTAAAAATAAGTTGAAATCAAAGGATTTAGAATTGGATTTGAATGCATCCTATTATTTCCCTCTACTTTTTCATAAGTGCAGGAGCTGAGCCCCAAATCCAGAGACACATGGGGAGCCCTGGTTAAAAACCCCTGTGCTTGGCCGGGTGTGGTGGCTCATGCCTGTAATCCCAGCACTTTGGGAGGCCGAGATGGGCGGATCACGAGGTCAGGAGATCGAGCCCATCCTGGCTAACATGGTGAAACCCCGTCTCTACTAAAAATACAAAAAATTAGCCGGGTGTGGTGGTGGTCGCCTGTAGTCACAGCTACTCGGGAGGCTGAGGCAGGAGAATGGCGTGAACCCAGGAGGTGGAGCTTGCAGTGAGCCTAGATCGCGCCACTGAACTCTCAGCCTGGGCGAGGAGCGAGACTCGGTCTCAAAAAACAAAACCAAACCCTGTGCTTGACTGTTTAGGCTAAAGCTGTTCCTGTGGCCATGTAGCCCCCTCTGGTCTTCAGTGAGAACACACAAGGGGAGGAAAGCTATTTCCCCATATAAACTCATATGCTGATATATGCTTTGCAGCAATTTATAATTCATTTGACTGATGATTGTTCGCTGTGAAACATTAACTAGGAAGACAGGGTATGAGGTGACAGGACTGGGAAAGGGGAGCTTCTCCTGGGAGGAGGTAAGGATCCGATTTTGTGGAAAGTTAAAACGGAGAGTATCAGGAAACCGAGGCCCTAATAGTACACTTTTTGCAAAAATTTCACCTTGGAGGGCTGATTAGAGTAATGCAGCAGATGTAATTATCATAACAATGCCTGGTTCTGGAAGAGGTAATGAACAGACATCTTAATAATGAGGAATAAGTATTGCAGTGTTTTATTTTCATTAAGTTGGTTTATTACAAGAGTGACTACTAATTAATCTCAAGATTCTGGCCCCAAAGGAGTGACTGTGGTTGGAGCAGGGTCTGTGAGAGGAATATATGTCTGAAATGCCTAAAACACCTGGTCATTTCAATCCAAATTCCATTTGGATCAGACAGTAAACCAGATGTATGGCATCATGGCAAATAAAAATGACACCATCCTAATCCTATCTTTATCTTACTTTTTTTTCAGTATTACAGCTGAAATTGGTGTAAACATTACAATCAATCAATCAGGAAACAATTTGTAGCAAATTCATTATTTACGATCCTGGTGGTTGCAGTAGTCAGAAAGATACCAGATTTGAAGCCCACCCAGTTTGGTGACCCCTGTTTTTCTATGAAAATATTGCCTGATTTGGAGATGCATCTTAGAAATGGAAAGCTGGACCTAGCCACCCGGAGTGTTAGTTATTACTGACAGGCAGTAATGGTTGCAATAAACGAAAGAGATTTCACTGTAAACATGGCCCTGATTGATAAACTTGCTCATAGCTATTCTTGTTTATAGGATATTGGGCCAGGCTGAAACTTTCTGTGAGACAGGCAGTCAGAATGCAGGGTTGTATGGTAAATTTGACCCTGTGTTCTTCACTGCTAGACCTTGGCTTTATATCCATGAGGCTGAATGCGAAGGCATCAGATGGTAAATCCTTCCAAAGTAGCAGGTAAATACAACCAAGGGGAAAAAAGCAAACACTGCAAAAGGCTTTTATTTTATAGGCACCACTGCAAAATGAGGAATCACATCAAAACATATCAAATAGAAAATAATAATTTATTTTAACTTCATTTTACTTAATATTTGTAACTAATCATGATTTTGTGAACTTGCTTGTATAAGTCTGTACCTTCAAATCTACAAAGCAAAAGTTTACTACAATGAGCACTTAAAATTCCACAAACCATCTCCATCCACAACTTTCCTGTACATGCAAATTCTTTCAATGGGCTGCAATATTTGCAAACATGCTTTAAACTTCCATAAAGCTGCATGATATTTTGCTTTCTGCTAAAACCTTTACACTCTCTTGGGAACCTTAACCAGGAAAATGTTTAAATGTATATCCCAACTCTAAATGCTGCCGGTTTGGTTATGTGTATTAAATCGTTAACCACCGGGTTGGGTGGTTTTGAGTTGAAACCTTCACCTAAATAATATCTTAACGGTCACGCATATGAAACACATTCAGTAACGTAACATTATAAAATAGGGTTCCATTAAAAATACATACTGGCAGTTGTATTTGTGTTTTTAGGCAGGAAAAAAAGCGTGTTTAACTTTTTAATATGAATATAGTTTAAACAAATTATTCTGTGAAAGTATGCTTAATAAAAGATCTTTCTGAAATTTAAACACTTTATGTAAAAGGGTACAGGTAGAAAAGTACAATTGCTATTTGAAAAAAGCTCTGTTTGTTAATATTGCCTTCCAAGATAGTAAGGGTGTTTTTCTCTCTCTCCCCTTAAAATAGACCTATGACACCCAGAGTTGTAGGGTCTGCAAATTTGGACTATAAACATGAAGACCGTATTTATCTTATATACAAAAACTTGCCGCATTGAACGAGGCAGGAATTTCTACCCCAGTGGTAGTGGTCTCTTTTATGTACATAATGCAGAAGTGAAAATTATACAGTAGTCACCGATAGGAAGGAATTGTATACTCTAGTGCCGTCCGGGGATTTTGTGCCGTGGGTTAAGAGTTCCTGGATCGTCATCCAGTTATCGAAGATTTTTTTATTCCTCTTCTTCATCATCTTTTTGTGGCTTAGTTCGAGGATGTTCATCTCCTTCCTGTCGTCGGCTGCTTGCTGCTCCTTGAGACAATCCAACCTGCTCTGCATCATGAACTCGCGCCGCCGCCGCTGCTCCTTGGCCTTCACCAAGTGCTGCTTCCTCTCCTCCTTGCTCCAGTAGCGCCCCATCTTCATCTCGCTCACCGCGTCGTCGTCGGTGGTCATGCCGCTGCGCTCTTCCCGGATCTTCAGGGCGCGCTCCCGCAGCAGGCGGTCCCGCACGGGCCTCTTGGTGATGTAGCGCGTCCCGTCGCTGCGAATCTTCACCTTCCACTCCATGCGCGGCTCCGACGGGGTGGGGGAGCTCAGGTCCTTGCACATGCTCACCAGGCTCATCTGGCTCTGCGCGTACTCCACGGCCGACTTCTGCTGGATCAGCTGCATGTAGCTCTGGTAGTGCTGGGCGTGTGCCGGGATGTGCGCGTGCTTGTATGGGGAGTGGTGGTAGGTGGGCAGGTAGGCGCTGCCCAGCTTCTGGCTGGGCGTGGGGCTCCGGCTCCCGTCGCTGGCTCTCCGCTCTTTGCTTTCCAGGGGCTGGCTAGGGTCCAGCTCCTTCAGCGATGGGCTATAGGTAGGGGTGCCCACTTCAGGATCTTCCGTGATGGAGAGCAGATTCTTTGGGGCTGGCCCATAGGCTTCCGTGGTCGCCACAGCCCCTTCGCTGCTCGGGCAGCTGATGCCCTCCGCTGCTCTCCTCAAGGAGTTGTCGGGGGAGATCTCCAGGGTGAGCGGGGTACTGCGGCAGCTCTCGCCCGTGTTGTAGGCGCTCGAGCTGTCCTTGTCGGATTTCTCCGGGAGCTCGGTGATGTCCGAGAGCTCGTGCCTACGCACGTCAATGCTGGTGTTGTAGTTGCGGAAGCCGCTGTTATGTAGCATCCAGGACTCGCGGTACTGTTCCTTGAGCTGCTGCATCTTGTGGGCGCGCACGATGCTTAGGCACTCCAGCTCGATGCTGCGCAGCTCCTCGTTCAGCAGCTCCAGCTCCTTGTCCACGCTCTCGGGGTCGCTCTTGCCGGCGTCCAGGGGGCCGCTAGGGTAGTACAAGCCATAAGGAGTGGCGCTCTTCACCTGGCACTTGAGCTCCAGGAGCTCGCGGAAGCGCTCGCACTCGTCCACTGGGATCCCCAGGTAGTCGGCGTCCGTGCAGTCGGCGGAGATGAAGGACTCGTTGCTGAAGGGTAGGTCGCCGCTGCCCAAGGTGTCCTGGCTGCAGGTGAGCTTCCTCTGCCCCGCCAGCGGGTTGGAGGATGCAGTGGCATCGTCGCCGTTGTTCTCTTGCTCCGAGCTCTCGTCATTGCGGGTGCTCTCGTCGGTCCGCCCCACACCGCTGTCCTTCTCGTGCTGGTTGGACAAGATGGTGGCTGTATCTGTGGTCCCACCGTCTTCCTCGTGCTTCTTCTGCATAAAAACAAGAACAAAGGGTCACAGTGAGGGAGGCCTACGCAGCAGGTATTCAGGTTTGACCTTTCCTTGCAGTGTTTCTGGATAGGGCAGGCTGTACATTTCTAAGGCCGAGGGGCAGCATCTGACAGTAGGACCAGGTCAAGAGCGTGGGCCTTAGCCACACTTACCCATATCTACCTGGGCAAGTCACTTATTCTTGTTCTTGTCCTCAGTTTTGTAAAATGAGGATAATAATAGTCGCTTTAATAGTCTTTATCTCAATGAATGATTCCGTTAAATCAATCAGTACACAGGTAGGATGTATAAAGGTCCTTGTTTAGCTCATACAGGACTCAGTGAGTGGCTCATTAAGACTCTGACAATGGTATTAGCATAGTAGGGAGCTAGAGAGCTCCAAGTAGCTCAGGTTAAACAGAGGGGATTGCTTTACTTTGGAAAACATGGCTTTTTCCAATCTATGGTAATACCGACGCATATGTTTTCCAAACAAATTATCATAAGGTCAGCTTTGCTTTGGCAACGGTGCTTAGATTTAAAAGCTTAGCTAGGGACAGTACCAGCTTGCATTTCACTGGTCTGGTGCTCAAATAGAAAAGTACTTGAGGCTGTTTTCTTGCTGTCTTCCAGGTGGATAAGCTTCTGATGGTCTTTAGCGCCATAAAGGGGGATGGAGGAAGCAGACTTTCCTCCAGCTCAGCAGGGCAGAGTGTCAGGGACTGGTGCGTGGGCGTTACCTGCTGAAGCACGCTAGCTGTGAATTGCATGGCCTGGTGGTGCTGCTCCTCCAGCATGTCCATGTGCAGGTCATCCAGAAAGTCGTTCCTGTCATCGTCCATCCAGCCCTCATCCAGCTGCAGGCAAGAGCAGCCAACACATGCCTTAGAAGTTTCCTTTCATGTTCATTTATGTTTTTAAAAAAAATGACATTACCTTGGGGAAAAATATTTCCAGGGCTTCCTCCAAGAGTCATCAAAATGCAGTCTGCCCAATGATTTGCCGTTAAGTCAGGAAACTATCCCACCCTCACATTACAGAGACCTCCAACCCTGCACTACAAACTGGGGAAGTCTTTAATATCCATGATTTTTTTTTTTTCAGGGTGAAACTCTTTCATCCATCTCAGCTACTTTCACTGCAGTAAGACACCTGTGTAGGAGGGTCAGATTTAGCTGTTCCCCCTGCTTGCTGGACCAGACACAAGTTTAACAGGTCCCATAGAAAAATGATTTTTAGTGTGAAAAAGGGTTCTTTCTGATACAGTAGATACAGTAACTAGCTGTTTGGCTTGGGCAAGGATATCACGGTTTTTTTGTTTTTTGTTTTTTTTTGAGACAGAATCTCACTCTGTCTCCCAGGCTAGAGTGCAGTAGCATGATCTTGGCTCACTGCAACCTCTGCCTCCCGAGTAGCTGGGATTTGGGATTACAGGCATGCACCACTACGCCCAGCTAATTTTGGTATTTTTAGTAGAGATGGGGTTTTACCAGGTTGGCCAACTGGGCCTCATCCTGACCTCAAGTGATCCTCCTGCCTCGGCCTCCCAAAGTGCTGGGATTATAGGCGTGAGCCACCGAGCCTGACTGGATATCACTTTTAAAAGGCCTTTATCTGCCTTGCCCTAAAAAGAGTGAACTATTCAGAAGTTGGCACTCTATAGCTCATGGGGCTCAATCCAGCCTGCTATTTTTGTAAATAAAAAAAAATTTAATGAGAACACAACTATGCCCTCTGCTTTTGCACTAGAGTGACAGAGTCTAGCAGAGATGGTATAGCCACCCGAGTCAAACATTTACTATCTGGACCTTTAAGAAAAAGTCTGACTGTGAGTGAGATGACAGCTGAAGTTCCCTTTGAGCTTATGAGGCTTCCATCTGTGGAGAATCAGATGCCCTGTATGCCACTGTCTCTAGGCTACTTTTTCAACTGGGTTTCATACTGATATGGTTTGGCTGTCGCCACCCAAATCTTACCTTGAATTGTAACTCCCATGATTCCCACATGTTGTGTGAAGGACCTTGTGGGAGATAACTGAATCATGGGGGCAGTTTTCCCCATACTGTTCTCATGGTAGTGAGTAAGTCTCATGAAATCTACTAGTTTTATAAGGGGAAACCCCATTTGCTTGGTTCTCATCTCTCTTCCCTGCTGCCATGTAAGACGTGCCTTTTGCCTTCCACCATGATTGTGAGGCCTCCCCAACCATGTGGAACTGTGAGTCCATGAAACCTCTTTTTCTTTATAAATTATCCAGTCTTGAGTATGTCTTTATCAGCAGCATGAAAATGGAGTAATACACATACCTAAAGAGATCTACTACTGGACTGCTCTAGATGTGTTGCTGGAGCCATTCTAAGTGGATCAAGAGTGCCACCTGGGAGAGTTCATGATTCCTTCTGTGGAAGGAGTTATTATAACACAGTGGTTTCTGAATCAGATTACTTGGGCCTGAACCCCTCCCTGCTTTATCACCCTCCTTCTGGGGCTTTTCTGGGTAACTTTTGAACCTCTGGAAACTTCCATCTCTTGGGAAGGCTCTCCTGTGTGTAAAGTGATCCACGGAGAGTCTAGCCCTTATTTGGTGGTCATATCAGTTTTAATTATTATTTATCATTCAATATTTCTTTTATTTTGAAAGAGCAATTTTTAATTCCCCATACTCTGCTATTGTAAATGGAACCTGCACAGATCAAGGCTGGAACACATGTTAGGCCTTGGGAAGTCAAATGTCTTGATGACTCCAGTTGTGTTTTCCATTCTATTCTGTTTCCTTTTCCTTCCCTGTGATCCCTACATTAACCAACCCGGTGGGCCTGCAGTATAGATGTCAGGGTGGGTATCTAACCAACCTTACATGGCTAAATCATAAAGTGGATTCTAAGTCACAGCAAGTTTGATTGTATTTCTAGGGTACAAAACACCTTCAAGTTCACAGCCAATACTCAGGTGCTCTTTTCCAAGCCTGGGGACCTGAGCTTTTGATTTTAGAAATACAGACCCAGTTTCATCTGTAGGAAGCCAATTTACCTGGAGTTCAGGCCTTGCAATCAGCAATGAAAAGTTTTTATTTTCTTCACTGGTTAGAAGAGCCACAGCCTCTTCTCGGTTCTGCACCTCTATCCCATTGATCTTTAAAAAAAAAAAAAAAAAGGGTGGTGGGGAGTGGGGAGACAAATAGTATGATTAGATGGTGCAAAATCATTCTATTTTATTTCAGACCTGCATTTGTCACCCACTCACAGCTGGAACATAAAACTTCCCTGTAGCTGGAAAAGA
The DNA here is from genome assembly GCF_000951045.1 of Mandrillus leucophaeus. Taxonomy (NCBI): domain Eukaryota; kingdom Metazoa; phylum Chordata; class Mammalia; order Primates; family Cercopithecidae; genus Mandrillus; species Mandrillus leucophaeus. The sequence goes on along the minus strand of NW_012105198.1, from coordinate 2,305,105 downwards.
ATACTGATTTTAGGAAGGAAAAGTCTTGCTCAGAGCAATGCAGTTTCTCTGGTCTACAAAGGAGCCTCCATGAGTGTAGTTCATGAGGTGACTGATGTGTGGAGTGTGAACAGAAGGGGCTGAACCTCTAGAAGACCGCACTGAGAAAAATCATAATGCTGTGCAGAGGGAACATGAAAGTAATTAGACATAATATTCAGGCAGGAGTATATGTAGACATTATTGGATAATATAGAAGAAAAAGCAGCAGTGGGTCTGATGTGAACATTATGGAAACTGAGGTTAAGAAAAGGGAATAGAATTACACATGGTGTTTTGTGTCCCCAGTTTGACACTTAAACTTCTTTAGGCCAGGCAGAGGGTCAAGTGGGCATGACACTCTCACTATCATACTTGATTAACCCTCTTGCAGGATTTTTGCTTGCATGTCCTGGTGACTTTGACCCCTGTTGGTCTGGAGGTCTTAATCCTGGTGGAACGCCACCTCCAGGGAACACAGCAATGGTTCCATTGAATTGGAAGTGGAGCCCTCCACATGCCTCCTTACACCAGTGAGCCAACAGGCAGCAAAAGGGGTGACGCTATTGGTTGGAGTGATTGCCTTCAATTACCAAGGGAAAATGGGCTTGCTGTGATACAGTGGAGGCAGGGAGGACTGTGTCTGGAACCCAGGGGATTCCTTGGAGTACCTCTGAGTGCTTCCATTCTTAGTAAAGGTTAATGGAAAACTCCAGCAACCAAAAAAAAAAATGGCAGTATGCTGAGGACCCTGACCCTTCAGGTGTGAAGCCTTCAGGTGTGAAGGTTTGGGTCACTTCCCTAGGGCAAGCGATCCTGAGCAGCACAGGTTCTGGCTGAAGGCTAGAGAAACCCAGAGTAGGCAGTGGGAGAAGAAAATCAGAATGACTTGTGGTGAGGTATGCAATGAGAAAAACACAGTTGATTAGGAATGAGAGGATATGGATGAGAAGAGAGAAAGCTAAGCCTTGCAGACACAATGAAGCCAAGAATCTCAATTCTGTGAGATTAAAGAAGGTTGTAGCCAAAAGAGACATGAATGGTCTCATTTGGACTAGAAGGAGCAACAGGGCTCAAGGTCAAGTGATGACCCTCAGAAGCGATTCCAGGATGGTTAGATGTTGAGTCAGAAAATTTATAAGACTTTTCAATCGATTCTGCTAAATTTGCCAAAAATGTTCCCATTTTATGGACGAGACTCTGAAATGCTTGGTCCAAAGTTAATCTTTCAGAGAAATCTAAAACGAGAATTATGTTAGTTCACAAGTTGTAAACTGTTGGCCTGACTTTGGCTCACTGATGTTTGTTTTGATCCAAATAGAATGAAAGAAAATGAGGAGAACTGGCTCAAGTTTTGCAAGGCCCTCTTTGGACAGAACATGCCCCATCTAGTTTGTCTCAGTCCTCACCACTCCCTGTTGCTTCTTATGACTCAGAGTTAGCCTCACAATTAGTTTAACTTGTCTGGCCTCACTACACATTTGTGTTTGTGATCCCTGTTCTTTAACCTCTTCTGCAATTTCAACCCTAGACCTATCATTAGAACCAGTTTGCTCTTTAGTGATAGGCCCATTAAGAGGCCATTGTTTGGAAGTGGACTTACCTGGATAATGCGGTCTCCTTCTCGGATGCGCCCATCCTTGGCTGCAATGCTGTTAGGGTCAATCTGAAACACACATGGACCATCTCAGCACAAATGCAGATATGCATGAAAATAAGCAACAGCACTTTCAAAGCCATCTCTAACACACAGTCATGCTCATCCCTGTGTTTCTGTTTTGCACAGAAATAAACAAGACTTAGTGTCGTGCAAGGAGAGGCAAACATGAGCTGATCTGCTTCTAAGCCCTTTCTAGGGCTGGTTCTTGGATCCCTGCATAGCAACTCTATTATATAGCAGTGTGTGCAGGCTCTGCTGATCTGAGGAGGCACAGCTGACTTTTGTTGCATGCATGGTAATTAAAATCAATGATGTAGAACAGGTTAAAGGATACCCTTCATTATGTTGACTAGCAACCATACCTTATTTTATACCAAATACTTGTATTAAAATTTGGAAAATAACTTTAAATTTGAAATATCATTGGGACAAGGAGGACTGATAAGGGGAGGGATGCCCTCAAACGCAGAAAGGCTGGGTTAACTTAAGCTTGGTGGATGACATACAACCAAAGAGACAATTTCGGAGTCTAGTAGTTCGTTCTGTAGCGACAGATTTTATTTCCTGACAAAATTGGGTTTCTGTGATTGCAACGATGCGTGTGCACTGTAAAGTTTCCATGCTGAAACCAGCTGCTTTATGTATCTTCTCAAGGAAGGTCAAAAGAGCATGCATCTATGTAGTTTGATAAGTACATACAAAAGTCATATTTAACTTATATGAACTCAACTATATATACTCCACTAAGAGGAAAAAAAAAGTGAGAGACAGAGAGAGAGGCTTTAAAAAGTGTAAGTTATTCCACCCACCATTCCACTCAATGAACATGAGTTGGGAAATGTGAATCTGCTGTTCCCTCGGGGCTAAACACACAAAACCATGTAAACGGCTCCATTTTATGGCTGATTTGCAGGCTTCTCAAGGGTAATTTTGCCTTAAGTACTTACATTAGAACTTAACCTCCATGGAAAGATGCAATGCCATGGAGTGTGATGAGGGGACAGAATAATTTGTGTCTTTCCAAAGAGTTCTTGATGAGGTGGGTTAGGGTTGGTGAACATATAAAAGAAAAAAAACGCTTTTGGTCTTGATATGATAGTTACAAAAACAAAATCAGCCTTTGTACCTCACTGATATAAATCCCAATGTCATCTTCATCGTCCGTCCGGTAGCACACAGTGAGGCCCAGCTTGTCCTGGCTGTTCATTCTGTAGAGGTCCACTTCCTAGACAAAGAAAGGCATTCCCAGTGAGACTGCAGCAGGCAATGCGAGTTGAGGGGATGTCAAATGCTTTAAAAATATTATCTTTAAATGATGAACTGGATTTCTTTGCATTCAATTTTGTAGGGCCAGTTAACTTACTAAAAAAAAAAAGTGATTATGGACACAGGATCAATGCCTAGGGCATTTCTGACCTTTCACTCAATATAAAGTCATTTTGAAAATAGTTATTTCATTGATCCCCCAAAGAAAAATTACCCATATTTCACTCAGAGTCAAGACTTCTGGGGCAGGGCTTTTCAAAAGCACTTTTTCAATGTCTGCCACAAACAAGAGTATTTCCCTACCCCAAACCAACCAGCCATTTCAGTACAAATGTTTCCAATGTGTTTGGTTAGATTATTTCACATTGCGTTCCCTTAATATTCACAGTCATAGAACTTGCAAACAGATTACACATAAATTGATCCAAGAAAGGAGGGTAACGTGATAGTGTGCAATTAATGTTCTCCACAACAGCTGTGATATTTACAGTTGAGAAATTAGTTTCAGCCGCTATTACTGCAAATTAAATAAGATAAAAGCAAAGCGAGCCCAAATGCGGGACACATGCTATTGTATTTGCCAATTAGTCTGTGCTTCAGAATGAAGTCAGAACTTTGGAAATTGTCGGAGCCTTAGGGGGGCCATCCTGGGGCTCTCAGTGTAACCAGGCTAAGTCACTCCCCTGCCCACTTTGCCAATGACTTGTGCAAGTTTTTGTAGCTCTAAGCTGCAGGCCTATTTGAAGGGCCACGTGATAAGTTCTCCGGCAGATCCTTTGGTCTAATTTTTAGTGTTATCTAATCACCAAGCAGGAGAATGGAAGGGCTCCGAGATGGGGTCTTCGTGCCACTGTATCTGGGGACTATTTCCAAGTGGCCTCTCTCAAGGGTCTTCTTAGAGGGGAAGGCGAATGTAGCTGTCTATGGAGAAGCTCAAAGCAGTTACATGGCAGATACTTCTTGAACTCTCCCCGATGAAAGGCAGGGTGCCAGGCACCATGGACACTTCCCAGGTGGAGGAACAGCAGGTGTAAAAAGGCCCTGGGCCAGCATGGCCAGAGTCCCGTGTACAAAAAACAGAAGTGGGTTGAGGGTGGCCAGGTGGCAGAGCTAGACCAGGCAGGGCCCACAGGCCAGCATGAGCAGCTAAGATTTTATTTCAACACCATGGGAACCCATCAAAAGGTTTCAAGTGAGGACTGCCATGATCTTAATGACTTTCAGCAGTCTCTCTTGCTGATACATGGGGTATAACGTGGTGGGGAAGAGTTGTAACTATGAAGACAGATGTTCAGAACCCAACTCTCCCTCTTTCTAGCAGCTTGATCATGTGCGTGTTAGTATATCTAAGGTCTGTGTCCTCACTAGTATCTGTCATCCGGCCTCCCAGAGTCACCAACGTGAGGCACACAGAGCTCTTAGCACATTGACTGACCCGTAGAAAGTCTATGGTCACCGGTAGTATAATAATTACATGCAGGTATGGTTACTTGCCTGAAGTCACAAGAAGTTGTTTGTGGTAGAGTGGGTATATTTCAGTGCCCCTCTTAATAAGATTATTTTCTGAACACTGATATGTTAATTAATTCAACAGCTTCCTAATTATAGCTCTATCAATATGGTAAATTCTCATTAAATGAAACCCCATTAATTTCTGATCATTGAGTTAGGTGGAAATTTCTTCATTTTTGAGATATATACTAAGTGGGCTTAAGGGTCATATTTAACAACGAGAGCAAGCCTAAATACTTGGGTTTCTAAATACTTTGGAATAACCAATTTGCATACCACAAATATACTAGGCATACATCATCCTCTTATGTTTCAAACACACCCCCCTGTCTCTCTTAGGGTACACTTCATTTGAATATGAGTATCAGGGAACACTTTTTCAGTTTTGACATTTCCTTGAGGTTAGTGTGAATCAACAAAATATCATGACTGTGTAGGTCCAACTGCACAGATGCAGCTCAAATGCTGCCACTTAGCCCGGTGCTATCCCTGCAGGAGACACATCTTGCTGAAACAGGTCCACATGCAACCCAAGCAGAGAGAGACAGCAGTGGGAAGATTGTAAGCAGAAAAATGAGAAAGACGAAAGATGTTGATAATTCAAGTTGCAGCTTTTTCTGAATGGCTGGCTGCCAAGGTAATTCTCTCTCAAGGAAGTACAGAAGATACTATAGTTCTACTGGACTTTCTTCTGCTGCTGCTGCTGCTCCTCCTCCTCAAAGCGTGCTTCCTGGTCATGATGAGGTGAGCACAGAAATTAAGGGAAGTGTTCAGAAACCTCTATAGCAAATGGACATTGTCATGATAACCAAGGGCATGATTAGCAGATTTGTCTCACTGGACAAAGTGTAGACCAGTTCAGGTGTTGGTGAACGTGTTGCAGATGGGGTGAGTTACACAGTCACACACAGTAGGACCACGTATTGGTTAGAGACAGACTGAAAAGTAAACAAACCAGCCAACCTGGTCCTTGTGGCTTTTCAGCTCAGTCTGACAAGCACAACTCCGTAATACACATGTAGATTTGAGTGTTCCATTTGAGAGGCATAAGGTACGAGGAGTATACAAGTAAGAAAAAGACTCCTAAAGAATGTGATATTGACACTCTGTTATGCAGAAAACGATTAGATTTATTTGGCCTACTACCAAACATGTAGGTGGCCTGATGTCATGAGACTTTAGAATACAATTTTGATAAAACCTAACCTGAAAAGCATTTCTGTTCTATCTTTTGTCAGTATTTTGATTGATAGAGATTTGAAGGACTATTAAGCTATAGAGTAGTTGACATTAGTTCATGTTGCTAATCATGATTTTTTTTTTGTACATTTTCCCTTCTGAATCTGTCAATTCCTCCAACAAATCTTTATGACTTAATCAGGGAGAAAACTTTCTTAGAACAAAGTTTCAGGCTGGAACAGAAGATACTCAAAACATTTATTGTTTTAAGATATTTTCATCTGAATTAAGAACCACTTATGCTTCCTTCCTTATACGCTGCCACTAACCTCACCTGTGTTTAGTAAAATTAGTAATCGATTCTTCACAAATGCTAACTGTTTGACGTTTTTGCATGGGAGAGAAGAAGGTCCCATTAATAGTTCTATTCCCAGTTAGTGTTCATTTTAGAACACATACTCCCTCATAACAGCAGAATGGTGTAGAGCCCAACACTGCGTTTAGCCTTTGACTCCCATCACAAATCCTCTCAGGACAAACCGTCATGGGGACAGTCACGTTCTCAGTTTGATCTTTAAAACAGACATAAGAATGCTAGTGTTCCACTTCAAGGGCAGCACTCCAGGAGCAGTTTTCTCTCTTAGAAGTGGTCTGTGTTATCAAAGGATGAGTGATATTGGATGAACAAATGCTGGTGAAGCACATTTCCAAATAACAAAGCAAAGGGTATTCTGGAGCTTACTCTAGGTATTTACTTGACACTGATGTGAGATAGGAAGGTGTGGGCTATAATATTTCCTTGCCTTATCTGGCCCTTCTTGGAACTCTAAACAAAAGCCAGAAAAGCTTCATTTAGAAGGCACAGGATACGACTTAGCCTCGGTCATTTAATTTTCAAGGGATGGTTCAACATCACAGAGAAGAATCTGGTTGCTGACAGTTAAGCACGGAGTGATCCATAATAGGCTTTCAGAAGCTCTTGAAAAACAACAGTGTAAGAGCTGGTATTGTCTCTGTCTCTGTATGGATTTAGGGTTTACCTTGTTTTCTTACAAAGAAGATTACAGTAAGGCAATGGTAGCTGAATAATGAATTGTGCAATGAAAGCAGTGTCTAGACTTGTATGCTGTGCACAGTAGGTGCTCAATAAAATTGAATGAACTTCAGAGTCCAAGGCAGGATGATCCAAATGAAAAACCAGTTTGGTTCCATCTTTAATGAGGGAGGTTGCCTTGAGCAAGTCATTGAACTTCGACAAACTTAGCCATTCTGTGGTTTTAAGACACAATATTTTGGGGACTCAGTGGAAAGTAAAATTCCTCAAACTTACTGGGTGGTTTGTAAATTCTCAGCATTTCTGTGTGACGGATCTAGTTTTACACAATTGAGCATATTGCTGAAAGCATAGAAGTTATCAATATGTATCTGTCTGTGATGGAGATAAGATTTCAAAGACGACTATTAATCAAACTGGTATGAATAATGTAGTAACATTATCTGGATTACAGCTACCCCTGTCACTGGTATCTTGTTGCTTACTGGTCTAGATGGACTGTTGATAAAAACGAACAGCTAAGCCTGACATTTCAGATGAAATTGAAACGATATTCCAATTAAGAGTTTGAAGAGGGCCATTCCACCTTGTTGATTCAAACTCTGTTTCAGCATCAGCTACTTTAATCAAAGGGGATCTCAAAGACTCATTTCAATGCTTTATCCACCTCCAGGAAGACTGGCCACTAAAGCATAACTCTTCAACTTATTGGTCCAGGTTGCTGTGCACATTTAAGTTATCTCAACAGTTTCCATGGTGTTATGTGGGATATAGACATATCTCTAAAGACTGCATTTTCCCTCAAGGACCTTATGTTTGAGATACGGTAACAAGGCACTTTATTCCTTCATTCAAAAAACATTTCCGGGTGCCTACTATATGCCAGACATGGTCTGGGCAAAAGGAATATATGGTAAATGAGTTAGACCAGAGCCTAGCTCTCAGGGAGCTTGTATTCCAGTGGGGAAGACAGATAAGAAGTAAATAATGGGCTGGGTGCGGTGGCTCATACCTGTAATTCCAACACTTTGGGAGGCCAACGCAGGCAGATCACTTGAGGGTCAGGAGTTTGAGACCAGCCTGGCCGACAAGGTGAAACCCTGTCTCTACTAAAAATACAAAAATTAGCCAGGTGTGGTGGCACATGCCTGTAATCCCAGCTATTTGGGAAGCTGAGGCAGGTGAATTGCTTGAACCTAGGAGGCAGAGGCTGTGGTGAGCCAAGACTGCACCACTGCACTCCAGCCTGGGTGACAGAGCAAGACACAGTCTCCAAAAAAAAAAACAACAAAAAAGTAAATAATGGTACTGGTGGCATAGGGGTGCTTCAGAGAGTAGCCAGGGAAGCTCCTCTGGAGAGGTGACATTTGGAGAAAAGATTGAGGCATGTAAACATCTGGGGCACTGCCACGCAGGCTGTTAGAAGGCGTAGTACAAAAAGTGGCAAACACCCTGATTACACAGGAAAAGTAATAAGGAAGCCAATTCAATCCAGGATGGGGCTGACCAGGAAAGGTTCCCTAAGGATCTCTTCCTTGTCCTGTGCCTCAAAGGCTAAAGAAAAAATTCTAGACTGGCTGGGGCATCCTGCATAATCTCCACGTCAATCCCGGTTCCCTTCTGATATACTTAGCTTCCTCTATAAAACCAGGTTTGGAGAGCATTTTAGTCTCCTATTGAAATTGTAGCTTTCCTTTCCTTTCATTACATCATGAGAACACAATACAGGTGACAGCAGTTTCACAGCCTACATAGGATGCTTCTGATGAATCGCCTGGGAAATTAAAACAATAAACAAAAGAAAAAGCCTTCTTTGGGCATGTATTTTCTTTCTTAATTGCCTACAGGAAGATGTAGAGCAGGTGTTCAGTGCCTGAAAATTTATGGGTAATTATTTGTCTGCTCAACCCTAGGGTACACTTGGGTGTAATCCCTTTAACTCTAAGCAGTCTCATAATAACAGGGATTTGACACTTACCTAAATATGATCATTTTGTGTACTTTAAAAGGGAGAACATCAGTTTTTCTTTTCTTTCTTTTTTGAGACAGAGTCTTGCTCTGTTGCCCAGGCTGGAGTGCAGTGGCACAATCTTGGCTCACTGCAACCTCCACCTCCTGGGTTTAAGCAGTTCTCCTGCCTCAGCCTCCCAAGTAGCTGGGATTACAGGTGCATGCCACCATGCCTGGCTAATTTTTGTATTTTTAGTAGAGACAGGGTTTCACCATGTTAGCCAGGCTGGTCTCGAACTCCTGACTTTGTGATCCGCCCACCTTGGCCTCCCAAAGTGCTGGGATTACAGGCGTGAGACACCGTGTCTGGCCAGAACATCTGTTTTTCTCTGTGCATTTGCTTTAATAAAATCTCAACACACTCATACATATTTTCCTCATATATAACATCCATGGAACTAGTTGTTCTTTGGAAGGTGCTGACTTTAGTCCAATTCAATTTAGATGATAAGTGGTCTGTTGCGATTGGCCCCTTACTTAAATATAACAGCCTGATTTTACTAAAATTGAACCCAACAGTTAGAACAAAACAGGATGGAATCTAGAAGGCAGATTGCGACTGTTCTAAGAAATCTCGTGCAGAAGCAGGGATGACAGGCACGTGCCAGTCTCCCTGGAAACTGGGCCCACTTTAGGAAACTCACTTCTCAGCATGTGGGGTTTATTAATTAACCTTCTCGAAAGGACTGAGCAGAGGCCCTTTCAGAGACACACCTCTGAAACAGCAATGCTGGAGGTACAGCTACTGTTCTGTAGTGGAGAGACCCTTCCGGTGAGTGGCTGCAGTAGGCCTCAGCTGATGCGTTCCTAGCCTAGGAGGCCTGAGCCATCACCGCCACAGAACTGAGGACAACATCTGTCCAAAATTGCCAGGTTCATTTTATGAGAAGGTACTTAGGTAACAGAAATGACCTGGTGACATCTGAGTTGCTGTGGACAAAAGACCAAATGTTTAAAGCAAGACTTCCTGGCTGCTGTGGACTCACAGTACTCCATGGTAACTGTTCAAAGGGGCTAGAGATGGAGAGTGCCCCATTCTGGTTGTTTAAGAAGAAATGAAAAGCTAATGTCTAATGGTCCTAATGGCTTGTGAGCTCCTTACAGGCAGGCAGAGTGATGACTTCCTGATTTTGCATTTCTAGGGCCAAACAGTGTATTTAATGTAAGAGATGCTCAGTAAAATGAACGGAATTGAAAATAAACACGAATATAAAGTCTGATGGCATCCAAGGTCTAGCTTAAAATATTAATCCTAGGCTGGTTTTCTAAACACCTGCGTTGTGTCTGCTTTTATTCATGAAAAGAGAGAAGCAGTCTTAGGAACACAGTGTCACATGCCTACGAGGGGTTTAGTCATTCCTAGGCCCTGATAATTTTACTCTGCATGGACAGTATGGGCAACAATCGTGACTCGGGGGCACATCTCTACACTGCAGTGAGTGAAAGGCACCACCAAAGCCTCACTGGAGTGACTCAAGAGAACAAGAGGAAATGATAGCTTGGGCTTCTTTATCTGGGCCTGTGGCCTGTAGGTCAGGGTAACGGGCACCGAGGTACCTAGGGACCTTGTTAAAGTGCAGATTCTGATTCTGAAGATCTGGGGGGCCAAGTTTCTGCAGTTCCCACATCTCCTAGATGAGAACTCTACTTTGACCAGCCAGGCTGCTGGTCCTCCTACCACACTTTAAACAACAGGGTTCTAGGGAACATTTTCTGAGTGGCTCCCTCCCGCTTTGAAAGCAGGATGCTCTCAGGTGCTTCAGGCTTTGGGGAGAAAGACTCAGTTCAGGCTAGTCTTAACACTTCTTTAATACTAGCTAATCTCCTTAGAGAAAAGGCAGGATGTAGTGACCCCAGGCTCCCAACCCTCAGCGGGCACCCTTATTGAGCACCAGGATTTAATAACACTGGCTTGTGTCCACTGTATTTAATTGTATGGGATTTTCTATTTAAGACAATGGATGCTGACTTTCTGCTTGAGGCAGTGGTATAGTGTTTCCTTTAAAATAAAATTACCGTAGTTTAAATAAGTTGAGTCGAGTTAAAGAGAAATAGAAAGCACATAAGAGTTCTGGTGATACTCAGATACAACAACAAAACTGTAAGACAGAATGGCCCAAATTGGGCAGATACTGTGGGGGCTCAGTGAATCTCCTGAAACTGTATGCAAGCTCTCGCAGGCAGCAGAGTTTTTCCAGAAAGGGGCTGTAGGTTCCATCAGATTCTCAAAGGTATTAGAAACTAAAAAAAGAGCTAAAGAACCCACTGCTATAAAGTCAAGTTTAACTAAATACCAAAGACTGCAGAATCTCTACTACTTCATACCTCTAGCTTCTGAAACACCTGACAGCTTTTTAAAAGAACTCTACTTTGCCACAATTACATCATCAAAAAGCAGCGTCGTCCCATAAAGATGATTGAATAGCCCTCTGTTTGGAGAGCAGTGTTTCTCCAACAGTGTTCCAGAGAACTGTAGACTGAGGAAGTATAAACAGGTACTTGGCCAGAGAGGTGGGGGAAATTCTGCCCACTCCCCCAGGGGATTTACCAATGCTAGTTAGATAGTCAAGATTCTCAGAAGTCCTCCAAGAAATCTGTTTAGTTTTCTTCGATCTGGCATTTCTCAAATGTATTTCCTTATGAACCCCCTTTGGAAGGAACAAATTAAGGAAAAGTGTCCTGAAGGAGTCGTGGCTGCTTCACCAAACATCCCTGAAGCTGGGGTGATAGGACACTAAATAAGAGGCAGAATCCTGATTTTTGAAAATGACAAAGCTTCATTCCCTGGAGCAATCGTTAAATGGCAAGTGCTTTGGTAAGTGGTTGACAGCAAGCAGAAAGTCAAGTTTTTATAGTGGCCATTCCTGTTTAGAACAGGTGCATTTAGGGAAAATTTTAAAGTTTTAAAAACTTGCATTGAGTCAGTCATGCCACTGGCGACAAGTCCTTTGATTTGACTGTATCTGGCTAACCGTCAGTTAAGTCATCGTTTGCCTACATTTATTGATTTTTAACTTCTGTTTTGGAATAAGAACTCTTGGTAACTTTAAGTAGAGGAACACAGCTGTTTTCTACTATTCGACTGCTTCTGTCCTTGCACAGAACCTACTGCCACTAAACAGTTCAGCTTCAGAAGTATTGGTAGGACAGCATAGATTACACAACAGTTAGCCATGAAATTGGATAAAATGTTCGATTTTTTTCCTGGGTGACCTTTTGATGGTACCCAAGGGCTTGCCTGTCAACATCAGGTGTCTTTTTACTTTACTCCACAAGATCAGCTTTCAGAAATGCTCTTATATGTTTTGAAACCCCATTGAAATATAAAAGTGTTTCCCCCAAAATATAAATATATTATACAAGTTAGTGTTTCCTGTATTTTCTATCACCCTTATTAAAAGGAAAATGGGAAGTAGAACTCTGTTGGCAACCTGGTGTCCTCTAAATATTTTAAACCTTAACAAAGACCTACTTGACATTATGTAGCATCTTGAATCTTTACCTAATCCTGTGTGGCCTCAAGCAACACTTAAGAAGAGTTATGGATTTGTTTAATTTCTTCTATATCAATGTTAGCAAACTTGAAGCAAGTGAAGCAGTGAACAAACCCTTTTGTTAGGGCAGGCTAGCATTCACTGAAGTAATTTATCCACCTACTCTTGAGCCATCTGCCTTTGAGTAAAGAGTGGTGATGACATAAAAGGGAGGAAGGTGAGGCGGCTTATGTTAGTTACAAGAATGTATGGATTATGTGGATTCAAAGGTTGACAACAGGATTTACTGTCCTATCTTTTAAGTGATTCAAAAAAAAAAAAAAAAAACCTTACATTTCTGCTTTTGGGACTTGATTATTAAGCTCTATTTCCAAGGAGGGAAGAAGAATCTCAGTTGTGCCTTTCAAAGGGCATGAGTAAAAGTGGTTCTGCTTTTGTTATTTTTCCATTGGCATCTGTAAACTAATTTATGTTTATAGAGAACTTATTAGGCATTCTGTGTTCTTAATAATGACTCCTAAAATGAGACAAGGATGTTCTTCATACCTCCAGCTCCAGCTCCTCCCTGTCCATCTCCTGATGGATGTCTCCAATGTAGTCATTTGGATCGTAGTATTCATGGGCTGAGGGATGCCTGAAAAGAGATGCAACATCATTACAGCCCTGTTTCCAGTGTCAGGATCTGTTTCTCTTACACCCATGGTCAGGCCAGTGGCACAGGAACAGTTCCCAGGGTGTGGGCCCTTTCATGACTCACTTCCCTCTGGATGGGGCTCTCAGCATGGTCAGGACCTCCATCATCCTAATTTTACCATTTGCCTTTAGTCCATTTCCTGCTGAAGGACTTAAGATGCAAAGTGCCAGCCTGGTGGGCTTTGTTGTTTGCAGAGCCCATCCCAGAGCCTGCCAGTCATGTGATTCAATGTGACTAATTTCTAACTCCATCTGTACGCAGGAAAGAGGACAGTATTTTACTGCTTATTGCTTCATTGTTAGATGAAAACTAGGCTCTGCAGAAAACTAGGCTCGAGCCCAGGCAACAGTCTAAGATATGTGCTGGCCCCTGAGACCAGTTCAAAAGGCTGAGACTGAAACTCTGCTGCTGTTACCTAGGACGGTGTCTTTTTGAATGTTACTCACAAAGATATGTTTGATATCACAATGCAGTATGCACTTACATGGTTGAAACGTATGTGCAAACATGTAGGCATCAATACATATAATGATGTTTTATATGCATCATATAACAATGCATATAAAGATATGTTTCCCTAGGACAACATATGCAAAATACAATCCACAGAACTCATGACATCTTTGGAAGCGTCATTAAAGGAACCTCAAGGAGCAAAGGCAGTGGGAGTCATAACATACTGGATCAGTGGCTTTGAAAGGAGCTTAACAGTCCACGGTGCCAGATGCAAAGCTTCAGCCTCTGATTGTTGGCTGGGGACCCAAACCTTCACGTTCTCAAAGGTCATAGCACAGCAATCAATGGGCCCTAGTCTTCCCTGCCAGGCACTTAGTTTTGAAACAACAGATTAGACATGAGTGGCCATTCAAATAAGGGCTGGCTTTCAATTTTCTGGACCCATCAGGCAAATATACTGCCTGCACTTAAAGGGCTTTTAGTACTGAGGATACTGTTGGAAGGTCTGGGCTTTCACGCATCAACTTAACATTCCCCGTTCAGTCCCGATGCACGCTCTTGCTGTTGTCTGACCTAGCCAGAACCTGAAGAGGCCTGACCTCTGGACTCTTCTGACATTTCTCAAGTTGCCCCCAGGGGATAAGTCATGTCATGTTAACTAGACTTAAGAGGAAATTACAGGTTTAGCTTCTAAAAGGCCCGTCACTGTGACAGGCCAACATTTGAGAGTCAGAAGTAGCCTTAAAGGCCTCATCAATAATGTGAGGCAGTTTGGTCTGTAACGTCAGATAAATGGTTTGGATAATCATACTCAGTGAATCAGCCAGTTGTTCCAGAGGATCGAATGGGCCACTACAGGGTACTGTGGTTCAGAGCTGGGAGTCGGGGTCTGACTGACCTGCCTTTCCATCAGCTCAGTGGAACCTGAAGTTTGCAGTTCCTCACCTGTATAAACGGACAGTCATGAGAAATAAAGGAGATAATAGTGCTTTGCACATGTGCACACTGTGAGTGAATGTGAGACGGATGCCCTGTCCTCTGTCTTTACGCTACCAGCTGCCGCCAAACCTACTCTGTCAAGCCTGGGGAATTAGCCCTGGGTTCCAGTGACAGCTAGCCACTAAAATCAAGGGATGAAGCGCAAGCCTTTATTTGGAACTTGACAGAACCACAGGAAACAAGTGCTCACTCCAGCTACTGACTTACTACTAGGAATCCAACAGGTATTACCCAGTGGATTTTCCTGTAAGAGGTGAAAATGCCCTTTGAAATAAATGATCTGATCCGAGATGGAGCTGAGATGGGAAAACACAGGGGCGACCCTAACATCAGCTGGAGAGGCTGTGTCCTCAGATGTGCGAAGTTACACACGAAAAGCTTCGTTTAAAGCTATGTTGAACTGGACGCCTTGGAGGCCAGCAGTCTATCACAGAAAATGTCTTGCTCTTCATTTTTTCCTGAATATTTTACTTCACCCACTAAATTAACGGGGATCACTGCTATCATGTACCGAGTGCTTACCATATGCCCCATGGGCACTTCCCACATACTGTTTTATTTAATCCTTCAACGATCATAAGAGATTGATACTGTTATCCCCATTTTAATATAGGAAAAATACAGCCCCACAAAACAAAGTAGGTTACCCAAGTTCCACAACTAGAAATCACTTTGAGCATCAGGTTTGTCTGACTTGAAGCCTCTGAAGGAATCTTTGCTGCTGGCAGAAATAAGTTGGGAGAAGAGGTGTGTGTAAAGAAATCCATGTGGCGTGCTGAGTTGCAGCTGTTATTTAATTGGTTGATGCAGTACTTAGATGAGGCATGTGCGGGCTTATTACATGGATCCAGGCTTGAAATGAGACCCAAGAAAGCAGAAGGCACAACCTCCAGGGCTCTCTTGACACACACAACTTACTTTGTTGTCTATTTAAAAGAATGATCAGCATTCCCTCTAGTAATAACTGCATGATCTTCAAATTACCATTTGGGGTGATTAAATTTTATTCTGAAACAACTTTTACAACATTTGTAAGTAATTCTGTTCTTAGGATATAATTTGAGTAAGTCCGCTCCAGGGTTATAATAAAGTAATTAATATGTCAGAGCGGTTTTGAGCAGGATTCGATTTATTGCCTCTATAAACAATAAAATTAAATATGGGCAACTTGGAGGAAAATTATAGGGTGCATTAATTTTTTTTTGCCACATGGAAGAGCAAAAAAACAACTTGGAAATACTTCTTTACTTAACGCGTTAGGGGTTCAAGATTAGGTTACTTACTCCTCTGGCAAGAGATAGGGATCCAGCACGGGCGGGCTGGGAGAGGACATCTTAGTGAGGGCCATGATATGTTCAAAGGTGATGTCGGTTTGGGTTCCTGTGTCCACCAGCTGCGACTCTGATGGAGGCGTGAACATTTTGGTCCTTGGTGTTCTTCTCAACACCTGCACCACTATGGGCTCCTTGGCTGTCTTGAAAGCTTCCACAGCCTGGTCATGAGTTGCTCTGGACAAGTCTTTGCCGTTGACCTGTGGAAAAATATTTAGGGTGGGACAAGGTTAGAATGAAGCAGAAAATGGAAGGACAGATACATGGATTGGCTCCTTTCATGTGTAAGCAGCTAAAAGAAGCAGGCGATGGGGTCAGAGAACTTCACTTCTCTAATGTTTAGGTTTCCCAAAGAATGCCTGGTGAAAAGAGTGAGTTTGGAGGTATTCAGATCTGGCATGAAATAGTAAATCTCACAGCGGGAAAGCTTGGCTTCCCCGTGGAATATCTTTAACACAATTTCATCACTTGCTAATCTTGCCTGTGAAAGAAAAGGCCAGCCTCAGGCTCCGAGCCTTTATCAGGCAATAATAGCTAACTAGAAATTCATTACACTGTTACGTTTTAATAGTGTGTATTTTTCCAGTTTGTGTCAGATGATACCAGTCTTCCCGTCATGGAAGTAATATGAAATTTCCTCTTAAAATTAATCCTTTCGCTCTTTAAAAAGTCCATTGACAATATTAAGTAAATGACAGTTCAGGTCATAGGGGCATATGGCAAGTATTATGGAGAAGGAACTCAAATGGCCAACGTTTGGGGGGAAGTCACCACTGGCTTAATTGCTGTTTTGTTTCCCACTGTGTGCAGTGTTTTGCTATTACTGCATCCTCAAAGCCTGCACTTATTGAGTGACTACTGTCTGCTGCATGGCTTAAATGAAGATACCTCTCAACAGTTCTCTCATCATAGTCCTGTGAAGTTGGCAGGACTGAAAGTAAGATCATCTCCCTCCCTGCAGCCTCAGACCTCATGAGAGGACCTTACTAGTTCATGCTGGGTCAGAACGTTGGATGCTATGTCCAGGATTCTCCCCAATGGTACAATCAAAACTCACCCAACCTGGCTATCTTTAGAACAGCTTACATAAGATGAAATAGAAATCAGAGTCTTATTTCTAAAAATCAAAGTCATTCCAAGTTAGATGGAAGTCCAATGATTTAATTTATCCTCTCTTTTCCCTTCCCCCATAAAACAAAGGAACTATGTTCAGGTAGTTATGGGCAGAAAGTCTGGTAACATCTTATGACTGGACTGCATAAAATGCATCAGGCTCCACAATATTTTAATATTACGGTATTCCTCAAGAGGTTTGGTGGGCTTTTAAAAAGCAAATGTAAAATGATGGTATAGGAATCATATTCCACAGGACTGCAGAAGTTGCTCAGCTTCTCAAAGCTTTTCTGGAGAACACTGACCCACTCAAGTCACTCCACATAGCAATCCCTGAGTTTAAATCTCTTACATTAATAGTCCATTCTTGCAATGTGCGTGTTTTTAGCATGTATGTATAAATGTGAAAATGAACACTGAACCACAGCCTTTTCCTATCTGGCATATATACATTTTCCTCCCTTAGTATCTTGGACTTCAAAGCATGCTGACAATTAGGTCTATCCTCAGAGCACTTCAATTTCCCTCTGTCCAGGCAGAACATAAGTATTGATTGCAAAGCTGTTTTTCTCTTTTTTTCCCCCAAACCCTTTCACTCTGGCCCTGTAGGGACAACAACTCTTAGGTTGAAGTGCGTTGTAAACAACTGTTGGGTTGAGAAATTGATGTTGAATTCTTTCCTTGTAATGAAGCCCAAATGAATCATGCCAGTGGAGGTTATTAATGATTTGGATTCAATCCACTTAAGTAATTTATTTACATCATGAGGGAGTTCGGCAGAAAAGAACTCTGGGTCACAAAATGACTTGAGTGCACCAGTAAATAAGGAACTGTCTGAACCACCGAACTTTTAAATTCCCCATCCTGGAGGACTTGGAAAGCAGGGTTTAACACTACAACTGTTGCCATGTTTCTCCCTTTGAGAGAAGAATGAAAGGACAAGAAAGAATTCTTTCTAGCTTTCTGCCCCAAGTGACCTTGGTGAGTGCTTCCCTGCTTAGACCTTCGAATGCTGAGGGCTTGGCATGGGAGGGAATGGGGTGTAGATGGGGATGAAAAACAACTTGGGGTCCTGTGGAATTCATGCTGGGGCCGAACTGTTTGAGCCATATCTTTCACTAAATGTGTGACACCAAGAGTCACATAGTACAGGAATTTACAATGCTACAGTAAATTTGTTCCTCAGAATAACTTAATGCAACAGATAGCACCCTTAGGAGGTGTGGGTGTGTTCAATACCACCCAGTCACACCGGTCTTCTGCCCTTTGTATTCCCTGGGGATGGCTTGCCCCAATGTTAGTTATACCCACAATGAATTCAGACATTAGGATTTTCAAGTGGGTGCTACAAGATGTGTCAAATTTGTTCTTCCTCTATTTAATACTATATAAATACCAGGCCTTTTGCCAAAAAGGAATAAGAAGGGGATTTTCTTACTATGGTATCTTTTTCCTTTATAACTTCCTCTTCTTGTTAAGAGGAACACTAAGCTAAGTGAGGCAGAGGATGGGGAATTAGAATCCGGGAATCTCCTAGTTATGTCCAGAAAGGAACCTATAGGTCTACACTGTTTAGAGACACATAATTCTTACAAACACCACAGGAGACAATGTCAGCTGCCTGCGCAGCACGCACCCATCCTCACCCTAATGTTTCCTCTCTGCTAAAAGAACTCTTTGTTTCCTTTCTACCAGATCCTATATCTTTCCTTCTGGGGGAGATCTGAGGTGTGGATTTTGATGGGCTCCTGCCTATCATGGTGGTCTTGGTCCTTCTGCCTCATGATGGATTTAGGCATGGGTATACAGTGTAATTCTGGCTGGTTGGATGGGATGGGAGAACTGCTAGGGAGCTCTGAGGTTTTGTTCATCCTTAAACTAAGACATGAGACAGGAGAGGGCCATTTTCTGCCCCTAGGCAAGTCATCTGCATGCTTCCTTGGACTTGTGGCAGCATCTTGGGACCCTGTGGGGAACTGGCCTCAGAGGCCAGCTTAACACACTGAGGATGGCAGAGTAGAAAAATGAGAGAATTGTGGTCCCAATAATATCACTGAGTAAGTGAATTAACCGAGTTTAGAACCTCTTATCCCCAAACTTCTTGTTATATTCAATAATACATTTCTTATACTTTAGGTCATTTGACTTGGATCTTAACTACCTACAGTCCAAAACATCCTAAAAGGTGTAAATATCACATAGCTATATTGTAAAATTAGGCACAAATGTCTTCTCATTCATTCCTAGAGACAGTCTTCTATGTGGGTAATTAGTGAAAAGCCTTCTCTGATTAGGAGTACATCTTATTTTATTTTTATAGCAAGGTGATGGCAACTACTGCTTTACTTGGATAGATTTTATAAACCAAATGCTAGTACCATTGAGTGGATGTTTAAATGGTACCAAGAAAATGATGCATGAAGGACCTGCTTGGATCAGCCTAAAGCTAAAAGCATTCTTGGCTACAAAGAGCTCCTCTGTGTTGAGACACACTCAATTACAAAAAGCAGGAAAGCTGTTCTGAATCCATCCAGCTTTCGGTACTATTAAACGGCACTGATACAACCACATCCATACTGCCCAGGTTACAGAGGGAAGAGCAGTAGCAACCCCAAAGGGAGAACTGGGACTTTGGGGTGACTGAGAAATGCCCTGTCATCCCACACAAGAATGTCCCCCCTGCCTACGGCTGGGTTCCACAGAAAGGCATTTCTGACAACTGTGCCCAAGAAAACAAATTTAGTAGCCCATACAGTTTTCAATCAAATACAGCTCAAATAAGCTCCTCCACAAGCCAGGTGACCTCCTCCTTTTTTTATAGTTCAGAGGTGGAGTGTACAGGGACGGCAATTGTGGGATGAAGCCAGCGTTGGAATCCTGGCTGTGGGCTTTGGGCAATTTAACTGTTCTTTCCAGTTTCCTCATCTACAAAATAAATATAGCATCATGCTTCTTAGGGTAATATAAAGTTTAGATGAGATAACTTACTTGTAATGCCTAAATGCCGACAATAAGAATTTACTAAGACTCCAGTGCTCGTGGGGATCCTATGGTAGAAGAGACACATTTTCCCATGAGGAAACAATCTATAATCAAAGAAGCGAAACCCAGCCTAGTGAGGTGTTCTTAAGAGACATTCGTATGCTGAAAGGCTTCTTAGCTTCCCAGAAGCTGTCTGCCCGTCTTGTGTGTTCCTGGGGTACCAATATGCACACTGATATTTTCAGTCCTTGAGTTGGGATTCTTGGAGGAGGAGGGCGGTGCAACAGATAAATTTTACAGAACCTGACCCCTGCCACATGAGCTTCTTGACAAGGTATTTTAGGGATCATTACATTCTCTTAAAAGAAGATGAGACAAGGCGGGAGTTTACTATCCTAGACGATCCATTTTTGCAGCCAAATTTGTTTTGAATTACCTTGTGCACATAACACTTATTACACTGTCATCTTGGAATCACATCACTGAGAGACTTAGCGAGGTGATGACTCCGGGGCACGCCGTCAGCCAACCGAGAATGACAACTTTTATTCTCAGGATTAGCATTGCATCTACATTACACAAAACGGCGGTGATGATGGCTGTGATTATAGACGGGATGCTCACCCAGTGACGTTTGGCCCGGTCAAATTCAATATCATTAACTCGCCCAATTGAGCAGATTGCCTTTAAAACAGTTTATGCAGCTTTAAAACCAAGTAAATGGAATGTTTTGGAACAAGAAATGCTGATTGCAAACTTTATCTTTATTATAAATTAAATGCTTAAATTATTCACCTAAGGCTCTGGCTGGTCCCCTGGGACTTAGGTGCAATTATGGCAAAAATCCAATCAGTTAGTCTCAAGGCAAACATCACTGATGCAAATATGACATGACACTAAGGGACCTTAAAGAAGTCCTTTAGCATAAGGTCTCCCGAGACAAGACAGACAATTACGCTGAGGGCGTGGAACCATTCCTTCCTGGTTCAATTTGGGCTGGAATAACATTGCTGTTGCTCTTCCTAGGAGGTACTTGTAGCTGTCTTTTCCACAGTCGGTCCTGAGAACTAACACAAAGCTGGCCAGCTTTCCATGTGGGAGGTAAATTTCACTGACAACCCATCTGTCTATCTTTCAGTCATTCACTCATTCAGCAAGAATTCACTGAGCTTATTTAGTGAGACCAGTTCCCATCTTGGCTGACGGAATGTCACTGAAAGAAGTCCTTGGAGGAAAAATGAGGCTACAACACATGGGAACTACTTAAGAAATGGGCAGATAAATGCATTATGGGTGGCGTTTTACCCAGACATCCAGTGACTCAGAGACTACACACGATGGAATGCTAGCCGGGCCCATAACCCAGAGACAGGCTTGGTTTTCACGGTCTACTTAGAAATACCGTGGGTTAAACTATTGTCATACAGTAGCACCTTTCAAAACACAGAGTCCCAGAGAGGCTCCAAAGTTTTCTACAACTTAATTGTAAGCAGTTCAGGATATTTTAAAATGTAGTATTTGGAAAAGGCATACTATATTCTCTCCAAATTAGAAACTAAGTACCCATTTATGGGGGACATTTGGTTTCTGAAGTTCAGCATATCTCAGTCACCTCTATTTCTATTACATGTGCAAATGACCTCATATAAAGTATGAATGCAATTTTAAATTCAGCCTAGTATAAATTATGCCCCTGGCTAAAATCCAACTTTTATAGGGTTCATTTAATTAAATACAGGGGCAGTGATTTCATTCTGTAAAATATCACACCTATGTTTTCAAACTAATTAAAACATAGAATCCACTGGAAGCAATAGACGATAATAAACTATATACTGAAAAGTAAAAGGTTTCAAGCCCTGATTTAGGTTGGATAAAAAAAAATCTTTTTTCATTTAGGAAACTCCTGTCTATCTTAATTTATTTCAAATTTATAGTCTCCTCTAGGGCTTGGAGAAGGGAAGGCAACTTATCTAAAATGCAGGTATTATGGCAGTTAAGAAGAAATGTGAGTTTCAGGAATGAATGGTGTTCAAATTAATGTGTTTCAGAGGAAAGTACTTCACTTCAGAGATGTATATCTGCAGATGGCACTGCCACAGCTATCAGTTTCTATGTATGGGTGTGTTGGGTTCTAGTTGGGACCTCAGCAGAGTTTGTCCATGGTATTTTCTAAATGCATCCTGATGTTATTTCCCTAGATTTGGTATTTTCACAACCATCAGATCCCCTCCTGACTCCATTTCAAGCATCCTGCACAGATAAATTTATAGCCTGGGTAATTTCCTTGTTAGAAAAGTCTTCTTTGTGTCTAACTGATGTGTCTCACATTTTAAAATCCTTTCCTGTTTTCCTAAATATAGAATTACATCTGACTACCAGCCTCTGATTAGTAAAATAGATGATATGTCTTAGAGGTTAAAAACATACATGTACTTACTTTTTAAAAAGTAAATATTTTTTTAAAATAATATACTTTCAAAATATTATAAAATACTTTCTTTTCAGATACCAATCCCACCTTAATATCTCCTTTGGAAACCTTGGTGTCATCACATGAAATCTCATTTCAAGCAATGGCATCCAAATGTCCATTAAACTACAGTATATTTGAACCAGTATGAATCGAAAAATTAACATGTACATTTTTGCATCACCTTACAGGTGATAATTTGAAGCAGCAGCTCCAGATATTATAGGAAAGCCAATTGGCAACAAGCTGTTTCTACAGCCAAATCTCCCTATCTTCTACATCTCTTAAGTTCTTAGGAACTTGAGTGTCTTCTCCAGTAAAAAATACATACGTATTTAATGAGAAGTGTTTTTGCTCTTAAGCTTATTCTAGACCATTTCTTGATAGGATAAAAATAGTATCAAGGACAGTATCCTCTGCTTTGTGGAGAATGAAAAAATGAGGTTCAGAAGGGTATTGGAGTGTTTGCAAAATAATCAAGTGGCTCTGACCAAACTCTCCTGCTGTCTCGGGTTTCTGTACTGCAGGTGACAAGGTGGGGCCATTTCAAGTGAAAAATGACACAGAGAGGAAAGAGACAAGAAACACCAAGTTTATAGACCTCGCAGAAAATCACAACATGCAAAGTGGCTTCTTTCTCTTGGACAACTTATTCTCTGTCTCTTTTAGAACTTCACTGTAGTACCCCTGATTAGGGATGTGTAGGCTGAGGTGTGAGCAAACGCAAGGTGGCAAGTAGGGCAGTGGACTAGAGGCCGTATCCATCCAGAGGAAGTGAAGCCTTCCTCTAAATCACGCTGAAGTGCCTGTAAGGGCTGGCGGTGGTCCTGCTTCTGGCTGTAACTAGGTCAGGAGTCCACCATAGTAGCAGCACGTGATGATCTGGCCTTCAGACTCCTGCATTTCAGCCCTGGACACATAGAAGGGGCTGCTGGGTGACTCAGCTCCCTCTATAGCAAGGGCTTGAAAAGGGTGTCTCCCAGAGCACTTTCCGGTAGAACAGTCCATGAAAGTCGCTATCAGCCACTCTGTGCTTCGTTACTCACCTTTTTATACGTGAGTGTCCATAATACTTCAAATAAAATGCTGGAGCTTTTGACACTTTAATCATGATAAACCCAATCAGTGGTACAACACTTCCTCTGGGCCAGACACTATTCTATGCACTCTACCTACATTTACTCATGTAATCCTCACACAAGGGAAGTACAACGACTATCACTGTTTCACAGACAAAAATGAGAGACACAGAGGGCATCTGTGCATCTGCAGACATTTCATTTAAGATGCTGGCGGCTTTCACCTTGAATTGGGAGGGGCATGCTCTAAGTTCAGAATATAGAAGATGACATGCTTCTTTTTTACACGTCAATGTTATTGCATTTAATGATCCATTGGCATTATCTCCTGCTGTAAAGGCAAATACAGCTACAAATTGAAGGAGGAAGGTATGGTTAGGTTTTTGCAAGCATCATGCCCAAAGCCTTTATGAAAGCCATTTTATTATGCCATTTCCTCTCCCTGGTGTAAACTTCATATTGGTCTCATAAATACCTTGAATAAACTTGAATTTGTTAACTGTTTTCATCAGAGTCTAGAGGGCTGGCTACAATAAAATTTCTACTCTCAAGCCTCTAGTCATCAGAGAAAAGGACAGGAAGAGTCCTCCATTAACGGAATTGTTATCACACGGAGTTAAAATGAGTGTTCAATGGTGTTTTATATTTGTGTCACCGTAGCCATTCACATTTAAAATTAGAGGATCCTTAAGGATGCTGCATGAAGATGCAGAGGAGCAGGCAGGAGTTCTACGTCTGATGAGGGCCATTGTCAAGGTGCAAAGCTTTGGGTCCGTTTGCCTGGGGTTCAGTGTAGGCTGTAGCACTTGTGAGCTGTGCTATCTGGAGCAGGTTATTCATCTCTTGATGCCTTAGTTTTCTTCTTTGTAAAATGGGTTAACAGCAGGACCTAACTCACAGAGCTGTTGCTGAATTAGGCCCTGCGTAGAAAGTAGTTATGGTTCATGCCTAGTGCACAGCGAGTGCTCAACGAAGGTTAGCTATTTATTATCCTCATTGACTTGCAGAATCAATGTGCCATGTATTGATAAAGTGGTGAGCAAGGCTCAGTAACACTGGGTGAGAGTGGGCATCACTGGGGCTCTAGGGTGAGACACATGGGGGTCTAAGTCCATGCTCTGCCATTTATCAGATGTGTGACATTGGGTAAATTACTCCATCTCTGTGTGCCTCAGTGTCCTCAATAGGATATGAGGAGTATTTAAGTACATGCTTCATAGATGATACCTGAATGATGTAGGTAAAGTAAAGCTCTTGGCACAGTGACCAACATCAGCTGTTGTTATAACTGTCCACATTTAGACACATTTCCTAGCCTCTTCCTGCACCTCATGTGTAAACAGGTTGTAAAGATTCCTTGTAAAGAGCTTGGAAGAGCGCCTGGCTCTTAGCACATTCAGTAAACGCTATCTTTTACAGGAAACGCTAGCCTAGGTTTGGGCTCCTAAAAATTCCAGCTGCCAAATTTCAGCAAAAACCATACTCCAAATAAGTCACATAGGAAAACCCATGAAAAGCAGTTTATGTTGCAGTCATGTCTAAGGGAGGAGCCTTTTCTGGATCCTGGGAGCCATTTCAAGGATGTGACACTGAACGCCGCATACGGGCATTTGTTCTGTGTCGGGCATTGCAATAAATGCTTCAGACACATGATTTCATCCCATCTTCAGAATAAGGAGTCACTGGTGAGGTAGGTGGTGCTATCTCTACCACCTCAGAAGCTGAGTAGCTTCCTAAAAGTTGTGCAGCTTATGAAAGTAGAAATGGGGATGTGACCCAGGTCTGCCTGACTTCAAAATGCGTGTTCTAACCACTGAGCGGCACAGCTGGCAGTGCTGTTACCTGACCTGAGCTGTAAAGCAAAGGAAGCTGACATGTTCAGTCACCAGTGACTGTATGATGCCAAGATGTGAGGGTGTAGTGAAAAGGGGCAGTCATCAACAAGAGGGAGAGGTGGGGCCTGGAGGTGGAAGGTGATGTTCCAGTGAGAAGGACACTTGCCAAAGGAGGGTGTTCATGGTGCATGTCATGGCAAGGGCATGTGTGCTTTACCCTGAGAACCAAGTCAGCTGAGTCTACTGACCTTTCCCAGGAACTCACCTTGGTAATGGTATCATGTTTAACAAGCAGGATGGAGAAAACACTAGTTGTGGATATTCACTAACCTACCGGAAATTGATTTTCTTCTGTCTATTCATTTCTTACTAACTTGTCTCATCAGATTTCAATGTGTTTGTCCTACAAATGTCCTATAGGCCATGTGTAAAGCCCCTGGGATGGAATGTCATTTAAAACAGTACAGTTAGGACAAAAGTAATGTCAGTCATTTCTCAGAGTCACAGAAATCTCTGAGCAGCAAGAAAACAAGCAATATCACTCTTTTTTTTTTGAAAAATGCTAATTGGACTTAATAATGTCCTGTTCTTTATTTGTTCCTTTATTATAAGAGTATGAAAATTCCTTAAACACAAAAGTCAGGTAACAAACCAATGAATGCCAGGAAAAATCAAAGCTAAAGTTGATTCACTGTAAATAGAATTTCCTGGCTCTTGTGGATTTGTGTTTCAAAATTTTAGTGTAACCTACAAAGAGTGGTTTGGCATCTTTTTTGTTCTTTTTTTTTTGTTTTCTATCCAAAGAAATAAAATTATGATGTGTATCACTTTGATCAAAATTAATTTTGGCTCCTGCATTGCCAACTAGTTCATCTTGCAGTTTATAGACCATGTGGAAAAACTTTCATTAAATTGATTGTGATAGGATCCTTGGAAGAAAATGCTGTTTATATTAAACCATGGTTTTAGTGGTTCTAAACAACTCAGTTGAAAAGAGCCGGTGCCAGTATGAATATAAAACTACCAATGAGTGTTGATAGAATGGGCTATTTTTTTCTTTTGTTTTCCTATAACAGTAATCATTAGTTGGCTTGTCCATAATCAACACTCTAAATACATTACGACAGATCTTCTCAAATGCCTCCAATTTCCTAGACAGCATTTAAAAATAATTCCACACCAGTGATAAACTAAAGAGTATGGCATGCATTTGAAATATTCTTCCAAGACGAAAGCCACTTGATTGCAGGAATCATCTTTTGCTTCTTTGAATCTCTAGCAATGTTAACACTTCCGAGTTATTTTCTACGTACCATACACTATGCTTGGCACTGTACATTCAATGGCTCATTCATTTGTTTATTGGTTAAATAATGATTCCGAATGACTTCACGCTCAGCACACTGCCTGGGGCTGCCAATATAGTGGTGAGCAAAACTAGAAGTGGAAGCTGCCCCTAGGAAGTTGACAGTCTGGTGAAGGAGAAGGATGCTAGGAATCCCACTACTGGGAGAAGGAAAGAAAACCTGGCAGAGAGAGGGACAGGTGTTGGCCAAAGGGAGGTCCCCTGAGGAGGAGGTGTGGAGCACCAATCCAAAGAAAGGGCAGGATTTAAGTGGGGAGGAAGAGAGGAGAGAGTACTCCAGAGAGGGAAAGGCATGTGCAAAGGTCCTGTGGTAGGAGAAAACCTGGTACAGCTGACGGGCTGCTGGTGCACGTGAGTGGAGTGCAGATCATCATGTGTTAAGCCTGGAAGCATGGGCAAGGGCAGGCTATGCTGACCCTTGGAGGCTTCAGATTGGACTGTTTTTAAAAAATACTTTTATTTTTTATTGTTTATATTTAAGGTGTACAGCATATTTTGATATGATCTTTCACCTTTACAGTGAAAGAGATACATATTTAATAGAAACTGTACTTTTAGTATCCACATAACCCTTCTATTTTTCACAGTCAGTATAGTATTCAATACATTACATGAGATATTCAAAACTTTATTACTGCGTTTGATTTTGCACAACTGTAGCTAATGTAAGTGTTCTGAACATAAGGGCGGCTAGGATAAGCGACAATGTTCAGTAGGTTAGAAATATTAAATGCATTTTTGATTTAAAATGGGTTTAAGATGTAACTCCATCGTAAGTTAAGGAACACCTGTACATATGTGTAATAAAGTGATTACTATAGTCAAGCAAATTAACATATCCATCATGTTATAGTTGTTATAGTTAGCTTTTTTCATTTCTTTAGTATTAACTATGGCTAATAATAGTGTGTTACATACTGGAAATTTGCCAAAAGAGTAGATTTTAGGTACCTGCATCACCAAAAAATAATTTAAAAAAAAGACTTTGATTTTGAGATGATTTAAGAGGAGGGTGGAGAATCAACAAGATTAAGGTTCCCCCCCCCGACTTTGGTTTGTACCTTAGAGACATGATCATGGGAGTTGGCTGCTGTGTGAAGAAGAGATCAGAAAAAATTAGGATGACATGGGACAGGAAGGGAAGTCCTCCCACCATAAGCCCTTCAGAAAGTAAGTGACTTGCCCAAGGGTTATTAGCTACTAAACAGTAGTTTGGGAGCTTGAACTCGGCCTCTTACTTCCAAATACATTATTCTTTGTTAAGCTAAAATACTTGAAGTGTGAGGTCTCAAGACAAAGCAAATGCAAATACTAAATTTCAGAAGCTTGAAATAAATTAGGACTTAGATAGATCCTGGGCTTCTTGAGAATTTTCATTGTTCTGCTACTAGATCACTCCGTACCGTACCGACAGTCTTTCTGTAATGGGCTCTGGATCCCAAGTCACTCTTCCTTCTTGGGGGCTTCCCTCACAAGTGCATGTGAATGTTGAGGACACTGCCTACTATTCTTACCCCAACCTGGGGTATTATTTATTTCTAGAATCTTCGCTTAAGACTCTGGAATCATTATCTCCCCCAACAAGGAGGTTGGATGCAGAAGGAAGAATGGTTTATTCTGTGAGTGGCTAGAAAAGCCACTGAATCTTGTATCTCAGAAATTCTCTGCAAAATGGGACGCACATTCCCTAGCCCCAGTGGGGGAAGCTCTACCCACTTTCTCTTAAAACTCTGTTCTTCGCATGAACTGTCCCCCATTGTTTTTAGAACCATATTAAAAAAATCCAAACTATATCCATTTTTAACCTGCCTAGATTTTTTTTTTTTTTTTTTTTTTGAGACAGTCTCACTCCATCACCCAGGCTGCAGTGCAGTGGTACAATCTTGGCTCACTACAAACTCTGCCTCCTGCCTCCTGAGTAGCTGGGATTACAGGCATGTGCCATCAGGCCTGACTAATTTTTTTTGTATTTTTAGTAGAGACGGGGTTTCACCATGTTGGCCAGGCTGGTCTTGAACTCCTGACCTCAAGTGATCTACCTGCCGCGGCCTCCCAAAGTGCTGGGATTACAGGCATGAGCCACCACACCCGGATGATTTTTAGTTTTGACTATTAAGACGTAACTCCATCGTAAGTTAAGAAACATCAACAGTTCAAAGTGGCATTATAATAGGTGATTTTCTTCATTTTCATTATGAAAATTTTCATAATCTTCTCCCTCTTACTTATCCCCATAAGGAAAACTGAAGCCTGCAGTTAGCAGGGCAGCCCTTGTTGCTCAGGCTTTCTTAGAGTGAGGAGCAGTGGTCCATATTTTATTCTACTGAGTTATGACAAATGAACTATTCTGGAGAACGATGCTATCTATGTGTGCACGTGCGGGGAAATACCATTTCATTGCTCTTATCTAGTTCACATACAGAATTAAAGCACAAAAACTAACTTTGTGTTTGTCTTAAACTTTGTCAAAATTCTGTACTTTAATTGCAAATTATTGCTCAAGTTGGTGAAATTTAGGTTAGAAGAGAAAATATTTGCCTCTCTTCTGCTGTGTTACTAAAAGTTACAAGAGAAAAAGAAACCCTCCCTATCAGCTCAAACTTAATTTGTAATATGTATGACTATTCCATTGAAGAGTGCTTATGTGCAATAATGCATCCAGATGTATCTACTGAATTGCCAAAATATTCTGTTTGCTGAGGCCCTTCCATGCAACCAGAGACGACTTTTATCAGTAGAATGTATAACCTATCTCCAAGCTATCTCCACTGAAATGTGCAATCCCTGTGAGAAATCGATGCAGATTTCTGGAAATATTGGCTTTGCAAAAAGAACCAATGAAAATGAGCAGGAATAACTAACAGTGGAGACATCCACGGTGGAAGATACAGAAACTGGGAAGATTTAGAACCTGCATGAATCAAAAGTAAACTTAAGTGTGTACTTCTTTCTCAAAGATTTATAAATGTGATTTACAAATGGCACAAAAAGAATAATGACATCCTAAGATATTTATCACCTGTAAAATGGGAAATAAAATGACTCACCCTCTCCACTTCACAGGCACAGAAGGACTTTAAAATATGACCATATTACAATAATTGATCCTTGCTTTTTGTGATTACATTTTAAAAAATAAGAATTGTGGGATAATACCATATCTTAGCTGCACAGAACACCTGACTTATATGTAGGAGGCCCACGATACCTTTGGAGAACTGAACAGAAGTAAAATTAAACATGTTTGTGGGAAGTATGAACTGGGCTAAAAACACTACAAGATTCATGTATAGGTGAGTCCATTGATAAATGCTGGGAATCAAATGATAAAGTAAACAAAATAGTACACTTGCATCTAAAGAAACCACTGATCATTTCTGGACCTCAATTTCCTTATCTGTAAAAACTGGGAAACTAGATAATGATGATTTTTAATATAGGAGGAACCTCACTAGACTGGTACTTACACCCTTCTGGATTATTTCAGATCACTCCCCATCTGGTCTTCTATGAATACTTTATAGCCTTTGTAGCTACAACTCCACAATCTCCTGCCCCAACAATCCTATCACGTCCTGGAAGCAGGAACTGGGCCCCACATCCTTCCCTACCCTATGGCTATGCAGTTACAACTTCCTGACTTCATTTTCTTGTTCTCAGGTTAGTTACATGGTAGTGTTGCCTCAGGACAAATGGATCCTTCATCTCCCTGACTCCCAGGTCCAACAGGGGACACAGAAGAGATGGACACCTTGCCTGCGTTGACCTGGAGGAAGTTTGTTTAGATGACAGAATAACCCTGGGTGTATTCTGGCGCAGCAAGCGTTGAAAATGACTCTGGGGACTTGGCCCGGCCAAAGCACAGTTTTGAAATCTTTTCTCTGTTGTCGAATTGTTAGAGTTTTAAAATGAAGCTAAACGGGCAGCTTTTAGTGAGAGGAAGGAGAATAAAACTTCGCAGGGGCACAAAAATTAGCGTGCGGACTCGATCCCTATAATGGAGAAAAACCTGCAGCATTTTGTAAGATGATTTATTAGATATGGGTAGAATTTGCTAGAAACCTACCAGGAGCAAATCATCTGGGAAGGAATTAATGAACCAAACAAAACACTTGATAATGCAATTAGAACTTGAGGAAACGTAGGGGTTTTTCAGAGAGAGAGAGGGGAGTTCATGTACATGACTGATTATGTCAAACGTAAGGCTGGAAAAAGGATGTTAACACATTTTTAAAGAGTAAAGTTATCAGAGGGTAGAAGGAGATGACGGGGGTGACATTTATAGTTCTGATGCATCAGTGTAGTTAGCAAGTGTGCCCAGCTGGGTGGAAATGCACTTGCAGCTTTGTTTCGGCAAAATGGTGTGTGGGTCTGAGAAATAGAAATGAGTTTGCTGGAGGCAAAAATATGGATCCCTTGCACATGGAACGGCAGAAAGCAGCCACCAGGAGAACACGGTGTTTTTCTTTAGTTGCTTTAGGCAACACTAAGTTTCCTCCTGCTTTTGTTTGGGTCAGGGATTTTTTCCTTTGAATCTTTTCTCAGTTGAGTTTAAAACCATGAGTACGAAGCTCTCTAAGTTTTTCTTTGACCTCATTTCATCGTGCCTTACAGATGAGCTCATTGAAAAACGGTACCATCCGCTGAGTATGTCCAGAGGACATTCTGGCCATATACTTGTCCTAATTGCTATCGTAGGCTGGGCATATCAACTATACCTGGGTCTAACATAGGCTATCTTTTGTTGATATAAACGTACATGTTTTAAAACGTGTAACTGGAAAATATGCTCCCTTCATCAGCTTTTTAGTTTGGAGGGGGATGTGATTAACATTTTTAATGACTTTCCAAAATATTTCTTCTTTAAAATATGCATTGCAGAGTCATACACCACCATCCACACAGAGCTTTCATACTTTCCTAAGTGTTTTCACTTGCTTTAGCTCCAGGAATATGTGTCAAACTTGGGACAGCCCTAGAAACACAGCCCTCTCTGGCTATGAGACAGTGTAGGAGGCAGATGCACATTAAAGTATTATCAGTGAAATGCTTTTCCTAGAAATCCATGACTCCTTCTGTCTTGGAGCCTCTGCCTGGCTGAAGCTGACTGCTCCATATTCAGATGACTCAGGAAGCCCAGCCTGGCCATTGTAACTGGGTCCCATCCTGTTTTGTTCCCCTTGCACGTGGCACTGCCCACCCCAAGTGCTGGCTGCTGGTGCATTTTCATCTGCGTGATAAAACTTGGTGGATGTTTTTCTCCATCTAAGACCACGACCTTGTTAGTTTGACCACTGTAGTCCCGCCAGGGGATGCCCCGCCCCTACCTAGCACACTGGAGGTGTCCAATAAATATCCCGCTGAACAAATACTGAATCTGAGAATTTTCTCTAAAAGTACTGCATATTTCCACCGCTGCATACTGTTTTTAAGAAGCTTTGGCCCTATATACTTCTGCTGAAAGCCTTATTCTCTGCTGTTCCTTAAAGAAAATGACGTAGCGCTAATGATCTCCGAAGATGTCCACATAAGTTGACCTTTCTGGATCTATTCCCATCATTTTAACTGTCCCCCAAGAGACCTTCAACCCATAACGATGACCCTCTTTGACCCAATTTTGGAAGCCTGGCTGCTTCCGCATTCTCTAGAAATGCTGGCTTTTTCCTTCAACCCCTAGATTGGTTTATTAGACAACAGAGTCATCTCCCCATATCCATGAGATATTGGCTCCAGTATCCTCCCAAATCCATGAATTCTCAAGTTCCTGATATATAAAATGACACACAGAGTATTTGCATCCTCCCATATAGTTTAAATCATATGACCATATACTTGTCCTAATTGCTATTGTAGGCTTGGCATACCAACTACATCCTCCCATATACTTTACATCATCTCTAGATTATTTATAATACCTAATACAATGCCTACATCATGGGAATTCAACATAGTACTGGCATGTGGCAAATTCAAGTTTTGCTGTTTGGAACTTTGTGGAATTATTTTTTCCAAATATTTTTGATCCTCAGTTGGTTGAACCCACAGATGAAGAACCCATAGATATGAAGTGCTGACTGTATGCCCACATACAGAGCCTACACCATGCCACACATGTTCCAGATACACTCACACACACATTAAAGCTCACCTGGACACTCCTAACACCCTAGGAGAAACAGCTCATATTCCTGAGCTTCAGGAGAAGAGTCTAAGGTTCAGAGAGGCCCAGAGACTATTCCAGGGCCACTCAATGGCAGAGCCATAAAAAGAACCCAAGCCTTCCCCTTTTACAGCTAAAGCTCTGAGGGAGAGGGAGGTCCTCTGAAGTAGGACATGAACACTGTGAGCAAGTGGCTATTTTAACCTCTCCCTCAGCACAGCACATGACCCAGAGAACATAGTAGGCACTCAGTAAATGCTGCCTTTAAGACAATCAGGTGGTTCTAGACTGTGATAACTTGCAAATGGAATCCTTCTCCTGCTTTAACAAAACAGGATGAACTTCCACTTGAGCAAGGTATCGCCTTGATACCTCAATTTAACTGCTAAAGCTACAAAACTATTTCGATTTTTTTTTTTTTTTTTTTTTGAGATGTAGTCTTGCTCTGTTGCCAGGCTGGAGTGCAGTGGCACGATCTTGGCTCACTGCAACTTCCACCTCCCAGGTTCAAGCAATTCTTCTGCCTCAGCCTCCCAAGTAGCTGGGACTACAGGTGTGTGCCACCACATCCAGCTTTTTTTTTTTGTATTTTTAGTAGAGACGGGGTTTCACCATGTTGGCCAGGATGGTCTTGATCTCTTGACCTCGTGATCTGCCCACCTTGGCCTCCCAAAGTGCTGGGATTACAGGCGTGAGCCACCGTGCCCAGACAAGTACCTCAATTTTACAGAGGAGAAAACTGGGCAGTTTCTTGTTTGGGTCTTCATATGATGTTTCTGCAGTAGAACCACATTCCTATAGGGCCTTTACTCCACATTGTAATTATATTCTCAGGAGTGTAGTATTTAACTTCTGACCCCACCTCTCTCTAGAATGTAAGCCCCTTGAGGGCAGGGACTTTCCTTTGCATTGTACTACACTGGAACATTTCTCCAGGAACACTGGAGGGAGACGCCCACTAATGTGTGTTAACAGAATGAGTGATGGGATGAATGAGGGAGTCTGCCCAAAGTCACTGGACTCAGACAGTCCTGTGTTATGATCTTGTCTCTGCCACTTACCAGCTGTGTGACCCCAGGCCACTTTGTCAACTATTTTAACCGTCAGTTATCTCATCTGTGAAATGGAAATATTAACAGTATCTATACTTTTAAGGGACTGTGTGAGAATTACATGAGCTTTTGTATATAACTCATGCATTTAAAGCCTGTGCAGGATAAATAACACTCAAAAGCTATTTATCATTGTTCTTATGAGGACAGGAAAAAAAAATCACTGAAATATTAATCTTGGGCTGTTACTTGTTAATTCAAGGATAAATAATACAACACTGGAATTGTGTCCTCCCTCCCCTGGCTTTCTTAACCATGGTTGGAGACAGAGTAGAGTTGGTTCTATGACTTCATGGACAACTGATGAAAAGGATGCATGGACCTTTTTGGTCAATTTCTCAGTGGTGGTTGACTCCCTCCCTTTCCTCTTTGGGGAACAGCCACTACTACTTCGTTCCAATCCATGGCGCAACTTGAACAAAAAGTTCAAGTTAATTTAACTGGGGAGGGAGAGATTAGATAGACATGCTAAACAATTCAAACTTTAAATACTGGGAAGTTTCCAGATACTCAGTCCAGTGCTACAAATCTTGGATTTAGAAAGTTGCCAGAGAGAAATAAAAAGGAGAAAATACCAAGTGAAGGGAAACAGAGGTATCTCTTATTAAGGAGTTAGTCCAAATAGGAATGCATCAATGGATGCAGTTAGCTGCAACACATAGTAACTAGTATATAAAATGTACAGTATGTGCATTACAAGTTATTCCTGCCAGTCATCCCCTAACTAGATAAAAGGAACTTAATCTTGAATGTAAAATACCATTGTGACTCTGAGGAGAAATAGCTGCTGCTTTTCATCTCCTGCTGCTAACTGAAATATTGTTATGAAGGATAGTAATTTCTCTGTTTTGAGACTCCCAAAATAGAAAACACCTGCTTGATAAAGGAAAACTGGTTCATATTCTTTAGAGTTTTACTTTATTAAAATGCATGTCACTTCTAATGTTATGTGCCACAACTGCTGACACTTTTGGGCAGGGGAGGGGAATAATTGTCATGTGTGGCAAAACAGGAATGTGTCTGTGTTACGGTAAACTGCTTAACGCACTGGGAGAAAACTTATTCTCCCAGATGTCTGACAAATTACCTCTGTTTTCACTGCTTTAGTGCTGTGAATAGTTAAGTGTTTGTTTGCCATATTTGGTTCATGTACTGTTTGTTCACAAAAAAGGATACACTTTTTGCTTAAGATTTCTTTAGCTAAAACATGTAAACTTAGGAAATGTGTTTATAAAAATATTAGTTCTAACTGTAGTCTTACAGATGTGTCTTCTCTTTTACAACAAATGTTACAGTTTGAGAAAATCTTTTTACAGATGAAGAATGCTTTATGTTTTTTTAAAAAAGTGACTTTTTGTACTTTTTGTAAAGATGTTTACAGTCAGCCAACTCTGTCTTCCCCCATTACTATTTCTGATTTACTTTCCTTCAGAATTTGGGGTAGTGGAGGCTTTTAATAAAAGATATTTATTCTTGGGTCTCCTCTTAATATTTTCTTGAATGTCAAATAAGTTTTAAAATTTCTAAGATATATGTATGGAATTAAAAAGAATGTTACAATGAATGCCTGTAAACCTACCAACCATAGAGGGAAACTGGCATTTCCCCGTGATGAGGAAGAGATGGGCTTGTCTGTAAGATATACCAGAGCTGGGTGCGGTGGCTCACGCCTGTAATCCCAACACTTTGGGAGGCCGAGGCGGGTGGATCACTAGGTCAGGAGATCAAGACCATCCTGGCTAACACAGTGAAGCGCTGTCTCTACTAAAAATACAAAAAATTAGCCGGGCATGGTGGCGGGTGCCTGTAGTCCCAGCTACTCAGGAGGCTGAGGCAGGAGAATGGCGTGAACCCGGGAGGTGGAGCTTGCAGTGAGCCAAGATTGCATCACTGCACTCCAGCCTGGGGGACAGAGCGAGACTCCGTCTAAAAAAATAAAAAAAAGATATACTGGAAAACCTATATTTATACAAAATGAAGTTGTACTCTTAACATCTTACCATATATAAAAAAGTAACTATGATAGACAAAAATTATATAAAACTTTAGGAGGAAAATATTAGTAAATATCTTTACGACTGAGAGAGAGAAAACATATTTCCTAGCAAAGAGTCAACAAGCACAAACCAAAAGAAAAGAGATATATTCGACTATATGAAATTAAGAGATTTCGTTCATTAGAAGACATCATAAAGAAAATGCAAAGACAAGCCACAAACTGAGAGATGTTTGCAACACTTACATCTGAGGGGTTGGTATCCAGACTACGTTTTTCAAAATCCTACAACCAGGAGAAGAAGATGAAAAATCCGACAGAGAAATGGGCAAAAAGTTGGAGCAGGCACTTTACACACAATGAAGAAACTAAAAAATGGCCAATATACACAAATATATACTCATCTTCATAATCAGGGTGAAGCAAATTTAAGCCACAGTGAGATACCGCTTCATATTCACTATATTGGAAAACGAAGAAATCAGACAATACCAAGGGTTGGCAGGGATGTGAAGCAACACGAACTTCTTCTCTACCATAACGATGGAAAGCAATTTGACACTAGTAGAACTGAAGAGACACATAAATGCCCTCTCTTCCCCCATCCCTTCACTCATCCACTCATCCATCAGTCTTATCTAATAATGATTCTCCTAGAGCAGTGGATTTCAAAGGGTGATCCGCAGGCCAGAAGCATCTAAAATCTAGGGGTGAAGTGCCCAGTGTTTAAACAAGCCCTCCTGGTGATTCTGATGCCAGTTCAAGTTTGAGAACCACTGCCCTAGTGGAATTTTTCTACCTTGAGACTGATACAAGCCTGAGAGTTAAAAACAGGATTCCATCCTTTACCAGTCTGTCACCTTGACAAGCTGAACACCAAAGAGGCAAACAAGAGAAAAAAAAAAAAAAAAAGATTCCCCTTGGGGTGAAGAACGAGGTCAGGCGGATACTCACAAACTGGTGGGTATTACGCGGAGAGACTCATTTGGGGGCAATCTTTATAAAGACTTTTAAAAATGGTCATCCGCAGATATAAAAACATCTACTCCTAGAAATGTACACTAAAGACTGACCAATGATGTTGTTTAATTGACAGGCTGTAACCTGAAAGCCCCCCAGATGTGGTGTCTATAAATCATGACCTGTCATGGTGATAGCTATATAGCTCTCATCAGGAAGAGGCCCCTGCTCAAACTTATTTCCACAAGAATTCTGCCAATTCGGATTCATTTGGGTAATAAGGTCCTTCCTAAAAATACATTCTCTTCTGGCAGGAGAATTCTACCAATCATCATTCACCTTATTGGAAATGAATCAGATTACTTTCTTATTTACTATTGGGAAGGGAGTATTTGGAGGAGTAGGGGGTGTCTTGTTTAGGAGGATATAGGATAATGCTGGAGCCTGGAGTGATTCAGAGAAAGAATACGGTGGGATATATACACACATGCATATGTATACATTATGTAATGTATACATAATATATATAATGTATATACAGCAACTTCCAGAGACTCTTCCACAGTCAGAAATGCTGTCCTTATTTCCTACTGCCACTCAAATCAAGACCAGTGTGCAACACAAACTGAATATTGGTGCCAATAACATTCTTTCACTTCTGTACTATTTCAGCTTATTCTTTATCACAAGCTGCTGAATATCAGATGTATCTGAAAATTTTATATATTATGTCTCCTTTAGACAAAACTTCAATAACCTTCAATTTTCTACTTGTAAACTAGATATTACAGAACTATTTGCTTGAGAAAAGTTCTCAAACAAAACAATTTATTTTTGGTATTAACCAACAGATGGCTAAATTTTTGATCCACATCTAAGTGTCTGAGATGTGACTTCTTTGCTGCCTACTCATCCGACAAAGACTCAAGAAAATCTGTCAAAAGGCTTAGGTCACCTAGCAGTCCTCCCTCTTCCAGCATTTAATATAGAACAGAGGCTCTCAAAAGTGAACTTACGCCAAACCCACCTGGAGCCCTTGTGAAACAAATTGCTTGGCCCCACCCCAGAGTCTCTGATTCAGTACCTCTGGGGCAGGGCCTGAGAAAGTACCTTTCTAACAAACACGCTCCCAGGTGATGATGCTGCTGCTGGGCCAGGACCCTACTCTGAGATCTAATCTGAGATCTAAGAGTCCAAAGACTTTTCCACAGTCAAAAGCTGTCCCTGCTTCCTACTGCCACTCAAATCAAGACCAGCATGCAACACAACTGAACATTAGTGCCAATAATATTCTTTCACTTTCGCACTATTTTGGCATATTCTTTATCACAAGCTGATGAATATCATCAAATGTATTTGGGAAAAAAAATTATCCTCTGAGGCTGGCAATTAGTAGATGGAAAAGGGACCCTTTCCCCAAAGTTCACCAATGAACACACAACTCAAAATGCCCTTGATGAACAAGTAGACAAGCAGGTCACTCCAGGCAGGACACATTCATTCCTGACATTTCTTCTGCAGCACAGCTCGACTACATTTTACCAACGTTATGACACCTGTCACATAAATGACGGTGGCACTGCTAGAAACTGGCTTTGTGGGCTTTAGAGAGTGAAGGCTGTTCCCTGCTTAATCCCATACTGGTCGGAGAACGCAGGAGGGTTAGCGTGGCTCTGCCGTGCCTTCACTCCGAACTGTTGACGGTATTCTTTTGTGCATTACCCACCCCCACCCCGCCCACATTTAACCATGACCTCTTCCTGCATTATTAATGAACACAAGAGAACTCATTTATTAAAGCTGGATTTTTTTCACTGTTCCATATGTTTCCTTCTGCGTGCCATGGCAGGTGGGTGACAGGAACACAGAGAGAGGGGCTGTCTTCTCTCTTGTGACCCCATACCACCTGCCTTATGGCAACATGCAGCTGTATCTGTGGAAGCCATTAGAGACCAGGGATATGGACTCATTTGTCATGGTAAAACCCTTCCCAAACCAAAGTGGGATCCACTTGATACATTTCTCACTCAGAAGTTAATTTTGGTAAACACATCCTGAACAGTTACTAGTCATGTGCCACGACCTGGGGTTTCACAGAGAACGATGCAAAGTTCCTACCTTCACGGGGCTGACATTTGTCCGGGAGGTTGGAGTTGAAAACAGGTGATAAGCAAGTCAACAAAGTGCAGCAGCGAAATCAACAGTGTACAGAGACGTTAGAGTGGGCGGGGGGGGGGGGGGTGGTGGATTTTCTTAGGTCAGGTAAGGTCTCCAGGAAGAGGGACATTTAAGCTGAGCTCAAGGATGAACTGGTGA
Organism: Mandrillus leucophaeus; assembly: GCF_000951045.1. NCBI lineage: Eukaryota > Metazoa > Chordata > Mammalia > Primates > Cercopithecidae > Mandrillus > Mandrillus leucophaeus. The sequence goes on along the minus strand of NW_012105198.1, from coordinate 2,266,040 downwards.
ACTAACTTGCGGGCAGAAGGGAACAGCCAGTTTACAAAGTCTTGAGAAGGAAAGAATAAGGTGGGTTCTGTGTCTTGAAAGGAGGCCTGCAGGATCAGGGCAGATGAGCAGGGCAGGAGGTTTATGGGAGAGGTCAGAAGAGGCTGGATCTCACAGGGCTCTGTAAGCCACAGTTAATTCAATGAATTCTAAGGGCACTGGGGAGCCAGTGAGCAAGTGGGTGAGCATCTCGGTTCTCAGCACTTGGTGAATGTGTTGGCTGAATGAATGATAAATGAATGTCTTGTGTCCCCTCTGTTCCACATCCTCACCTCTGTGGTCCAAACCACGGTCATTTCATTCAACACCTAGTTCTCTTTCTAAATTCCTAACCTGTATTATTCTTTTCTTGCTCCTCACTCTTCCCAACAAACATTACAAAATCCAACTTATTCAACCAACCATGTGCTGAGAAGTAACAGTAGTGATGAGACTTCCTAGTCTACAGTGTAACATGGGAGGCCAAATTAACATAGATATGGAAACAAGGTGGAAGGAAGTGCAGGGCACCTTGGGAACACTTCAGAAGGACACCTAAGCTAGGATGGTGGGTATTAGGCCCTAGTCCTAAGGGAAAAGAAGGAAAACTCCTTTATGGTCCTCCAAAGCTTTGTGTCTTCAAGAGGAGACAAACAGAAAGAGGAGAGGAAATCTCTGGTCCCACCCTCGGTCATTCCTTTCCAGAATCAACATAAAAGTGGTTTATAATCCATTGTTAATTGACAAGAAAACAACAGTTAGTGACAAATAATGGCCACATATTAAAAAGTGACTTTCTCAGCCATATGCTGGCCCCATATTCAATAAAGGGCCCTGATTTGTCACGGTGGGAGGAGAAGATGGGCATACCCCCCGTCCCACCACCGAGAAGGGGTCTTGCTCTGTCACTGTCACCCAGGCTGGAATGCAGTGGCACCAGCATAGTTCACTACAGCCTCCAACTCCTAAGCTCAAGTGATCCTCTCACCTCAGCCTCCTGAGTAGCTGGGACTACAGGTATGCACCATCATGGCTGGCTAAGTTAAATTTCTTTCTCTTTTTCTTTTGTAGAGATGGGATCTCATCAAGTTGCCCAGGCCATTCCTGAGCTCCTGGGCTCAAGCAACCCTCCCACCTTAGCCTCCCAAAGTGCTGGGATTACAGGGCGTGAGCCTCCACGCCGGCCGAGATGAGCTTTTTTTTTTCCATACCTACTTTGCCTACATGAATTCAGAATGTAAAGCTGCTTCTAAAACGAAGCTTTTAGAATTAATAGGCTGTTTAAGCAAACACACTCCTACTTGCCGGAAAATTTTGCCAGGTTCAAAACTGCTGTGTGGAGGTCAAGTTTATGTTCATCCAATTAACCGTCATTAATTGGGTCCATACTTAATCGAACCGTGACCCATCTGACTCTCAGCTGATGCAGTCTCTGTGTTCTATAGCAGGCAACTCATCTGAGTACTGCATCTAGCTAATTAAATATGCAAGCAGGATTGTGCAAAGTCAAATTTCCAGACTTCCCCATAAACTGGATTCTGATTAGTATTTACTGTAGAAATCTGTGTTTTTCTATCCAACTGGCTACGAGATTGATGTATAAAGGGTCACAAATCTGTATCAGATCTATAGTTTTCCGGCAAGTCAGAGTTAGTGGTAAAGTTTTTGCTTCTCAAAACTAACAACTTCAAGTGGCATAAGAGGCACAAATTAATCTTAACGTGATATTTCCTGTTATTACTGAGAGGCAAAAGGACATGAGCGTTCTCAAATCATCCATTCTTCAGGCTGCCTGATAAGCCAGTGGGAACCCCGTGCTACTCTGGAGCTCATTTTTCTCTGCACACCACCCTCCCCTGGTATGAAGGACCAGCCAGCCCGCAGGAACCCTTCTCAGGAGGTACCATGTAGCACCTGGGCCTGTCTGAGACTGCAGGGTCTTTATGTTAGCCCCACAGAGGCAAGCATGATTTTTGAAAACTGGCCCACAGGTATCCTATAAAGTTGGTCATGATTCATTCATTGACACTGCTGGAAAATGAGTTATGCAAGAAAAGAATTCGCAGATGTGGGAATTATAGTGCAGATCCGACTCCCAGTCCCACTATAATTCCTCTGTATGTCAGTTTCTTCTCTTTGAAATAGGGATGACAGTATCACCTATCTCTTCATGCTTGTGTGCAGATCTGATGGGAAAACGCACAGTGGACACTTAGCATTGTGCCAGCACATAGTAAGTGCACAATAAATAATGCTGTGGCTGTCGGCAATGAATAGTCCTGTGACTATAGATACGTATTCCTTATCTTGAAAATGTGCATGCAGACTTTAGGACACTGTGCTAGTCATAATTTCAAATTTCTAGTTTGAAGCTTAACTCCCAATCACAATTATTTCCTTGTTGCCTCATCAAATTAGCAAAGGTCACCATTTTACAAAGAGTCTCTGGTCGATGTTAGAAGAGGTGGAGGGAATAAATGATACTGGCTGAGATGCCACTCTGTTCCCCTCTTCCTGGCCTCCATTGGAAGACCCTCCTCAAAGCATCCACAGACTGGCTGTCCCGTTGACCTCACAGTACACGGCTACAAACAAGGCTGGTGCTTAGCCTGTGCTGGAGTCACTGGCATCAAAACCCACAGAGCCACAGACTTTCCCATCCTTTCACCCCCAACTCCCACTCCCTGGCCCCAACACCTGGTAACCACCCTTAGCTGGATTCCAGCCACAGCCCAAGAGCTATGAGGCTCCCTATCCCATTACTCCTAGAACATGAGCTCTCCTGTGCCAATCAATTTATCCAAGCAGGAGACTGTACTCCTTGATAACCTTAAAGCATCTTCCTTGCTTCCTTGTCCTTTCACCCTAATAGTGCTTGTGAGTACTCAAGGTTACTCAAGACAGGCTAAAGTTTTCCAAATCAGGAAGCAACTGTTAAATTTCAAATTTCTGGTAGGCAGAGGCCCTGTCTTGATGTTTCACACTGCCCCACAACCCCCACCACCTGGACACCACAGTTATCATAAAAGTATAAAGAACCGCTGTACTTGACTGACCTGACCTTACAACTCCAGGTAGGCAGGAAGCTTCCTCCCCATAGAAGTGTTTGAGTGTCCCTAAATGTCTTGGTGCATCTTTTAATGCATGACCCCAATCACTGATGTGTCTGCACTCTTTGCAATGCCCCTTAATGACCAGGCAACTTTATGTGTTGTTGTTGTTTTTCTAATGTGATTAAAGGTACAATGAGGTATGTGTGCAACAAGAGGCAAAGCTATTGTTCTGCATCATTAAGCTCACAGCAGCCCCCAAAAAGAAACTGTAGGCAGCTTGCCAATGGCCCTAATGAAGAGCATCTCTTTGAATTATCTCTGGATGAGGAAAGGATAAAGTCTGAGCCCTGGAATATTTGATCCTCTTTGTGCTGCTGTTACCAGGGCTTACTGAAGCCAGACGCACCGGACCTTCTGGAACTGTAATTTATGGAAACCTTAATTTCTCTGCTCTAATAAGGCTTTGCATAATAAGAGCGAGAATGCAATTATTAATTCCTGCAAGTGTTTTGTGAATTCCTTTATGCTACGGTTCAGGACTCACAAAGAATAGGAGCAAGGGGGGTTTTACTTAGTTGGCACAAGGGTAATGGGTCTGAAAAGTAGTTTGAGTTTCTTGAAAATAAATCTGCATGGCTTCCTAAATTGCTGACCAAGTATATTCCAGATGGAAGTCATTTATCAGCAATTTACTGAGCGATGCTTCAGCCAGAAATATTTCCACATAAATTCACCTAGTAAAAAACAAACAACAGAATCCAGGCTCCCTCTTTTGGGGGCAGTTGTGTGTGTTTGTGGGAGGGGTTGGGGGGATTGAGCACAAATAATACAGAAGAATAAAAGACAGGTTCACTTAGATTTGACAGAGATGTGGTCGAGTTACTTTTTGGAGGGTGCCAGTGTAATACATCCACAGCTGTGATTGCTGAATTATATTTTCTGTGCATTAATGGTAAAAAGCAAAACATTTTTAAAAGGCAAATTTAAAAAACTACCTTTTGACTTACTATGTTGGGCTATTTCAAATATAGCGGCAAAAGTCTGTAACACAACCACCTTGCCCGAATGACGGCGTCTGCTGTTCCACTTGTCTCCTGCTTATGTGCTGGACTCACTGAGAACTCCCCAGCTCACTGAGTGGGATAACTTGGCAAACTGAGGACTACAACTCACCACATGATCACACAAGGGATGGGGGCTAGATCGCCAGTAGCGACAGCGCTTCTGCCTAAGATCTCCAACATGTCTCCCAAATGCTTTGAAAAGGACTTGAGTCCAGTGAAGTCCTGAGTGTGAAGTCACAGGTCGGAAATGTATTTATTCCCAAGACTCATTTAAGATGCTTGTTTTTTGTAAGATCTATACCCCTTGCCTAAGGAGAGTACCAAGCCTCAAAAGGTTTGTTTTGACTCTCTCTCTCTGTCTCAGTGGGGAAGGCAGACAGAGAGAGAGACACTTTTTGTTCACCCAGGGTCATTTTATCTTTAGGTTTTGCCCAGAGAGGCAGCCAACCCACTTTTTGCCGCGTCTCACTGTGTCTCTTTAAGCATATCACCCCCTGGTGGCTTAAGCAAAAAATGACACTCAACTGATGGAGAATCAAATTCTTTTTTAAAAAGTCTGGCTCTTTAAAAATTATGATGCCATTGATTGTTATAAATCAAGAAACACACACCCTTTGTTTCTCACTTGCTATAACAACCTTCTTCTAAAGTGCTTATCTAAAAGAAAGCCTTAGCTGGATTATTATTATTTTTATTACTGAAGACAAATTTAAAGAATGATTTTCGGAGAAAATCCTTACCTGCCAAGGTAGGTTACCAACAGCAGTATTAAAACCTCCTAGTTGAGAGTAGGACTTGAATATTTAAAAACAGAACATTTGACAGAGATGTAAGATAAATTATCTGGGTTGTATCGTAAATATCCCATTTCACCTCAACTGAAATTTTCATGTTGCTCACAATGACTTAGAAGATACAAGTCATCCAATGTGAATGACAGCACCCAAGATCGAGTCACTTGCTTTTGAAGTTCTTAAAAATTTCAGAGAGAGGTACAGAAATGGCAAGTGAGAAGTACCAATTTGAACCATATGTCCCACTACAAGAATTGCTAAAAGAACCAAATCAGCAGAGGGCTTGGGCTGTACTGAAAGGAGCGCCTTGTAACTATTTGTAAACACAGACAAAACCTTGCAAGCATTAATCATCATCCACGTCTTCTCCAACTTGTTCAAAGCGTGCATGACCACTCTTTGACCCTTCGAGTTCGACACTCTGGAGAGAGGTCAGTTGTGACGAAGCCTTGTGACAAGACTGCTTGAAACACATTTTATGACCATCAACATATATTTATATTTCCCAAGGCAGGCACCAAAGTGCCACTGGATGGAAAATTTTATAACAGACTTAAGAGAAAATACACAAAAAAGTCAGAAAGGCTTCCTCTTTCAGAACACAAAATATGCACAAACACACACACACAAATCCCCAATACCTTTCCCAGAAGTTACACTTGGCCAGTTGGGTGCCTATGCACTTCTACGGAACAAAATGCAGGGTGTTACCTGACAAACTTCATAGAGTAATTTGTACTGCTCCTCTTGCTTCTGCAGGCTGCACAAACTGCATCCCATGTTTAGAAAAACGTCAAAGGAAGGCTTCCGTCCTCGCCAGCACCCGGGAAAAGCAGCTCCCTTACAGTGCAGGCATTGAAGGTATCCTTGGAGAGCCTCAGGTGAGTCAGGCGGCTGCAAAGCTTCACATTGGCGCTGCTCTCAGAGGCTAGACAACAACTCTCTCCCCGCTTCCACGCTTCCCTTCCTCGCCTCGCAGCATGCATGCATGCACGCGCGTGCACACACACACACACATACAGACATACACGCACACCACTCCCTCCTCTGAGTGACTCTGGCAGCTGGATTGTGGTCCAATGCACACGCTATATATACTGCTGCTCATGCATATTAATCAGCTCTCATTGACTATTCATAACAGACAATGATACAGAAGCTATAATTGCCAACTATGACAGTTGAAATTTCTCTAATTAACAAGCAAGTGCTCCAGTGGTAGGGAATAATAAAAGACACTAACAATTTTGCGAGCTATTTTCTGGCAGTTACAAATAAACATGACTGCATTTTTAGCAAGGTCTCTTAGGATAATCCCTAATGTGTTTTGGCTAAGTAGAAATTCATTTTTAAATATATCATAAAATTTCTGATGATATAAAATGTATTTAATGCTGCAGATAATGATGGCATATAAACGGACTTTATGGAAAGGACATGTTTTGAATAATGTTCATATAATATTTAGTGCTTTACAAAGTTGCAGGAAAAATACTCCACATATGAATAAAATATAAAAATTTAAATGGCAGGATATATCTGTGAGTATGCAAAGTAGCTAGGGGTTATAAGGAGAGAGGCTGCCCTACAGGTGAGAAAGCAGATAATCATTCCCCAAATGCATTTTCAATTCCAAAAGCAGAAAGTTATTTGTTGAAGGGCTGCCTAACTAACTGGGAGGAAGAGAAGCAGTCAGCTTCATGCCATCCCCTCAGCTATATAGATGCTGCAGATATTTCAGAGATGATATGGCTGGGCTGATTGTCACTGGTTACTACGGATCTGTATCTGATGTTCCATACCTGCCTAGACCTCTGAAGCTGTGCCGAGTTGTGTGTGAAGAAAGCAGAGAGCTGCCAGATTATACCTGGGAAGTGAGAAAAGATAACATTTAAGAATTTTGATTCTTGCTGCCTTTCTTCTCTCCTCCTTCAGCCTCTGTCCCGCTGAGTAAGCCTGACAGCTTTTCTAAAAACTTTGTTTTTAAATAAATGATTGCCCCATTGCCTGAATGCAATGCACAGGTACCCTTTTGCTCAACGAAAATCGTCCATGTTTAAAATTCTCACAATTGCTTCCAGAGCCTTCACCATTTTACAAAGGTTTCATTTTACAAAGGTTTAACTGTCTCCAAGGAAGACTCCCACGTCCCCTGCTGAGACGTGTCATGGGGCCTGAAGAATAATGCTCCCTTTCTCAGGGAGCTAAGACACACCTGAGACGTGAATAAACCAGTTCCAATAAAATCCCACTTGGGCTGATGGCCAGCAGATGCCTCTGGACCCATTTCTCAGACACAGAAGACGAGGCACAGTGACTTGGCTCACACCAGAACAGCCCTGACTTGCTGGAGGGAGAGGAGCCTTGCTTCCGGGCCCTCACCTGGTGTCACTGCCTGGACTGGAGCAGTAAGCTGGAGCGTGCCACCAGGGAAAGGAAGCCACAGATGGAGCGGGGCAGCTGCAGTTAATTGCTGACTTGCTTTGATGCTGTGCAGGGCCCTGTTGACCCATGAGCACGTTATTGGCGCTTTGGTCTCCTCATCTCTAAATAATAGGTATGATGCTAACTACCTTGCAGAGTTTTGTTGCAATGATTTGAGAAAACAAAAGCAGCTCTAATAAAAAAACAGAGGTCATGCTTCTTCACTCTCCTTGCCTCATCCCCACCCTTGGTTCATCAGTGAGTCTGGTCTGTTCTACCCCAAATTAGATCTCAAACCTGTCCATTCTGCCGGTCACCCTTGCACACCATGGATTCTCACCTGATGATGTCCAGAGCCTCCTGGGCACTCTCTGCCTCCTCTCCTGCCTACCCACCAGTTGCCTCTCTCCCCTAGTTCATTCCCTACCCAGTCACCAGGCTGGTCTTCACACAGCAGAAATGGATGAATCCACTGTTTGCTAAAAAGCCCTCAGATCACTTCCCATCACTCCTGGATTGAAACTGAAATTCTTCACCAGCGCCTACAATGCTCTGTAAAATCCAGCCTTTGTCCATCAATGTCTCCATACCCATCATCGCTCACCCACCCTGGTGGTCACCACACTGCCAGCAAGCCATGCCCTTCCGCAGGGCCTCTGCAGGTCCCTCTGCTGGAACCACTCTTCCCCTTCTCCTTCCTTCCAACCCCCTACCCCCATCTCCGCTCAAATGAAGCCTCCTTAGAAAAGCCTTTGCCAGGTATCTTGTATGAATTTATTTTCAGATCTTCCAAAGTACTGTGTCATATCACCCCATTCATTTCCTTTGCATCACTTTCCAAAATCAGTAATGATTCTGTTCACTTAATGCTTATGTGTTTGCCGACTGTTTCCTGGTACAAGCCTTTTGGCTTCCTGAGGACAGCGACTGGGTTTGAATTTCTACCAGCCCAGGCCCCATGAAGGTGCTCAGGAAACACCTACTCGTTGGCTGCATGAAGACATGAAGGGTGACCTGTGCGATCTCACAGACCCGCCAATCACAGCACAATTGTCAAGTACCAGCAGGGAGAGAAAACAAAGTGTGCTTGGGTGTCCCCACAAAGGAAAGGTTTGCAATCGTGGTTGGTTCTCCTCCCCCAAAGTTGAGGGCCTTTAAGTTATGTTTTTCATAAGATTCTGTGGTTTCAACGTAGTCCTTCACCTTTTTCCTGCACATCCACAAATAAAAGTAGAAATGGGCCTAAGTTACATGATTAGGCAACTTTTACACATCCTTTTACTCTTTGTTAGAAAGCTTCCCAATCTCAGTAACAAGCTGGGAGAGTTTTATTGCATATGGTACTGTATTTCTGAGCAGTGGCTCTCTAACATTTTGGCCTTAGGAACTCTTTCACTCTTAAAAATTACTGAAAACTGGCCAGGCACGGTGGCTCACGCCTGTAATCCCAGCACTTTGTGAGGCTGAGGTGGGCGGATCACAAGGTCAGGAGATGGAGGCCATCCTGGCCAACATGGTGAAACCCCTTCTCTACTAAAATACAAAAAATTAGCCGGGTGTGGTGGCATGCACCTGTAGTCCCAGGTACTTGGGAGGCTGAGGCAGGGGAGTTGCTTGAACCCAGGAGGTGGAGGTTGCAGTGAGCCAAGATGGTGCCCACTGTACTCCAGCCTGGTGACAAGAGCAAGACTCTGTCTCAAAAATAAATAAATAAATAAATAAAAAATAATAATAATTACTGAGAACCTCAAGGACTGTTGTTTATATGGGTTATATTAAGCAATATTTATCATATTAGAAATAATCAGAAATTTTAAAGTATTCATTAATTCATTTTAAAATAGCAATAACAAACCCATTAAATAATATAAATAACATTTTTATGAAATGACTATATTTTCCAAAACAGAAGTTTTTGAGAAGGAAAGCATAGTTTTACATTTTCCAACAGCTCTCTAAGGTCTAGTGTAATAGAGGACAGCTGGATTTTCACATTTGCTTCTAAATTCAAACGCTTGTGATATGTCATGTAGCCGCTAGAAAACTCCACTGTACTATATGTTCATAAAAGAATGACAGTATAACATCTTGGTATTTTTACGAAAATGTTTTTGACCTCACAGATCCCCAGAAACAAGTGTCCTGGACCCCCGGGGTGCCCGGGCCTTACTTTGAGAACAGCTACCTTACAAGGGTACTTGGGTGAGTCTGGTGTCTAAAAGCCTCACGCTGCAGGGTGCGGGGAGGAATGGAAAGGATACTAATACAAATTCGACTCATGGTTGGGTTTCCATTCTTGTGATTAATATGTATCATTTGGAATAAAAAACAGAAAACACTCATGCACCCGTTATGCCTACAATAAGACACACGAAAAGTGTTTTTTTTGTTTTGTTTTGTTTTTTTGCATTTAAAGTACCCTTTACTTTGGAAAATCATCTAGCACATTTAGGATGGTGTTTTATTTTCAAAATGTTGCTTTCCTATAGTAAGGAACACACAATTGTGTAAAAAAGGAGGTTCACCTGCTTGATGATACACACCGTAGCATTTAGTCAAGCTCATCCCAGAGGCAGTGTAAGGGCAAAGAAAGTCTGTTAGTGACTGCAAGTTCTTTATAATAGAACTGTTTTTGAGAGAACAGCTGTCCCAGTAAAAATGAAAAAACTACTGGCCACACAAAGGCACACATTGTTTGGTGAAGATGCTTAACGTCTTTTTCAAGTTAGTAATCACATCACTGGAAAGTGCCTAATAAGCTCACCAGAGCACAAGGCACTCTTCTCGGGTGCTCTGCACCATCAGACGCCTGCCTCTTCCTGCCTTCATGGAAATTAAAAATAAAGTGCAAAGAGGGGTCACCAAGGAACACACAATGAGACAAACAGACAGACAAGGCATATACACAAAGGGCTTAAAGTGCCCAGGGAATATCCCTCATAATCGTTCTTTGAACTTCCATAAGTCATCGGGGTGCTACAGACAGCCAGCAGATGTAGACATGAACTTTTATTTATTTAATTGCTGAATAAGCTATCTAATTCAAGCATATTATTTTCAGCATACTGATTGGATTGTCTATTTGCCTGATACCTGCAATGCAACCTTGTTTTCTCTGTTGTAATGACGAACACAGGTCTCACCATGCTATGAACTTCCAGTCCAGCCACACAGGCTTCTGGAAGAGTCATGTCAAAAAGAAGTGAGACGGCAGGACTGAGGAGGAAACAGGTCTCCGTGGAGCAATGGCATCCCTTTGTTAGGCACTGGGCAGTCACGGGACAGATTCTTCCTCTCTCAAATCTCTCAGACCTGCCCGCTGGCTCTTCTTTCCTGGGGGTCTTTCCGTCTTTCTTCTGGATCACACAGATTCACTAACTTGTCTTCTTCCCGGGTGGAACCCCACTCTCCCTTCAGTTGCTACTGTTCTACTGTTCGCCGGGCTAGAACAGTCCCTAACAATACACACACAGCCAATCAACCCATCAAGCTCAAGACAGCCCAATTTCTCACGTGCATAGACCCAGCTTCTCTTAGTCTGCCCAGCTTCATCTGTGTCCTCTGGACACGCATGCTGTTTTCCGGCAGTGCTGAATGAACTGGGTCCAGTTCCTTCACACCTCCACGTCTACACACAGGCCGTGCCCTCTGCCTGGAATGCTCAACTCCATCACCTTCGGGGTGCCCCTTAAGTCTCACCTCCTCTGCCCCACCCTCCTCATAGCCCTGCACAATTTCCCAGGTGCTTCCTTACGACACGATTCATACGGGTGGTCACTTCGTGTTTGCATCCCTCTGTTCTTCCCTGGAGAGCACTCTTCCAGTACAAGAACCAGGCCTCAGTCAGCAGTATATGCCCACCAACTTCCTCCTCTGATGTTCCATAAATATCTGATGGATAAATTCAGCATCAGATATGTACTGAGGGCCTGCTTGGCACCAGGCACTTTTCTGGGCTTTGGGAGTACAGTAGTGAGCAGATGGACAGTAGTGTCTGACATGAACAAAGAAGCTGGCTCTCACAAGAAGGTCAAGGCTGTAGACCCAGAAGAATCACTTTTTCTGCCTTTGGTGGGACAGTCGCTCCCACAAGCCCTGTATACTATTCATGGCTAGAGAGCCCAAATCACAATCTGTTGAGGAAATGGTTTAGTCACCCGTGAACCCTCACCCCTGTCAAGGTGACTTTTCAACAGCTTGTCTGAACCCTATTTAGTGAGTGGCCACTGGTTCTTGAACAAGGAGTAAGAGGTGGATGAAAATTGTGTCTTCCTAGCAAAGAAAAAAAACAACTTCAAAGATGTCAGAATGCACACACAAAAAAATGTCAAAGTAAAAAATACATAACAGCAGCTGTGAGTGCAGTTTTTGTTTCTGAAAAGCTATGTCAGCTCAGAACATCTGCTTAGGCCTTCACATCTTATTTTATTTTATGTTTTGAGACAGAGTCTTGCTCTGTCGCCCAGGCTGGAGTGCAGTGGTATGATCTCAGCTCACTGCAACCTCCACCTCCCAGGTTCAAGCGATTCTCTTGCCTCAGTCTTCTGAGTATCTGGGACTACAGGCATGCACCACCACACCCGGCTAATTTTTGTATTTTTAGTAGAGGTGGGGTTTCACCATCTTTGCCAGGCTGGTCTTGAACTTCTGACCTCAAATGATGCACCCACCTCGGCCTCCCAAAGTGCTGGGATTACAGGCATGAGCCACCGTGCCCAGCCTCTTATTTATTTTTTTAAATGAAAAAATATTTTTCCTTTGCCAAATTGATTGAGGTGCTGCTGTCTTGAGGGCATTTTCTTTGGGCTGCAGAGATCTGGAGGAACATCCTGGCTGCCTGAGACTGATGGCTCAGTTTCACTTGAAGTACTAGTTTGGTGCAAAAGTCATTGCGGTTTTTACAATAACATATAGAGGAGACATATGCTGAGCCCTGCTGGGAAGGGGAGCAAGACAGGTGGCCAGGGCAGCCTACTATGTGCATGCCATGGCTAGCTCCAAACCCCATGCAGGCCAGTGAGCATCAGTCTCTGAGAGTCATGCAACAGACCCTGAAACAGGCTGCTGCAACAGCCACAGATACTGGGAATGGGGAGGCCAGAATACAGGCATCTCTGCCCTAGGCCACCCGCAGGAAGGAGATCTCATGGGTCTTGATGTCACAACATACAGTCCAAGCTTTCTGAGGGGCTTGAGGCCTCAGGGACTCTTCATAAGACACCTTGATTCCTTGGAGGTCCCAAAACACACTGTGTTTCCCGTCACTGGTGACAAATGGGTGCCCCCATTTCCTCAACTAGATTTGCAATTCCTGATGGTGGTTCCCAAAAAAGTCATCTTTGTAACCCCTGAAATGCCTATGACAACACCCAGCCTCCAAAAGGCCCTTGCTAACTGTTTGGAATTAACAGGTGTGAGTTTGCACGTGAGTGTCTCAGGGATGGGGCAGGGAAGTGTAGTGAGTGAACTCAGCCCGGTCCCTCAGAACAACTTGCATAGAGCATGGGAAATTCACAGCCTTTTGGGAACTTGGTTTCCCCCACTAATAGTAGGGCAATCTCCCGACCAGGGGGAGGGCTCATGAAAAGACAGAAAGCCTTGAAAGGTATCGAACACGGTCTGTGGGTGTGCACTAAACCAAAGGAACAGTCACAAACCAGGGGCAGAAAGCCCTTCCAGCATGTTCTGGTACAGGGGTTGGCAAACTTTTACTAGAAAGGACAGAACAGTAAATATTTTACACTTTGTGGGCCAAGAGACAAAATCAAGGAGAATATATAGATACTTATGTAACAACCATTTAAAAATGTAAAATACGGCTGAGAATGGTGGCTCACGCCTGTAATCCCAGCACTTTGGGAGGCTGAGGAGGGCAGATCACGAGGTCAGGAGATAGAGACCATCCTGGCCAACATGGTGAAACCCCGTCTCTACTAAAAATACAAAAATTAGCTGGGCATGGTGGTGCGTGCCTGTAATTCCAGCTAGTTGGGAGGCTGAGGCAGGAGAATCACTTGAACCCGGGAGACAGGTGGCAGTGAGCTGAGATCGCGCCACTGCACTCCAGCCTGGTGACATAGTGAGACTCCATCTCAAAAAAATAAATAAATAAAATAAAATAAAATACATTCTTCATTGCAAACTGTACCAAACCAGGCTGTGTGCTGGACTTGGCCTATGGACCATAATTTGACAACAAAACAATCGCAGACTGAGCCAAGAGTTCTCTGACACTCGGTGATGATACGGTTACGATGAAGTATTCCTCTTACCCCCATTTTACCCAGGAGAGAACTGGGGCTCAGGGAGGCAAAGTAATTTGCCCAAGAGCATACAGCCTGCAAGTGGCAGAAATGAGATCAGAATTTGTAACCCCAAAGTGAGTAAGACCTTACATCTTCATTAGGAATGCTGAGGCAGGCAAACAGGCTTTCAAAACTGGCTTCCTGGGAAATGGCAGGGGCTGGTAAAGAAAACAATCCAAGAAACACAACGTACTCAGGAGGATGCCGATCAACACACAGAGTCTGTAAATTACTGGCCTGCTGAACAGGACAAGGCATGGCTTGCTGAGACTATCTCCTTCCAGATATAAGGTTTCCTTTTAATACTTACAGCCACCAAACGGCCTGATCACAGAGTCCCTGCTGAGTCTGGGGGATATGACGGGTCTCAATCATGGCCCATTGGTGGTCTCCTTGCCCATGTGAATGTGACCAATGTATCAAAGGCTCCATTCTAAATGGCATGGTGGGGCAGTGGTGGGCACTGTGACTCTGTGATCTGGGCCAGGCTCCTAGCCATCCTGGGGGTTCCCTGCTGGGGTCCTGGAGGACCTGCCTCAACCCCTGGATATGGGGTTCCACCTGACAGCAGGAAAACAGATTTGAGGCCTGGAGTCCAGGCAGGAGAGATGGTAGAAACAAACAGAGATGCATGGTAAACACTCGAGGCAGAGGGGAACTGGGGAGGGCATCAGGCCAGGATTTGTAGGAATTCAGGTGGTGGCCTTTGCATGCTTCAAAGTCCTAGGTAGCTTAAGCCAGGCTTAGCTGCAAAGGGAGAGACCCTAAGGAGAGAAAAGGAGAACAAGTGATAGGATGAAGAAAGGGGAGAGATTCAGAACTGGCGCTACAGGGCACGTGAAGGTTGACACCAATTGTGTTATTGTGGATTCAGAGAAATGACTAGAATAACAGGCTGGGAAAAACACTGGGTGTTACAAATCCTTGAGGGAGATGTGACGGCATTAAGTTAAAACAAAAGAATTAAGTGAGAGGTCACAAACTCTACAGTGGGCTGTTGTGGTGTCTTTAACACTTTAAATAGGCACTAATTTAAAACATCAGCAGCAGTCATCTGAAAATGTGTGGATTTTTTTTTTTTTTTTTACATCTTTTGAAAATTCCTAGTGTGTGGCACACATGACCTTGCATTCCCATGTGACAAAAACGAGTAGAAGCAGGGTAAAGACATCCCTTGAGATGGGGTATGTGGTCCCCCAGTGCCACAGCTCCTCCTGGGCCTCATCACTGGCCACTTTCAGCTGGAGTACACTAAGGTGCCTAGGTCCCTGTGGTGTTGTTTATAAATGACAATATAAAACAGAAGAGCCTTGGTATAAGATCATAGAGACTGCAACCTCCCTCCCTCCCTCCCTTTTTCCCTCCTTCACCTGAAGGGAGGCTGTGTCTCCTATGAGCTCACATCAAGAGGGGGCGTGGGAATCCGGCTGCTCCCAGCCGCGCCCCAGCACCGGCCCAGTGGGTGTCAGTGTCATGGGTGGAAATAAAAACCTCACCTCATACCTTTCACGTATTCATTCACGCCTCTGTATTGGTCGCCTGCTATGAGCCAGACACTGTTGTTTAGTGGTAAACACAACACACAAAACCCCCCCTCACCCTCCTGAAGCTGCTGTCTGCATCTGACTTGCAGCCACCCCAGGACAACAGCTGCTCTAAGTTCGCAGATGGCTTCCCAGTTGTCAAACTCCAACTAGCCCCAAGTCTTTGGAGTCATCGGCCTGGGTGACTTTCCACATGGGGTCTTCCCACTTCGGTATCTGTGCATTCCAAACTTCCAGCTGCAGGGAACCACCATGATTTTTGACGTATAGCCTCTACTACTATTAACTTGATTTATTTTCCTCTTTTTTTTGGAGGGGGGTGGGAGGGACAGAGTCTTGCTTTGTCGCCCAGGCTGGAGTGCAGTGGTACGATCATAGCTCACTGCAGCATTGAACTCCCGGGCTCAAGCTATCCTCCTACCTCAGCGTCCTGAGAAGCTGGGACTACGGGTGGGCACCACTATGCCTGGTTTTTTTTTTATTTGTTTAGTTTTTGTAGAGATGGGGTGGGTCTCACTTTGTTGCTCAGGCTGGTCTTGAACTCACAGCCTCAAGCGATGTTCCTGCCTTAGCCTCCCAAAGTGCTGGAATTATAGGCATGAGCCACTAAGCCTGCTCCAGCTTTTTCTTTAAAGTTACTCACATGGTTTAACTTAAAGTACTTTTGAAATAAAATCTAATCCCCACTGTAAATGGAAAATCAGCATCATTTGCTATGTATTAAAAATTACTATAATCACATCAATTTCAAAATTAAAAAGGGCTCATCTTTATGCCACATAATTCTGATATCCCACCATATGTAACATGGCTGGAACGAATGCCCAACTGGCACAGAATTTCAGCCTCACTGTGACCTTTCCCACATCTGTCTCATCAGCCTTTCCTATCTGTCTCCGGCTATCCTGCCCCCGACCCCATGCTTCGGTCTGCTTTGTGACTGACATCCCTAATCCTTTCACTCCATGATGCTTTTATTGACCTCATTAGTCCTACCTGGAATACCTTCCACACATACGTTTGTGCTTGTTGAGATGTGAGCTCCATCCTTCCAATCCCATGGATATTAAAGCCCACCCCAATTTGTCCATCAGAATTGATCACTAGCTCCCAGGTGCTCTGCCAGAGGATTTGCTGCCGTCTGCGCTGTGCCAGTTTCTTGAGGGCATGTCCATCTGTCTTCCTACTCATTTCATTTAAGCAGGAGAATGTTATGCTAAGTGTCTAGGACAGAATGGTGACTGTGGCCAGTCTCTTCCTTCTAAGAGGAAAGCGACAAGTTTCTGAAGACAAAAACCCCACCATGGTTTATGACCAATAAGTAGCTTCATTACCGTGATTAATCAACAAGCAAGTGCTTATTGAGCATCTGTGCTACACATCGTCCCAGCTCAGGGAATACAGAAAAATTGTAAAACCTGTCTCTATACTCAAGCAGCTTATGATGTCTCCTGGGAAACAGGACTAAACCATAAAGGGGGAGAGGAGAAGTCAGCTGTAGAGAGCGGAGGTAGTGGCGGAGTGAGGAAGGTTTCTCCTGATAACCCCCATGAGGTAACTACACTATAACCCTTGGGGCCATGCTTTTTGGTTTGCTGTGGATACTATAGCCTTTGTGGAAAAGGTACAGTCTGAGCTAGTTGTTGCAAGATGGAGGGAATACAGACATAGGGAAAAACAAGCCAGTCTGGATCCATACGAGAGGAAAAGCAGAAAGGAGAACTCTTTGAATAGAGATGAAGCAGGTACATGGGCCGCGGTGCCTAGGGAAGATGAATCCATATGAATGGCAGTCTTGAAGGCAAATGAATGATGGGATGGAAATGATTTCTGGCAAAGGGCCTGTGACTGGCGTGTAGGCAAAGTGAAGTAGGAAGGTATGAAACGGTGAGAGGGTGACACTAGGGCAGAGATAGGGAGAGCCTAAATCTGAACTCAGAACTGGGAATCTCAATTGCCAAATTACTTTGTATCCTGTTTGGTGGATCTCAGGTCAAACCACAGCCAGAAGTGGATCTGGGAAACACAGCTTTTTGTTTCCATTCCCGGCCAGACTCTAGGATTCAGGACATGCCCTCGTAGTAGATGGTCCTTTCCAACAGCCTGTAATTGAGTCATAGGTGACTTGGCTGTTTGTGTCCGAAAGAATTTGGAGGCTAGGAGAAGCATGAGTTGGATGGATAACTTGGGCACTAAAGGGAAGCTACTTTAATATTTTAAAGTCACCCAGAAGATAAAACAAGTAGCTGCAAGAAAGATACTTGAGAAAAAAAAAAAAAAAAAAAAAAAAAAAAAAAAAAA